>NC_052633.1:60301133-60603990 GCF_016161935.1 Mauremys reevesii | reverse complement strand
GTGTGTGTTTATTTCGCTTGACTGAGCAGTTCTCCATACAAAATGGATTCAACTTCTTTAATGATGTGCCTCTCTCTGATTATCTGTTTCTTTTGTGAAGCTTTAGAGTATCACATCTGTGTTGTGTACAGGTTTATCCTAACTTTTTTTTCCCCTACTAATTCCTATTTCTTCCCTTAGATTTAAAGATGAGAAAAGTTTGAAAGCCAAAAGATCACAGAAAACACATGAGGACTTCTGAAGATTCTGATCAAGATAGTACAAGCTGTAAATCTGGGATAGTTCAGCCATTAGCCAGAAATAGTGAATTCTTTTTCTTCCCGGTCTAGCCACTGGAAGACAATTTTGAGACAATCTGTGAAGAAATGTTGAGAATTTCTCTTTGCAAAAAACAGCTGAAGTTGAAAGTTCAGTTAATAAATCCCTTGACTAACGATAGTTTATATGTATTTTCTCTGGAGATTTGTCACATGGACAAGATGTTTTGTGGAAACTCTTTTGAAAAACTCTTTTGCATTTCCCTAAAGGATTATTAATGAGATTTCAGTGCTCATGAAAGATTTAAGATTGACAGCACTGGAATCTCCAGTCCTCTATTAATATAATGTGCCGCATGGTTAGCAGCAGTGTAACTTTCCCAACTAGTGTGTTTCAATCCAAGGTCAAAAGACAATACAGACTCAGCCAATGTCCTTCTCTCTACTGAGGCTGCCTGCACAGGTGCTAATTAAAATGTGCACTACAAAACAGAATCAGACCATTAATTTCAGAGATCTGTGGGCTATGACTTTGTCACAGTTGAAATCAATCAGATATAAGCTACCAGTGAAAGGCAATGACAGGCTGCCTGTAGCATTCATTCTCTCTTATGGTAACCTCTGATCAATATCTGATCTTTTGCTTAGTTATAATCCATTTTTTAGATCAGTCAGTTCTTTAGCTCCTCAGTTAAAATTCAGGTTTGATGCTGATCAGTGTGTAATTCCATATGTTTCCAATACGTCATCAGGTTTTAAAACTTTTGTCCTCCTCATAATATTTGCAGAGAGTCGTCAAGATTAAAGATCATCTGAACCTACCAAAAATGTTGGTTGCTAAACTCATTTGTGTATTTCCAGGATATATGGGGGACACAAAGTGGGAAGTCAAGCCTGCAAAATTTGGAGGTCTTTTTGGAAACACAAGGCCTTAAATCCACTCCCATATTTCTAAGGGAATGGAGTGGCAAAATTCCATTTTAGGCCTCTTTGGAAAGAAGACCCCAAACATACTTGCAAATTTCTAGGAGGGTAGGGGAAGAAAGGAAAGTAGGATTTAAAAAGCAGAATAAATTAGGTGTTTTGGAGGGAGAGCCCAAGCTCAGCAAAACTACTATATCCTGCCTTCATGGATCGAGGGCTCTTTGTATCTTATTTTGCTTCTATTTTGAGTTTACAAAAGGTATAATTCACCTCCCTGTTTGTTTTCTGTTTCTAATACCCCTGAAACCAACTAGTGTTTTCAGGACTGGACATACTACTACAGATTTTTGCCAACTCTGTATACTACATCTGCTGTGTTGTTAGTGTATAAAGAAAATAGCTGCTCATTTCATTACCAATTGACCTTTTCATTTCCTTAAACTCCTATTTTCCTTGTGAGTATACTGGATCATTACAACATGTTTTTGATACTCTTTGCAATCTTTATTTTCAGCATCTCACACAATGTAATGGGTTTTCATCCACCTATAAACTGTCCAACATCAAGACCTTTGTCTTTCTTATCGAGTCTTGCTTGCCAAACATCACGCCTTTCTCCTTCTGAAGTTTCAGATATTGTATGCTTTGTTGCCTTCTGGCTGTCATTCATATCTTAATCTAATTGAACACAACAAAGATTCAAAAAATATTCATTTTTTTTTCTTTGTAGAGGTAGACAGGGGACAGAGTGAATAGATGGTTTCACTCTTTGTTCACTCTCTCTTGACTTCTGTATCCATTTTCTGAACTATTTTTTCTTGTACAAAGCGTTCATGTCTTATCCGCTATGCTAGCAATCAGTGAAGAGAAAGGATATAGAAGGGAAATGAAAAGTGTTAAGAGATATTTAGCTGCTTATAGCTGAGTGACATCTAGCAACACACATGCACTAATATTAAAGGCTGGTTTTGCTAGAAGATGAGAACTTGTCCAATGGCAAGAAAGAAAATGTGCAAACTAAGAAATATCCAGTGCAAAGACCACCCAAGGACCAAACCTAGCCATTGTTGAACAAACTACTTCTACCATAGGCGCAGGCTCTGTGGGTGCTCAGGGGAACACCCATGGAAAAAAAAATAGCGAGTGCTCAGCACCTACCAGCCATCCGCCGATCAGCGGTTCGGCGACGGGAGGAGGTGCTGAGGAGGGAGCGGAGCAGCAGCAGGAACAGGTGGAGCAATGATGGGGCCTTGGCAGAAGGGGCAGAGTGGGGGTGCAGCCTCAGGGTGCAGTGGGAGAGGAGCATCAACCCGGAACAATGAAGGTCGGTGCCTGTGGACTTCTGCTGTGACTCCCACAAGAAATGAGACATCCAAATCATTTTTATTTAGGAAATTTATTTATTTTAGATGCACTTTTAATAAAATTTATAAATATGAAAATAACCTTCAACCATGATGTGTGCATGCCATTGCTGAGCACGGGTTTGATCTTAAAGCCCGCTGAAGTCAATGGGAGTCTTTCCAATTGGATTTGGACTAGGCCATAGGAGCGTTATCTTATTATACAGTTGCCAACTTTCTAATTGCAGAAAACCGAACACCATTGCCCCGCCCTCTTTCCCACTCCTTTCCTGAGGCTGTGCCCCTGCTCTGCCCCTTCTCTGAGACCCCATTCCCCACTCCCTTCATCCTCCCTCCCTCTGTCATTCACCGTCCCCCACTCTCACTCCCTCATTTTCACCGGGTTGGAGCAGGGAGTTGGGGTGTGGGAGAGAGTGAGAGCTCTGGCTGGGGCTGCGGGCTCTGGGGTGGGGCCAGGGATGAGGGGTTTGGAGTGCAGGAGGGGGTTCTGGCTTGGGGGGTGGGAAAGAGGAATTTGGACTGTGAGAGGGGGCTCCAGGCTGGGGCAGGGGCTTGGGGTGCAGGAGGGGTACAAGCTCTGGGCTGGGGGTGCAGGCTCCGGGGTGGGACCAGAAATGAGGGGTTCAGAGTGTGGGAGTGGGCTCAAAGCTAGGGCATGGGGTTGGGGTGCAGGAGGGTGTGCAGATTCTGGGAAGGGGTTCAGGGTGTGGGCTCCGGGTGGCGCTGACCTCAGGTGGCTCCCAGGAAGTGGCAGCATGTCCCTCCAGCTCTTAGGTGGAGGGGTGGCCAGGGGACTCCGCACGCTGCCCCCACCCACAGGCGCCGCCGGCCCTTCAGCTCCCATTGGCCACAGTTCCTGGCCAATGGGAGCTGTAGAACCAATGCTTGGGGTGGCACCATCAGGTGGGGGCAGTACGCAGAGCCCCCCAGCCGCTCCTATGCCTGGAAGCCAGAGGGACATGCTGGCCACTTCTCAGGAGCCATGCAGATTTTTAAATGCTTGGTCAGCAGTGCTGACCAAAGCTGCCAGGGTCCCTTTTTGACCGGGCATTCCGGTCAAAAACCGGATGCTTGGCAATCCTATCTTATTGTCAAGACCCCTGTCTTTTTAATCCCAAATTCGTTCATCTGAGGCTTTCCTTTTTTGCCCCTTTGTTGTGCCACGTGTGAAATTAAAAAATAATCTGTGGCAGAGATCAGGTGTAATCTATCTGTACTGAGCGTACTTTTGAGCACTGTAAAATAGTAATAGCATAACTCCATTGACTTCAGTTGGATTTACCTACATATATCAAGGCTTAATTATGTGGTATTAAGATGACACAATGGAAATTCTGAGTGCTTAGAGAGCGCATGTACAAGTGAGAGAACAGAATTTAGAACTAAGTAAAGGGTGCGTAACAAGTTAAGACAAACAGAACTCTTTTTCAAACACACATCGAAGAAATAATCAATGGGAAAGACAGAACTTGTCATGGGATAGCTGCCCCCCTTAAGGTGTGTTTGGGCCCAGGCTACCAGTGACATGCTAATTTAAGTAGCTCATCTAGGCCCTTAATTGAATAATGAGCACCTAGGCCTGATTAAAGGACAACAGGGCTCAGTTGCAGGGTGGTGCTCATAGAAAGAAAAGCTCGCTTAACAGAGAGGAACTCCTAGAGACCACAGTTTTCAAGGAGGAGAGCTGTGTAACCCCTAAATCACAAAATAAAAGTCATTTTCTATGGGCTCAATTCTGCACCATTCACAATAATAGGAGTTTTTTCAATGACATGAATGGGAGCATGATCATGCCCTGTATGCCTATGGTATTTATTATTAAACAAAAAGGGTCTGATCCTGCATTTATTACTTCAATGGGAGTAACTGAAAGAGGCTAATTCTATACTTTCTATAAATCACTATAAATAGTGTACATATTGTATCACATAAGGAGCCAAGTTTAAAAGGCAGTGAACACAGGTCAGAGTTCTGAAAAGAGACATTTTAACTGAGCTTTAGGAAAAGTCATCAGCAGTTAGAATTTTCCTCCATGGGCTTGAGACCATGCTACATGATGCCTGAAACAAAATATCATTGTCTAAACTACAGAAGGGATTTGAAAACAAACAAAAAATGAAATACTGACTGCTGAGGCTCACTCTGAAGTGTCCCTCTGTCACCTAGCCATCAAATTCATATTCATACAGCCTTAAAGCATTAAAATCAATTACATTTTAATGACATAATTGTTTCTCCCATCACTCTAGCTATAAAGGCAGACCAGCTGAAGTCAAAGCCAGTGGCCCCTGGCTGATTATATGTTTTGACAAATTAGAGGATTACTAGAACCATCAAGCTCAAGTCCGCTATGTCTCTACAGACCTAAGACAGAGGAGAGGGAAAGGATTGCTTTTAAATGGACATATGTCCAGAGGGGGCCCTGACTCAAAGGAACTGAAGGATGTTAGCTACATAAAGAGCATTATTTGTATTGAATCAAGCAGTGGCTGGCATAAAAACAGACTTATCTTAATACAAAATATGCTGCCATTTCTAAAAACAGGCACATCACAAGGTGCTACACACAATTTGTTTCAAACATATCCAATTAAAGACAGAGCAATATAAACTAGAATGTCGGCTACAGCTTTTTCAAAGAATATACA
This sequence comes from Mauremys reevesii, assembly GCF_016161935.1. Lineage (NCBI taxonomy): Eukaryota > Metazoa > Chordata > Testudines > Geoemydidae > Mauremys > Mauremys reevesii. Next base: position 60,598,797 of record NC_052633.1, on the reverse strand, counting down.
ACTAGCTAACTAAGCCAGTCTAACATTTAACCAATGCTAAAATGAAAGCAAAGAGCACATCAAGAATATTAGTGCAGTAGCAAAGTTCTGTTTTGTATATGCTTATGAGAAGGTTTAAATTAATAGAGAATTCAAATCAAAACAGCTGAGGGATAAAAAGAAAGCAGTGAATACAGTATCAACTGATAACACAGGATCAAATGTTACTGCCTTATCCATGTGTCAACACGATAAGTTGCATAAAGTGAGCATGATTTGGCCAAGAACTGAATCACAAAATCCTCAGTGGTACAGAAAAAAAAAGCTGATTTAAACATTATAACTCTATGGAAGTAACTATAGACATAGTCTGCCCTCTCGACTAGTTTATAGCTCAAGTTTTACACAATTTAAATCGGAACTACACAACATATAATTAAGGTTATAACAAGGCAGTATTGTGCCTCCACGGGCTTCTCTGGTTATCGTATGTGTGAGTACAAATTTCAATTGGAATTACTAAAATAGAAAATTGAATATACTGTAATCCAGGGGTCGGCAACCTTTCAGAATTGGTGTGCCGAGTCTTCATTTATTCACTCTAATTTAAGGTTTTGCGTGCCAGTAATACATGTTAACGTTTTTAGAAGGTCTCTTTCTATAAGTCTTTAATATATAACTAAACTATTGTTGTATGTAAAGTAAATAAGGTTTTTAAAATGTTTAAGAAGCTTCCTTTAAAATGAAATTAAAATACAGAGCCCCCCGGACCAATGGCCAGTGTGAGTGCCAGTGAAAATCAGCTCGCGTGCCGCCTTCGGCACACGTGCCATAGGTTGCCTACCCCTACTGTAATCACTCAAGCAAACACATTCACGAGATGGAGATTTACAGTTTCAACCAACTATCTCCCACCATTTAACTGCCCTGATACCTGTAGAATCAGATAACTCTGTGAAGGACACTGTTTAATTATTATCATATAAATAATTGGGAGCTTTGTTTTGTTGATTTTCAAAGGTACAACTGGCAGGTAAGCACCCAACTCCCATTGAAAGTCAATGAGAGTTAAGTGCCTAGTTGTTTATGCCTTTGAAAAAAACTATTCAATGTTTTGGTAAGTTAACATTTTAAAATAATTTCTTCTCTTATTAACAACATACATGAACTTTCCATACTATTAACATATTTTATTAATAACCTGTATGTCACTTTAAATGAACCATTTGTGTTTGATCAACCGCTTGTAAATTATGTGCATTTATTTTGTACGTATTCCAAAAAATGTCAACCAGATATTACAAAATCTACTGGATTCTGACATAAGGCTCTGTCAATATTTTTCATTAAAAGGATTTCCCATACTTTATTTCTCCATGCCACTAAAGTTGGGGGATCTGTCCTTTTCTAAAAATGAAACATTACACATGTAGATGCTTGTAGGGGTTTATTGTTCTTGTATGGGTCTATATATTTCTCATTTGATTAAACAAGAGCAAGGATGTGTTAGAATTCTATGCAAAGTATCTGTGTATTATGCTACATCTACCACACAGCCCTTTGAAGAGGGAAACAAAAGCCTCGCACTTTTGGGTGGAGTTTTGTGAGAGGGTGTGCTAAAACTACAGGGGAGCTTGAGGACTGAACACTGGTTCCAGGGGCTGAGCTGACAGACCATGTGGTCTAAGCCAGGAGTGGGCAAACTACGGCCCGCGGGTCAGATCTGGCCTGTCACGGCTTTGGATCTGACCCGTGGGATTGCCACCCCTATGGCACCGCAGGCACCGTGCCGCTGCTGGAAGTGGCCAGCACCATGTCCCTGTGGCCCCTGAGGGTGGAGGGGCGGAGGGCTCCGTGCACTGCCCTCGCCTCCAGGCACTGTCCCCCACAGCTCCCATTGGCCAAGAATGGGGAACCGCGGTCAATGGGAGCTTCAGGGGAGGTACCCGCAGGGCAGCGCACAGAGCCCTCTGCCTCCCCTCCCCCAGAAGCTGCAGGGACGTAGTGCCAGCCGCTTCCGGGAGCGGCACGGAGTGGGGCCAGGGCAGGCAGGGAGCCTATCTTAGCCCCACTGCCACCCCAGAGGCACTCCAGGTAAGTGGTGCCGGGCCGAAACCTGCACCCCGCATCCCTCCTGCACCTCACACCCCCTGCCCTGAGCCTCCTTGTACATCCCACACCCCTCCTGAGCCTCAGCCCCTTGCCTGAGCCCCTTCCTGCACATTGTAAGCCCTCCCACACCCCACACTCCCTCCCGCACCCCAACCCCCTGCCCCAGCCCTACATTCATGGCCCTGCATGCAATTTCCCCACCCAGATGTGGCCCTCAGGCCAAAAAGTTTGCCCACTCCAGGTCTAAGCTCTCCAGACAAGGTTCTAGAAGATCTGTAACCCAACAGTGTGCCTACAGACTTCAAGACAGGGACAACATCTGGGCTCTGTTCAGGCTGAGACTAACTGTTCAGGCTATGGAGACTTAAAACACACATAAGCATCCGACGAAGTGGGTATTCACCCACGAAAGCTCATGCTCCCAAACGTTTGTTAGTCTATAAGGTGCCACAGGACTCTTTGCTGCTTTTACAGATCCAGACTAACACGGCTACCCCTCTGATACTTAAAACACACAGGATCCAGCAGCTGAGTCCCCTCACAGCAATCTGCTAAGCTTCGAGCTGGGAGCACTGAACCAGATCTGTTACACAGCCATGCCTTTAAATTCATTGAGGTAAAAATTGCAGCCAGAAAACACACACTTCAAGCCATTTAGGAGATTTGCTGCTTAATCCAAAACACTCATGTTTACTCTTGCCGGGATTCTCAAACTTCCACGACCCCCTTCTGACAACAAAAATTACTACACGACCCGAGGAAGGGAGACCAAAGCCTGGGCTCACCTGAGCCCCACCGTCCTGGTTTGGGGGACCAAACTCCAAGCCCCACTGCCCCCGACTGGGGGGGTACAAAGCCCAAGGGCTTCAGTCCCAGGTGGCAGGCCTGTAACCTGAGCCTAGCCACCCAGGGCTGAAGCCCTAGACTCGGGCTTCGGCCCCAGGACCCAGTAAGTCTAACGCCAACCCTGGTGACCCCATTAAAATGGGGTCACGAGCCACTTTGGGGTCCCAACCCACAGTTTGAGAACCTCTGCCTAGATTCAAAGGATCTGAATAAGGCCTTTAAGAATCACCAACTTTAATAAAATACCAAACTATCTTTAAGCCAAACACCACCAATAAATAACAATTTCCTAAAAGGAAACTGGACATAAGTGTAATTTACTGTACATCTAAAGTCCATTACCAACAAAAGGTACATCAGTAAGTGACATACTGTTTTAAAGGAATGCAAAAGAAACTATTCAGTACTTTGGTATTAATTTAGTAACATGTATTAATTCTGGCTTTAAATGTCATGAAGTCATTATATAGTGTCTTGGAACTTTTCCAAACTGAGAGAGAAAAATACCTAAGGGATGTTCACATCTGGTTTCCCTTTTGAAAAGCCTGATGGCAGATTTCTTTTTCTTTCTTTCTTTCTTTTTTCATGGGAGAGGGGAGGAAGGGGGTGATGATCTGTGCTCAATAGCTTTAATTATGTTGCAAAAACAATCTATATTTTGATACACTGAAATATATGAATGTTGACACATTTTTCTAAATCCCCCTTGCCAACAGAATAAGATAGATCACCTTGCAATAACCAACAAACCTAAAAGGCTTCTATTAAAGACTAAAATTTGATTGTAAAATAAAAAAATGCTTTCAGATTGCATATTGCCCCTTTCATTACAGCACATACTATAAAACAAGTCTTCACAGTTCAGAATGAAAGCTATTATCTAATTTCATGTGGAAATGAGATATTTTTATCCACTCAGAAGTACAAAATATGCCCTTCACGAATATGGTAAGTGAATGCATGACCAGAATGCAAAAATTCTTTTTCCGCACTATTGGCTAACAAGCATATTGTTAACCTAGGGCTTTATAAACTAGTTCTCTTTAATGTGGACTATACATTAACTTTTATAATTATTTCATTTCAACAACTTTTAGTTGTATTTCCAGTTAATATATCTTATGTTCTAAACCATTTTTGGATACAGGAAAATTAAAAAGGAAACTCACAGAACACAGAGTTTCCATTATGTTCTTGAAATTGCAGTTCCATTTTGATCATTTTCAGATTGTTTTGCTGTTTTCCCTTCCCCCAAAACATCACCCTGGAAATATAGCATTGTTCATTCTTTATCACAGAATCATAGAAAATTAGGGTTGGAAGAGATTTCAGGAGGTCATCTAGTCCAATCCCCTGCTCAAAGCAGAACCAACCCCAACTAAATCATCCCAGCCAGGGCTTTATCAATCCGGGCCTTAAAAACCTCTAAGGAAGGAGATTCCACCACCTCCCTATGTAACCCATTCCAGGGCTTCACCACCCTCCTAGTGAAATAGTTTTTCCTAATATCCAAGCTAGACCTCCCACACTGCAACTTGAGACCATTGCTTCTTGTTCTGTCATCTGCCATCACTGAGAACAGCCTAGCTCCATCCTCTTTGGATGACTTGAGTTGAAGACTGCTATCAACCCCCCAACATACACACACATTCTTCTCTTCTGCAGACCAAACAAGGCCAATTCCCTCATCCTCTCCTCATAAGTCATGTGCTCCAGCCCCCTAATCATTTTTGTTTCCTTCCACTGGACTCTCTCCAATTTGACCACATCCTTTCTGTAGTGGGGGTCCCCAAACTGGACACAATACTCCAGGTGTGGCCTCACCAGTGCTGAATAGAGAGGAATAATCACTTCCCTCAATCTGATGGCAATGCTCCTACTAATGCAGCCCAATATGCCGTTCGCCTTCTTGGCAACAAGGGCACACTGTTGACTCATATCCAGCTTCTCATCCACTGTAATCCTCAGGTCCTTTTCTGCAGAACTGTCACTTAGCCAGTCGGTCCCCAGCCTGTAGCAGTGCATGGGATTCTTCCGTCTAACTGCAGGACTCTGCACTTGTCCTTCTTGAATCTCATCAGATTTCTTTGGACCCTATCCCTACCCTCCAGCATATCTACCTCTCCCCACATCTTAGTGTTGTCTGTGAACTGGTTGAGGTCACAATTCATCCCATCATCCAGATCATTAATGAAGATGTTGAACAAAACCAGCCCCAGGACCGATCCCTGGGGCACTCCGCTTGATAACGGCTGCCAACTAGACATCGAGCCGTTGATCACTACCCATTGAGCCCTATGATCTAGCCAGCTTTCTATCCACTTTACAGTCCATTCATCCAATCCATACTTCTTTAACTTGCTGGCAAGAATACTGTGGGAGACAGTATCAAAAGCTTTGCTAAAGTCAAGATATATCACATCCACCACTTTCCCCATATCCACAGAGCCAGTTATCTCATCAGGTTGATCAGGCATGACTTGCCCTTGGTGAATCCATCTTGACTGTTCCTGATCAGCTTCCTCTCCTCCCATAGTTGTTTATAAGCAGTGATTTCTACTTTATACATCTCTAAGGGTATGGCTACTCTTGCAGCTGTACAGCGCTGGGAGTTAAACCTGTCTTCGTACAGCTGAATAGGGAAAGCGCTGCAATCTGGCCACACTGGCAGCTACCAGCGCACTGTCGTGGCCACATTTGCAGCATCTGCAGCGGCATTGGGAGCAGTGCATTATGGGCAGCTATCCCAGTGTTCAAGTGGCTGCAACGTGCTTTTCAAAAGGGGGTGGGTGGGTTGGAGTGTGACAGGGAGCGTGGGGGAGAGAGAGAGTGGATTTTTGGAGCCGACACTCTGTCAGCAGCTGCAAGTTCTGACCCCCTCCCCCACCCCTCTCTCGCTCACTGAAAGCACCAGATAAGCAGCCTCCCGGAAACGGACCTCCCCCTCCCTCCCGCACGCCGTGCTGCTTCTCTCCTCAAGCCCCCTCTCTTCAAGCAAACACTAGCTGTGGGCGTTCCAAAGGGAGCTCATTCACAGCAAACAGTAGCTGTGTTTGTTTTTCTGATAAGCAGATTCGGGAGCCAGGAGTTCACAACAAAACAAACAGAGGCATCACAACAAAACAAAGAGCGTAATCTTTACTTAAAAGCATTATGGGAAGCTTCCGGAGGTCAGTTACAGCGTAGTAAGATTATTCCCTGTTTACACTGGTGCCCAGCAGCGCTATTCTCTTTATTCCTCTCATCAAGGTGGAGTACATGCAGCACTGTAGCCAGGGAGATACAGCGCTGTATGTGCCTTGCCAGTGTGAACGGGGAGTGAGTTACAGCGCTGTAAAGCCACCACCAGCGCTGTAACTCTCAAGTGTAGCCAAGGCCTAAGAACTACAATTTTATGCAAGTATCCCAGGGCATGTCATGCAGGAAGAACAAACAGTAAGATGGGAAAAAAGAAATGCTTGAAAACAATGTCAAAGACATCTAGCATTTTAATAGAGGGCCAGATTTTCAGCTGGTATATCTAATCAATTGATTTACACGAGCCAAGTATCTAGTCCAAAATCTTAAAAGGGAAAGTTTCACAAAATTAATTACATCATTGGAGATCAATGACTTCAGATATTACTTAACATTATCAATCACTAACATTTGGCCTAAGACTTTGGACCCAGTACTACAGAGTGGGTGAGTAGGGCAATTTGAGCACATGCTCTTGAGCACATTCCTCCAGCTGAATCTTGATTTCTACTAGTATCTGTTGGTTGCTAAAGGCCTCTGTCCATTAGCAACAGTAACATCATAAATCCTTTGCTTGCCCCTAAACCTAGATAGCCAGCTGCAACCAGCAGAACATTTGCAACTAGAATTTTCACTAGAAGGTGATTGAAAGGTAAGGAAACTGTCACAGTTATGAGACAAACTGCACCTCTAGCCTTTCCTGGTCTCATCAAGTGCATGCCTCCCAGGTTTCAGGCCTTTAACGATGTGTCTGAGATCTGGGACCCTCCCACCTCACAAGGTCCTCTAGCCCTGAGCTTCAGCCCAAGCCTAGAAGTCTACACAGCAATGTAACAGCCCCACAGCCTGACCCAGCTGGCACAGGCCAGCCACAGATTTTCTTTGACTGTGTAGACATATCCTTAGCCATCATCTGGCTCTAGGCGGAATCACACAATTCTCCCACTCTCAGGCCAGGCCTGGGTTACAGTCACAACTACCTCAGGATGTCTAATTTAATCTCAGACCCTTAAATTCTGTTCCCTCTGAGGGCAATGACAATAAAATCAGTTACCACATAGCCTCCTTAAAGCAAAATATTATTTATTCAGAACAAAAGCATTTCTGAGAAATCTGTACCTTAAAAACAATAGAATAGACTATATGCACATCTAGCTTTTTCCTAAGGCTTACCATTCCCTGGATCTGAGAAGGCATAACCTTTTTAGACTCCCTCTGCAGTCTCTGTCTCCCTAGACAGCTTCTGACAAGCAAATCCCCTTCTCTCCCTGAGAAGCACTTTTCAACAATTTAGTGTTCTTTTGCTTTCCAGACTCCTAGCTTTGGCAAAACAAGGCTTGCAACTTGTTGGAGACAGGATCCTTGAAGCTAACAGCTTGCCCCATTGTCTTTCAAGTGTGCCTGGGGAATGACTTTATCTAGATCTATTGTGCTGTTTTCCTATTTGCTCTTTCTACAGCCCCTGATTACATTAGAGCTATTCAGGATACAAGAAATTCTAATAATATAGAGTAACCTCCCCTCACTGAGCAACATTCAAAAAATTATTACACCTCAGTATTTTTAGATTATTACATAGCAGTTCTACACCTGCAACAAAACAAATCCTGCATTTGCCTATTTATCATATACCAAAATTGTATAGTCTGATCTCAGGCAACACCTTTCCTGTCATAAATGGGAATTTAGCCTGAGAAATGGCTGCAGGATTTCACTCCATGATGGTTATTCACAGAAGCAATGCTTGAAGAAGCTTCAAACTTCAAGCTTCCGGTAACAGGTTTTATATTAATTATCAGGAAGGGTTCTCTTGCAGTTATGGACTTGGAAAAGTATTGTGGTAATACACCCAGCTATAGGATGTGAAAACATGTACACAGGTGGAGGCCAGAAGGATGGAATTGGTAGCTCTGTGTTGTAAAAAGTATCTGTAAAAAGAATGTGTAAAGACATAGGATGCTATAAAATTATTTAAAAATTCCACAAATTCAATATCGCCATTCTATTACTTTATCTAACTAGATTCCTACATGGCACCCCTTCCACATTCTGAGTCGCTCCCAAAATTATGACATAATCAAGTATGTCTCTATTCCTCTCTCACAAGACAGCAAGCAGTTTGGGGGTTTGGGCTAGTTATGGTTTTACTGTTCACCTGATAAGATTCATACTGCATGTTACATACAGTATTCAAGGGTAAATTCAACAGTGTGAAGACCTCCACATTATTGCCTCAGTAGTTTATGCAACACCTGTTCATTTCCCCTTGAATGAAGAGTCGCATACTGCGTGCTGTACTGAAAACTTTTTTTAAGTGAACAATATACTGCAGTATTGTCATTTATTTACTCCTAGAAACAAATTTCAAGTTCCATGCTTTGAGAAGCACGAAAAGAAGTTTTTGGAAAGTTTTGAACTAGTGAAAGCAAGTTTAAAAAAAAAAAAAAAAAATCTTAAAACCTAAACTATAGTATTCAACATGTACCAACACTGAAATCCATTGTCAGAGTTGATAATTCTTTGGGGAAAAGTGAAAGGAAACCTCAAATTTTAGAAACTTATTTTTTTTAGCACAGATTGTAGTCTGGTTCAGTATAGATGGCCGCGGGAAAAAAATTAATACATTTGAAATACATTGGTGTGTTTTGAGCAAAGAGACATTTTCTATTTTACATTTAATTTAAAAAAAATCAGTTTAAAGCATTTGTGCCCACCCATGCTGCCTGCTTTCAACAACCTAATAACTAATACATCAGATGAACATTAATTGACTTGACAGCTACCATAAAAATTGTAAAGGTACAAAGGAAAAATGCTGTGGCAGCATTTTCTGTCTGAGCAGGACAGTAGCTATGGAAACTATCTTTAGAGGCCAACTGGCCTTCATCCCAGCACAACATATAAAATAAAAATGCTACCTACACTCGGAGTCAGTGGCAGCAGCCTTAATTTTCAACCATTCCAACCTTGCTAAACATTAGTTGAAACTAAATCTTCAATGATTTAATTAGAATTATAATCTGCCATAGTAGATATCTTACATATTTAAACAACATAAAACATACATGAAGATGCTTTCATGTTTCTATTTAATATAATGATCTGATATCAGGGAGTACATTAGAGAAAGTAAAACCATCAGATACAATCTAAAAAATAATCGGTATATAGGTTCTTTAGATTCTTCACTGAAAATGTATTTTACTAATCACTAAATAATCTAAATGTTTTCATCTGATCCTGAGTGCTGATACTTTTAACCAATGAAAACGAAAAATCCAATCTCACTCAACTCTCTACTTGTCACATTTGTTTTATAAATGAATATACTTCCACTGATCCTCTAAGAACAGTTTTCCTGCTATAATCCCATCAGAACCCAACCTGCTGCACAAATGCTACAATATCAATTACTAGTCTGACAGAACCATAGCTTTTCCAAATGGTGATGGCCTACCTTTGGAAAAGTAGACATCAAATAAGACACAGATAATCCGTACCAGAGATCTATTGAGGCAAATGTATCTGGGAACCTCAGTCTGCCACACAAAACAGTTATTGTATGACAGTAATCATAAACTATTAATGATCCACTTAGACTTTCGAAAAAAGATGTTTTCCTTGTAGAACGGTATTCTGAAAGTAGTGAAAGATTTCATTCATTAAGAAGCCTAGCAACCTGGAAGTAGGCAGAAGTGGAATGCTTCAAGTATACATACATTTCCTCCTTTACATAGGTTAGTATTTCACTAAACTGTACTGTCTTCTGACATTGTGGTATTCAAATACTATTTTCCATCTCAGACACTCTGTGAAACACTTGCTAAGTGTTAGTGTGGGTTTTTTTGTGTTTGTTTTTTAATGTTTTGGCCCAATCCTGCAAACCTTGCTTTGCCTCCACTGCAATCCACAAAACACCCACAAAACCCTATAGGTGCCTAAGTTTCTGCCTAAGCACATGTTATGCTACCTCTCTCTATGTGTCCCAATGCCTATATCCTGCTTAAGCCCCAAAACACATCACAAACTGGAGAAAGATAGGCATTCAGCTATAGAATCATAGAATATTAGGGTTGGAAGAGACCTCAGGAGGTCATCTAGTCCAATCCCCTGCTCAAAGCAGGACCAACACCAACTAAATCATTCCAGCCAGGGTTTTGTCAAGCAGGGCCTTAAAAACCTCCAAGGATGGAGATTCCACCACCTCCCTAGGTAACCCATTCCAGTGCTTCACCACCCTCCTAGTGAAATAGTGTTTCCTAATATCTAACCTAGACCTCCCCCACTGCAACTTGAGACCATTGCTTCTTGTTCTGTCATCTGCTACCACTGAGAACAGCCTAGTTCCATCCTCTTTGGATTTATTATAATTATAATTAGCCACTTATCTCAAGAGGAACAGCTTAAACAGGAGAGACTGAGGGAGACCCATATCAGAATATTCCATAGCTCAGTGATTAAAGGTGGGAGACACCTGTTCAAATCCTCTCCCCACCTCTGGCAGAAATGGGGGAATTGAACCTGGGTCTCTCACATTCCAGGTGAGTGCTCTAACCTTATAACGAAGTCCCCCAGATTTAGGCACCTATTTCTGGGAGAGGGGTGGCTTAACACATATCCTTCTCCTTAGCATCTTCCATTGGCTAGTTTACATGGCTCCCTGCCAAACATCCTGGCTTTTGTAGATCATGTTCTTAGGCACCTCTCTCCCCCCATTCATCATATAGGGAGCCGAGGCATCTAACTTAGCTTTGATTGCAGACCTATTCCTGTGACTTTCTATGCACTGTGATACTGAACACTGTAAGGCCTAAGCCTTCCTAAGTGGCTTCAATGGGACTACTCATCTAAGACAGACTTGCATGATCAAATCTACATAAATTAAGGTCCCCGTCCTACCAGCTGCTAAATAGCCCATGCTAGGTGTTGAGTGCAATCAACCCCCAGTGAGCTCAGTGGCATTCAGCACTTGACAAGATTGGACCCTCAATCATTAGCACTTTTTAACGTGACTAAAAACATAGCATGAAGGCTGAGAGTGGATAAAGATTTATAGGTATGTTAATTCTGTTTGCCAATGAGGCTGTGTGTCAATAACTGATTTAATTATATTTCTGTTAAGGTACCCAAGCACAGTTGAGGATTTATGTTCAAAAAACATCTCTCTATTTGGCAAACCAAAATTGACAAGTAAGTTGTGTACCCGAAACACAACACTTACACAGGGTTACCAACCCTCCAGGATTGGCCTGGAGTCTCCAGGAATTAAAATTAATCTTTAATTAAAGATCATGTCATGTGATTCCATCTCCAGGAATACATCCAACCAAAACTGGTAATCCTACACTTATGTTTGGTGTGTATGGACCACTAAAGCTGACTCTAGCCCAGGGACTTGGATCACAGTATATGTCCTTAACTTTAACATGCTGGTTTCATAGAAAACTGCACATCTTATCCTTCTGTTATTTCAAGATAAGATGTAGTAAAAGCATATGGGCTAGATTCTCAGCTGTCATAAATTGATGCAGCTCCATTTTGATCAATGCAGTTATGCTGATTTCCACACACTTGAGAATATAGCCTCATTTTAAACAGTGTGTCATATTTATTCCAGTAAGTCTATAGGAATTTTGCCATTAACTTAAATGGGTGTAGGATCAGGCCCTTAGCCTGCCACGTGTTTTCTTTTGCCTCAGAAGCAAATGAACAAATTACTAATTTTGTATGTTCCAGGTCTGGAAGTTAGACCCATCCCCTTCCTGTGAATAGGGAAAGCTTCTAGGAAACTTGTTGATTGGCGTGCTGCTGTATTGATTCCCAGCTGCTGTCAGATTGCAGCTACTGAGACCCTGACAAAAGTCCTGTAACATAATCCAACCACATCAGCCTGCCTTTTCACAGTCTTATCTGTGACCTTCAATGAACTTCCAGGTGGACTTCCCATAATAAATCATTTCACCTAACTAAAATGTCCCTGTGAAGCCTCCTTCTCAATACAAAAGGGAGAGCTTGGAGCTAAATTTACTAACGGTTCTAATACTGAATAAATTTCCTCTACTTATTTATAAATTAGCACTTTGAGTCAAGTAGCTTTCTCTATCAAAATATTTTATGTGATTTCTCAGTTGCAGTACATATTAAAACTGATGAATGATTTAAAATCTTAACAAATAATTTTCTTTTTAAAATCAGAAATGTTTCACAGGTTTCCTAGTCACACTGACCTCTAAAACGTGTTAATGATCAAAACTAGTAAGTCAAATCCAGATCACCTGGCTTGCATGAACAGTCCTGCTACTATTTACGTGAGCAGGACAGTAGGATCCGACTCCAAGGGTGATGTACATTTATATCTACCCTGGAATAACTGTGGATGTGACAAGTCTTTTAAAGACATTAAAACAGACATAGTTTCATTATATAGCTTATATATCAAAAACTCATATCTCTTCCCAGTTAATATATTTCATAGTATAATTTGAAAGTAACATCAGTGGGAGTGGGATGTTCTTCAAAATGGCATCCACCGTCATGCAAGTCATGCTATTGGGGATAGTGCAACACACTGTTCAAAAAGGTATCCTCCTTGCGGCATGACCTCGCACTCACGGTGCATGCGAGGTCATGCCGGCAGAGGCAGGGCCACACTGTTCCCAGAAGTACCAGAATGTCTAGTATTCTGGGAATGCAGCAGTGGTCAACTCCCCCTCACCAGGCCAGGATTAGGGTTGCAGTACAGTGCCCCCTTGACATTACAGTATAGTGCATCCATTGAATTAGGAGGCAACATCCACACTGCCTCTAGGACAATGCAGATCACAAAGCCCAGATGCAGGACATGAGAGCTGGGAACAAAGCATTCTTCATCAAGAGAATGTGGTTATGGAATGACCTTCCAGAAGAGATCAAGCAAAACCAATGTTTGAGCACCTTTAGGTAACATTGTGAAGCGTCTGTGTTAGAAAAAGTCTTTCCACCGTAGTAATAATGACAGTCACAACAATAGCATCCATCTACCCAAATAACATTCCACCCTCAAAAAATAAAAATAAAAATATCTAACAAGCCATCAACCAAAAAGAGAAAAGACACTGAAAAATACCCCAAGCAGATTTTTTACCCCACAAAGGGAGAAGAGCACAATACTCCATGAAGTCCACATGGGACCTCACTCTTGCTATTGATTTTATGTGCAGGGAGCTCATATACTACAGTGATGGATGGCAGTATGATAGATCGTAAATTTTAAAAATTCTGAATATGAAAATGATGAAGAATTTGACCATTTGGTTTAACATATAGGACTTCACTCACAAATAATCATTGGAAAAAAGTGTCTGGACACCCATTGTATGCAATATGTATCAAGAATATAATGAAAGTCAAGAAAAGCTTGCTTTTTCCTTATTAAATATTAGGAAGTACATAATATATAGTAATTTCAGAGGTTTTGCAGGCAAATGCCAATAAAAACGAGAATTTGTTTGTTTTAACAAGTGTAAAGCTTGACATATATAAGTAGTGTGTGGTATGATAAAAATTCAGTTTCTTTTGGCAGCTATTACTTTACTCATCAATAACCACTGGGTATTAAATTGTTACATCTCACTCTGTAACCATCTACAAAAGACTATCCATGGCAACACTAGCAAAGCCAATATCACATGAAAGAGAACTGGCTAGTCAAGCGTACACTATGAAATGAAACTAAGAGCTCTGCTTCATAAGCTACATATGCTGCATTTAAGCAGTCAAGATCAGAGGCAATCCTAACATTCCCATGTACACATGCCATTTATATTTTTTTAAGTGTGCAATCTTTTTATATACATTCATCTGTATGCTGGCATGCAAAATCCCATTATCATCAATGGGCATGATTCTGATCTCACATTCAGTACAAATCAGGAATTGCTGCAGTGGAGTTCTACTGGTGTGACATAAAAGTCAGGCACAGTGTGTTTTGACTATGGCTCAGTTGATAGGTGTGGCTTTGGCGTGAGATCTAAGACACAAATTAGCCTGAGGTAAGTGGCTGGTCCTTTGGGACTGAGAACAATCTGAAAAAAAAAATATATATGTATATATATATATATATATATATATATATATATATATATATATAAAACCAAGTCCAGTTTCCCTGAGTGGCAAGATAAACTGGAATGTCCAAGGGCACTGTCTGTGATTCCATGGTAAGGCTGTTACGGTGCTTTAGGAGTACATGCTTGTTACTGGGTTGGTGAATTCTAATTATAGAACATACCACTCGTTTGGGGTCTCTAGTTCCTGACAGACTTCCCTCAGCTTGGCACTCGGGAGCCACTCCAGAGAGTATGACAGTTAGGGCACTCACCTGGGCCATAGGAGACCCACATGGAAATCCGTGCTGCAATTACTATTTATTAATACACATGGATCATCTTCAACAGAGTTTGAGACACACCACTCCCACAATCACACCAGAATATCCAACGGCCCCATGTCTAGGGATCTCTGTTACAGTGTGGGAGACTCAAGTTCTAATTTCTTTTTCACATCCAGCGGAGGTGGGAATTGAATCCAGGTCTCCCCATCACGGGGGATTACCTGAACTACCGGGCAAAGAATTTAAAGATCACTGTCACCATCACTGATTTGTGAGTGGTGCCTAATTCTTCAGAAAAAAAATGGCCAAAACTATTCAGCGAATTGGTGTCAAACTGCATTCTTCTGTGAACAAATGTATTAATTAAAAAAAATGCATACATCTCTAAATGACACAAACACCCTGAATTATAATGAGACTTCTGGTATTTGCAATTTCACATTCCGGGATGTCTTCAGTGAACCAAGATGTACTAAGGGGAAAAAGAAAACATACATGCACTGAACCCTATTGAAGTCAGCGTGGCCCTCACTTGTTTAACAAAGCACAATTTGGCTTTTAATTACGAGGCTGGCTAACATACATAGGCATATACACTGGGCATAAGCAAAAGGTCATTGTATATGGCAGAGAAGCAAATAGTGGGAAAGATCAGTGGATGCTGCTTTTCAATTTGTTTGATGATTATGACCTGGAGCAGAGCTGTGCCTACATTTACTAGTTTTGTTGTCGTCAGCAAATATAGAATTGTTATTCAAGCCTTACGTGACATAGCTCATCTTCAAATAAAATTAAGTACAGTACAGAAGTGGCATATGTAATGGTGGTAGAGTTTCACCTTAGCAAATGTATAGTTTATTTGTTTATCATGTGTGTTTCAATAGCCTAGAACAACAATATACATTACTCAATAAAATCCTGGAATGCACCGCCACTGAAAGGGTTTTAGGGATTCAAGTTTGCATATTAAAAGATGAAGGCATTGTCCAAATAGAACAAGAAAGGCCAGCAGGATCTGAGAGTCCATCAAAAGGGATATTATAAACAATGCAAGAAAAATTATAAGACTGAACAAAGACAAGTAGGGAAACCAAATGGCAGGCATTTAATTTGGTTGGAATAGTCAGGGAGTGCACAGATTTAAAAGGTGACCTAGAACAGAGAGGAAGAAAAGGAGTTTATGCCCTTTTTTGCTTCTTTATTATATATAAAGTAGTCCTGGAAGTTTGTTTTACTTTCTATTTTTTAAGTGGGAGAAACACAATGTTTTCCCCTCCTACTTTTTTCCCCCTGAGATTTCGAGTCTGGCATTGTCTGATTTTTGTTGGAGGAACTGTTGGTGTTCTCAGATGTGAACTGAGAGTATTCAGTCCATAAAAGAAGAGGTGGAAGTGTTGGAACCTTGTTGGAACCACAAAAGCAATTTCAGTGTTGCCAAACCACGTATTCAAAAATCATGAGTTCAGCCCCTATGATCATGAGACTGGTTTAAAAACAATACAGAATTAAAAAAATAATAATAATACTTCATCTCTGTTTTTTGAGAAACTAGCATTCATGTTTTTAAGTGTTTCACTGCAACAATGAAGGACAGAAACATTTCATTTTCATTTTTTTTTTAAAGTGATTCTCATCTAATCAGGTAACTCCAGGAGCTGGAGCTTTCAGAAAAATACCAAGTATCATGAGGCTTGCCGGCAACATCACAGCTCTTCTCCCAAATATTTATTCAAACATCTGAATTAAATGTGTTAACATAAAAGTTTTAAAAAGAACAGAAGTACTTGTGGCACCTTAGAGACTAACAAATGTATTTATTTCGTGGGCTACAGCCCATGAAAGCTTATGCTGAAATAAATTTGTTAGTCTCTAAGGTGCCACAAGTACTCCTGTTCTTTTTGCGGATGAAGACTAACACGGCTGCTACTCTGAAACCCGTCATTATAAAAGTTTTAAGTTGTCTGAATATTTTAAAAGTCACTTCCCTTCTCAGACAGTCAATCAATCTCTCATTTCATATTTCTACCAGTAAAACCGCGGAGATAAGACCCAGATTTCCAATGTTAAAACAGGCACAATTCTCTCTCTTTCATTAAAATCCATCATTTATAAAGAAAGAATAGATACATAAGAAAGGCACAAAGCCATGTTTTCCTTTGCAAGCCACTTTTCCAATCACCTCTTCATGCTGTGGCTACTGAGCAGCAGTATAGTGTCAGGAAAATGAAGGCGGCATCAAGCATATTGAGCAAATATCTTAAATCAACGCCTGTGGAGTTTAAGCACTGGTGTGATCTTCAGGTCTCCCTGGGGAAATAGAACACCCATCTCCTGACTCTCAGGCCCATGCTAAATCCATGCAACTGTGTGGCTTAGGAGTTGAAAGACCATGGCCAAAATGAATGATAGCTAGGTAGAGGGAGTGTTGGAGCTAGCAACAAAAAAGTGACTATTTTATCCTCCACCTTTAGAGCTCTTCTTCTCAAGCCCCAATCCTGCAAACACATACAAACATACTTAACTTTATTGCTGCACAGCACCCAGCATAACGAGGTCCTGATCCGTGATTAGGGCTCTAGGCAGTACAGTAATACAATAATAAATAATAATAATAATCATAACGATACTGAGTAGTTCCTTGATGTCCATGGAGTGACTGACAGTGGTAAAGTTGCACGTGTAAAAGAGGTAATAGGATCAGAGCCTTAAACTGTAAACTCATGAGGATATGGAGTGTGTCTTCCTAGACATGTGAACAGCACCTAGCACACTGTAGCTTCTACTGTAGTATAGATAAAAAAATATGGGTATTATTACTTACATGCACAGGATTAAGCTGATAGGCAAATTTGCAGCCAGAAAGAACTTAATGCGTGGCACATTTTGGCATAGACATTGAGCTTGTAGAGCACTGAGGAGAGATCTTCCATTAGGATCAAGCAGCTATGTGCTACTCCAGAGGTAGGCATTAGGCAATCTATGGCACACATGCCAAAGGAGACACACGAGCTGATTTTCAGTGGCACTCACACTGCCTAGGTCCTGGCCACTGATCCGGGGGCTCTGCATTTTAATTTAATTTTAAATGAAGCTTCTTAAACATTTTAAAAACCTTATTTACTTTACATACAACAACAGTTTAGTTATATATTATAGACTTATAGAAAGAGACCTTCTAAAAACGTTAAAATGTATTACTGGCACGTGAAACCTTAAATTAGAGTGAATAAATGAGAACTCGGCACACCACTTCTGAAAGATTGCCGACCCCTATGCTACTCTAATGCTTTAGTAAGGCTCACAAACCCTTTCTCCTTTGGCTGTAATAAACCACGTGTAACAGAGATGTGTAACCTTGCAAAGTGGAGGGCAAGGTAGTGGTGAATATATTCCTTTGCAAACTAACATATATAAATGCACTGGAATTGTTTACATTCATTCTGGAAACACATACTGAACATACATAAATTTGTATAGTATGTGCAAAATGATGTATTGCAAAAAAAAAAATCCCCACAATATACATCAAAGAAACAAACTGCAATAATATTTTTGAGACAAAAGATAAGTCATTCCTGTAAGGACGGCTCAACAATACCAAGAGCAAGGGTGAACTACATCAGAAAAATCATCCTGAAGTTTTTCTTTAGTTTGGTATCTATGTTAACAAGGGTCTCCTTGGAGCTTCCTGCTACTCCTTAGCCATGTCCCCTTCAGCACATCACTGAGATCAGGTGAGAGTATGTGCTTAACTTTATATTACTTCAATAGGACTACTCTTATGCTTCAGTTGAGCACACATTTAAATGCTTTGCCGAATCAGGATCTTTGAACTCATGAGTCTACTCAAGTGAATGAGTACTACTGTATTTCAGTAGGGGCTGCAGAGCCAGCCCCACAGCAAGCAAAGTGCATCACCTTCTTAAGGCACCTCTGAAAATCCAATAGCCCACAAACAAATTCTGGAACTGCTTTAAAATCTTGAGGCTTCCAAGTTCATGGGACATTTCGTAAAGTGCTGGGTATGCTGGACGATAGTTTTCATACCCTTACAATGTGTAGTGCATGCAAAATAGTCATCTTTTAAAATAAATGTCTACCTCTGGGACAGATGATGACCTCAGTTCCACCAGAGACAATCCAGAGACACGTCAATGGAGGCAAAGGAAGTAAATCTCCAGTAGAGTTACTCCAGATTTACATTGATAGAACTGATATCAGAGTGTAGCTCCAGATCTCAATGACTACATTAGAAATTCTGTGCACTTTATCCAAAAGCTAATAGTAGGAAATCTATTTAATTTCTGTAATTTGTTTCCTCAATTAACCAAGGAAAATGAGAAGGACAGCATTCTAGATAGGTCAGAAGAAATGTTTTGATTTAATTGTTACATAATTATCACCTGCATCAAAATTTCTAGGAAAATAATCCTACAAGTTTTGAATATTAGACGATATATTCCCAACTACATTTAAAAACAGAACTTGTCAGCTCTGACATCTCAAAGTAAATTTTATTGACCTACTAACCTGTAACTCTGGGAAGCCTGGAACTAAAAATGCAATAATGGCTAGCAAATACAAGTCTCCAAACAAAGTGTAATAACCTTAAGTAAACTACTGCCAAGCAAAAGTCCTGCAGATCAAACAGTTCCCACGATGCCTTGTTATATTAACTTGTGAAAAGGTCCCATGATATCTCCACAGTAATGCAGAATAACAGACCACTGCACTTTTGTTTACTTACATAGCTTATCTGCAATCCAGAAATGTATACAGTCAATCCCTCAGATGTAAATCACTTGCCTATGAAATGTTACCTCGCTTGTTAAAAACTTAGCAAACTTTCCAATGATAAACAATGGTTTTATCTTGAATATCAATTGTTTTAAAGCACGAATCTACAATGACTAGGCTGTAAACCATTTCAACAATTAGGCCATAAGTATTACATACAGTTATGAGAACAAAAGGATTACCTAAAATACATGCTGAAAATAGAATAAGAAGTTAGCAACAATGTGTCAACTGCAGGTCTCCTTCAGAAAGTTATAAACTATGTTTGATTCAAGTGGATGATTCTTAAAGCAAGCTTCAAGGTCAATTTCTTACTTTATGTACTTTAAGTTTTCAGGAAAACTTTCCCTTCAGGAGCAACTCACATATTGGATGATGGGTCTAATACAACTGAAAGGTTTTTTGGAATACTCTGAACAGCAATTCATCATTTTACACTTTATTTTTCAGTTTATTTTACATTCTCCTATCCTTGTGTATCTGAATATGAACTAAGTGTAGCTATATTTCATTTCCTTCAGAATTTGTTTCTTTCTATCAATATATGATGTGATTACTTAGGCCAAGTTTTGTGTGTGTTTGTTTTTTAAACCTTTTCACTTCAACAGGAAAAAACACTTATTAGGGTGCTTCTTAATGAATCATAATATAAAAAGAGAGAGAAAACTTGGCTCCCCCTGAAGCAACAGGGTTGAAATGTTTAATGAAGCATTAAACATTAAAAGCATAGAGCATAAAAAGCAAACATCATATTGTTTATCATATTGCTGCTCAAGACAAAAAACTAAGCATATTAAGTTCATTAGACTTCCCATCCCCACCACTCAAAAATGCACAGCCTCTTAGACAATTCATATAATCAAGATTCAGAGGATTTTTTCCTAAGGAAACACATTTATAGATTTAATGTAAAACATTCTTAAACACTGCACAAGGAAGGAAAAAAACTGCTCAGCACAAATTAGCATAAACATTAACTAAATATTTGATTAGTCCAGGTTTCTCACCCAGAGCATTGGAAGTGATTCCAATCTCAGCCAACCAGACAATTTTTGGATCATTAAGTAAAACAGGTTTTGTTCATATTAAGCACACAGCCACACATAGAAAATACAGAGCATTCTTCCCTTTTAGTTTGTTACCTGTACTGTACTCCTCTGCATAGGAAGACGTGAGAGAGTGACCAGCTTTCATACAAGGGAAGTGGGGGTGGGGGTGGAAGAAGGGAAAATAGATATTTCTATTATCTGCACCGAATTGATTTCTTTAACAAATTGTTTCCGGAGAGCTTTCAAGAATCATTCTGGGTCAGTAGGATAGGTCTGTTTCAATGATCAGGCACAGAAGTAAAATTACATGAAAAGCTTCGTTTATCTGAATCAACAGAAGCATACATAATGAAGGGTAGAAATGAAAGCTCTGCAGCAGTCACACAGAAAGCCTAGATAAACCAGCCAGATCACAAGAGGGAAGGCACCAGGATTAATTTTAAAGATTAAAAATTCTAATCATTCTAAAATACACACACACACATATATCTATGTATCCACACATACAGGGGTGCATAGAAAGCTTTGGTTTCTCAGTCTCACTGGTCATCTTAAAAAGATCATATTTCTGGGCCATCAATCAGAATTAAGCTGCTTATGGATGCGTAGCAATTCGGTACATGTAGTTGCCAGTAGCAACAGGGCACACAATTGGGCAGCTTTCCTCCCTCACACAGGAGCAACAGCAGCAGCCGAGGGAGGAGCAGCGGCAGGAGCAGAAGCAGATGGGACAGCAGAGTAGGGGCAGGGCCAAGGCAGGCGAAGGAGCCAAGTGGCGGGGCAATGACAGCAGCAGGGGCAGGAGGCAGTGGCAGCATCAGAAGGGCCAGGGAGCCTGGGGCTGGCGAGGCAGCAGGGAATTGGCAACAAGAGATACGGGGGACGAGGGGCGGCAGAAGCGGAAGCAAGACCTGTAACAGTAGCAGCCGCGGAGCCAAGAGAGGAGCAGGTGTCCCCTTCACGGCACACACACACCTCCCCCAGCCGGACCCTGGAGCCCCCCGCCCCTGCCCGCGAGGCAGCAGCTGGCTGCCCGCCCGAGTCCCCGGGCTGCTCCGCCGCGCGCCGCTGTTGCTGCTGTCCCTGCGCGCGGCCCCCGGAGCCCAGCGAGCAGGGTGCGGAGCCGGGGGGGCAAGTGAGGAGCCAGGGGAGCAGGGTTCGGGGCCAGGGGAGCCGGGGGGAGGGGAGCAGGGTGTGGGGAGCAGGGGAGCCGGGGGGAGGAGAGCAGGGTGCGGGGCCAGGGGGCAAGTGAGGAGCCAGGGAGCAGGGTGCGGGGCCAGGGAGCCGCGGGGAGGGGAGCAGGGTGCGGGGCCAGGGGAGCCGCGGGGAGGAGCAGGGTGCGGGGCCAGGGAGCCGCGGGGAGGGAGCAGGGTGCAGGGCCAGGGGCAGGGGAGGAGGGAGCAGGGTGCGGGGCCAGGGGAGCCGGGGGGGAGGGGAGCAGGGTGCGGGGCCAGGGGAGCCGGGGAGGAGCAGGGTGCAGGGCCAGGGGAGCCGGGGAGGGGAGCAGGGTGCGGGGCCGGGGAGGGGAGCAGGGTGCGGGGCCGGGGAGCAGGGTGGGGGCCAGGAGCCGGGGGAGGGAGCAGGGTGCGGGGCCAGGGAGCGGGGGAGGGAGCAGGGTGCGGGGCCAGGGGAGCCGGGGGAGGAGCAGGGTGCGGGGCCGGGGAGGGGAGCAGGGTGCAGGGCCAGGGGAGCCGGGGGGGGAGGGGAGCAGGTGGGGAGCCAGGGGAGCAGGGCGTGGGAGGGGAGCAGGGTGCGGGGCCAGGGGAGCGGGGGGGAGGGGAGCAGGGTGCGGGCCAGGGGAGCGGGGAGGGGAGCAGGGTGCGGGGCCAGGGAGCGGGGAGGGGAGCAGGGTGCGGGGCCAGGGGAGAGGGGAGCAGGGTGCGGGGCCAGGGGAGCCGGGGAGGAGAGCAGGGAGGAGCCGGGTGCGGGGCCAGGGAGCCGGGGAGGGGGGCAGGTGAGGAGCCAGGACGGCGGCGGAGGGGGCGGGGGACTCGGCTCCTTACCTGGCCTGCGGCGGGACATGCTGAAGCAGGGCGCGGGGCGGGGACGCTACCGCCCTACAGGGGCGAGGAGCCGGCCGGGGTCCGCCGAGCCGATAAACTTTCCATGGCCCGGCCGCGCGGCCCCGAGCCGCTCTCCCCCGCCGCTGCTGCCGGGGAGCCCCGCGCCTCTCCCGCTCGGCTGCGCTCCAGCGGCTCCTTCCCGGCGGGGCAGCGGGGCGGGCCGGGGGGCGCGAGGCTCCGCGGGGAGGGCAGCGCGCGCGGCCCGGGCGCTGTGTGCGATCCCGCGGCGCGGCCGGGGCCTGCTAATTCCCCCGGCCCCTGCGAAACTGCTTAGGATCGGGGCTGTCAAATCCAGCCCATCTGCTGCAATCATAATCAGTCTCAACTGAATGGCTCTGACAAATCCGCGCCTGCAGCAGGGGTTAGGCGAGCCCGGGGAGGGGAGGGAGGCAGGGGAGAGTGCGGGCTCCTATTGTCTGCTGTGAACTGGGTGCCTGAAAGGCAAGACACTTGGACAGGCAGGCTCCGGGAAAGCTTAGAGCCCTGCCCATCCCCCAGCGTACGGCCAGGGAGCCCACCCCGGCCCCGGGTCCCTCTGGCCAAACGCTTGCTGCTAATGAACTAAACACACAGTTACCTTCAGCTGGTTATCAGTTAGCCCTGCACAAGCAGAGCAGCGTGCGACGTGCCATTCCCTCCCCTCGGGGAAAACAAAAAGTGCTGCAAGTGGCAAGTTACACAGTAAAACTATCAACAGATCTAGCACGCTCAGAGCTAGCTTCAAGTCAGGGCACTTTTTTAAATCAATGTGTTTTGGTTGGGTGGTCAGTGCTTTAATGGGTAACTTTGGCTATAGTGTTAATAAAGTTGGGGGAGATGTAATTTCTCTGAAGAAGCACTTTAGTCTATTACACTACTACACTCAAAATACACTTGCAAAGCCAATGGTTTCTTAATAAAGAATATAAAACAAGTTCATTGTCTTCAGATGTAAGGGGGGGAAATCGATGGTACAAATTATTGTGTTTCTGTATTTCTTAAACAAGAGGGCTAAGCAGTTTGTCAGTTTGGTTGTTTTGTTA
Source organism: Mauremys reevesii (assembly GCF_016161935.1). NCBI lineage: Eukaryota > Metazoa > Chordata > Testudines > Geoemydidae > Mauremys > Mauremys reevesii. The sequence continues at coordinate 60,575,321 of NC_052633.1, read as the reverse complement.
AACTGCTTTGTGACTACACAAGTGCAAAGAATAAAAAATGTAGTCTTAAATATTCAGAAATATATAATGAATAAATAGATGCCTTTCAAAATATCCTAAAAAGTTGGCAAACACTCACCAAGATAGAAAGTTCTTGGCCCATTCTGCTGGAATTATTTATCAGAAAAGTGATAAGTGATTACAATTATGCCAAATGGGATCTGTGCCAGTCAGACTGCTGGATTGATGAGTTACTCCCTTACAAAATTTAGATAAAAAAGAAACTTTAGACTATTGTAATATGCAGACAACTACAGTACATGTTTAAAACTCCAACTTTTATGAATAAATTCTAAAAAATATTTTAGTATATGAAGAATTCATACAAAAGTATCAGAAAATTTTGCCAAATTGGAGTCAATAAATGCAAGTACAAGTGAACTATGTCCATTACAACAGATTATATAGGCATCATCTGTAGATGTGGTATGTCATGGTACAAAAGGCACAATGGTCAAATTTCAGGGAGAAATAGTGAGTGTAGGGAAAGCAGGAGAAGTGGGGTAGATTTTCTACAGTTTAATTAGAGAAAGTGTTAAGTGTCACAAAAGAAGAAGGAGAACTGATGGATCTCAAGATATAATCTGAAGACAACTAGAGAGGCAGTCAAACACAATGAGACAGGGAAGCTGTTCTAGCCAAACCCCTGGTTTGGTGAGATTAGCGGTGAATATCTGATATATATGGAATTTACAGTGGTGGCATGTTGGTAAAGCCTGCTTTCCTTACAAATTAGAAGGATATCCTTTTTTGGATATACTAAGATGAAAAAAGCTATGATGCAAGCCAAAGTTAATGAAGCAGTAACAGAATGTGAGAAAAGGGCTACCAAAATGAAGGGGACAGAAATGTAGGTATAAACTGAACAGAAATAATCCCAAATTTGAAGTCAGAAAGGAAATGGCAAAGGACCATTAGAAAGATAAGGAAGCAGGTTCTGATTAGCAAACATATACAATAGGTACGTCTCTAAACCGATTAGTCTGTACTGTCCCAGGCAGCCACTATCTAGCAGAACATGTAAGCATATACATAACTGTAAGCACGAGTAGTCCCATTGATGTCAAGACCTAGGTCCTAGGTACCCACACTGAAGTCATGCAGTTGCTTAATTGCTAGTGGAATCACAGAGAACAACTTTCCCTGTATTCAGTCAATAGCCATCAGTTTTAATGACTGAACATAAAGTACCTTAAGCTTTTGATATAATAGAAATAACATCACAGCAATAAAATGTTATCACAGTTATCAATGTCCCTTGCTTGAAAATAAGCATTTCAGTTTCACCTTGCGTGCCACATATGGTTTCATCTCAGCATGTAAGTGACAGCAGAAGACCATATACTCAACTTGGCAGCATTCAATTTTTACATTTTTATATATAATATTAGCAAATAAGGTCAATGTTTATTTTTAAGCATTTTTAATATTTATTTAAATTTTCACAGTTCTGGGAAATTATCAGGGGCTCAAATAATAACAGGAGAAATTCAGATTTAAAAAAGTAAAGCTCTATAAATATTAACACACACATTGTTGACATCACCTCTAAACATCCTTCACTCAAACTCAACAAGTACTCGAGCAGCATTTTTCTTACTTTGCCTATCTGTAAATTTTGATTATCATCAATGCAAATATTGTGTGTGTGTGTGTGTGTGTGTGTGTGTGTGTGTGTGTGTGTGTGTGTGTGTGTGTGTGTGTGTGTGTGTGTGTGTGTGTGTGTGTGTAAGTTTCCTGTCATTTCCTGATAAAAAGCCAATATATACTTGTTATAATATTCTAAACTAGTGGTATTCAAACTGTGGTATGCATACCACTGATAGTACACAGGCGACAGTCAGGTGGCTAGTATATGTGTTCATTTAAACTATAGTATCAGCAAAAGATTCCTATATAACTGCATTGATTAAAATTACAAAGCCCAGTTACTTTTGAGGTTTAGATGTGGTATGCTAGATGTGTGTGAGAGAACTGCTGTACTAGTCCATTGACTTTATCTCCAAATTATGGATTGTTAAATACAGTGTCATAGAGCATAGAACTTTCTTAGTTTGCATTTCTATCCAAGCTCTGCCCACATTTGCCCAATCCTGCTTTCCCAAAATTCCAATGAAGCTTCTATATCAGGGGTCAGCAACCTTTCAGAAGTGGTGTGCCGAGTCTTCATTTATTCACTCTAATTAAAGGTTTCACGTGCCAGTAATACATTTTAACGTTTTGAGAAGGTCTCTTTCTATAAGTCTATAATATAAAACTAAACTATTGATGCATGTAAAGTAAATAAGGTTTTTAAAATGTTTAAGAAGCTTCATTTAAAATTAAATTAAAATGCAGAGCCCCCCCCCCCCCCCTGGACTGGAGGCCAGGACCTGGGCAGTGTGAGTGCCACTGAAAGTCAGCTCGTGTGCCGCCTTCGGCACGCATGCCATAGGTTGCCTACCCCTGTTCTATATAGTTCATACCAGTATTTGGATAATCTCACAGTATTGCCATACAAAATAAAAATGTGGTTATTCAATACTACCCAATCTAAATAAATCTTTGCTAAATGTTTAATTATTTAGAGCCCAATCCTGCATCCACTGAAGTCAACAGAGGAAGAATGGGCTGTTAATCTATGACCACAACATTTCATAACTAAAAATAGACTACATTATTTTTCTACAATTTACCACAATACCTCAGAAATATTTTTCTGCAAATTAAACTACTTTGCCTGACCACTGAGCTGCTGTTCTTCCTTGTCTGCCTCTTCTCTTTGCAAGACTAATACTTTATCGGAGTTTCATGTGTATATGAGTTTGTGACACTAGGATGTATAGGTGCATATACCACATCTTGAATTGGTTCTTGCCCCTGAATCACATTTTATCAAACAGAAATGTTTAATAGATCATAGAGCACACTTTTTAAAACATTCATGGTTTTTACCAGTGCCAAAGTGCAAAGCTTATATTTCAGAACCCTCTAGACTAATGTAAAACCAAATAACTCTAGTTTAATGTATAAGGAATAAGAAAGATTTCACATGTAAAGACCCAACTTTTGGTAGGGATATAGTCAATAATTGTCCAGTTTGGGATTTTTGTTTCTTCCTCTGAAGCACCAGGTCACTGTTGAAGACAGGACATTGGACTTAGATGGACCACGGGTCAGTTCCAGTGTGGCCCACCACTATGTTCCTAAATTTCCCCAGTGTGAAATCGCGTCAGTGAGACTGGAATCAGGCCTGGTGTTTTTAAATTCATTATCATCCCCAACTCATTCCATACCTCTTTCAAAGTAGAAATACTTTGAAAATAAACCTGATAGGCAGCCAGATCAGGAGTGATGTAGTTCAGTTGTAGTTAATAATATCACTATGACCATTTAACCATAAAGAAAGGCTGCATGTGGGGGAGGGGAGGGCAGATCTGAAACACGATGCTTTTAATAAAAATCTGAACAAACACTTACTATATTTAACACACTCCTTGTCCTTTTAAACAATGATTTATATGCTCTATTTACACAGGAGTGAAACAGAATTTGGGTGATGTAATACTGGACTTTCAGGTATTATGCCCATAGGTTATTAACAGTTAATTCCCAGAACTCCAAAAATAGATTATATAGGAGTAGATTAGAAATCTCATATAGTGAAGTCATTGGGGAAATAAATTATTTTTACTCTGAGCCTGAACCTGAGATATGTAGAAAGTCCTTAACACTCCTTCAGTGGGAACTTGGAGAACAGAGCACTCTGTTGGTTCAGATCTCATATGCACAGGTTCACTGTGTACTTGTCTACACAGGGAAATTGCCCAGCATACCTACTGCAGAATGAGCTATTCTATAATAGATATTTTGGAATAGGTCCCACTGTGGATACTGTTCTGGAATAAAAGTCACTTTTAAAAGTGTCCACAGGGGGGCACTATTCCAGAGTAGATACTGTGGGATAGCTTAGTCTACTGTAAATATGGAGGTCAATTTCCCACCGTAGACAAGGCCTATAACTAGAATTGCAATGATTTGAAATCTTCCTATTGATTTCAGTGGACATTGGATCAAGCCAATAAGCACCATCCTGCTCCCACTTAAGTCAATGGAAGTTTTGCTATTGATTTTATTGGGAGTTGGAGCAGACCCTACAAGTGGGTTCCAATTGTGTTTTCAAAAAATGTCTCAATAATGGCTCAAATCCTACCAATATCCACAATCAGAGAACATAAGTGAAGGGAAATTCTGCATGCCCATGTCTACTAGAATAGAAGCATTTGGCCAGTAGGACAGTTTCAAAGTGCTTGAAACGTAGTTAATGGATTTGATTCTCAGACTACATCTGAACCTGGGGAGCAATTTGCAGTTCATGTAAACATACCCATGCTAGCTTTAATCTAGCTAGATTGCTAAAAATAGCAGTGAGGACTCAACAACACTGGCTTTGGCACAAACTTTACAAGCATGCATGGTATATATTTGCATTGCCTGGGATGTGCCACATGCCTCCACATCCTCACTGCTATTTTTAGTGAGCAGGCATGGTGGGTATGTCTATACAAGCTGCAAATTACATCCCCATTTGCAGTGTAGATATAGTCTCAGAGGACCTGTGTTGGGAGATCTGCACTACCTTAGCATGCAATCTCCCCTCCCTAGCCACCCAGCGTGGAATCCATCAAGTCTATGCGGGACCTCACTACAAAGATTTAATTTACCTTAGATGCACTTAGAACAATCTTGCACTGCATGAGTAGGGACATATTAGCATATGTCTACAATGCAGCTGGGAGGTGTGATTCCTAGCAGTGGTAGATAGACTTGTGCTGGCTCAGCTTGAGCTAACATGCTAAAAATAGCAATGTGAACATTATGGCACTGGCAGCGGCTCAGGCTAGCCACCTGAGCTTGGACCCAAGTGGCTGGGTGGGCTTGGACTCAAGTACTGCAATGTCCACACTGCTATTTTTAGCACACTAGCAGGAGCTGAGCTAGCATGAGTGTGTGGTTTCCATGATATACAGGGTTTACAGTTTGGTTCAATGGCTCTCAGCACCCCCACTATAAAAATTGATCCAGCACCCCTGTTCATATGAGCAAAGGTTTGCAAATTCAGGACCAAGGTGAATCAAACAGAAAAAAAAATGGCTCATGTTGTTAACACTCTGATGAATACTGCTTTATAATTGAAACCTGGCCCCTAGTGGGATCAATTTCAAGAATGTTTAAACAGGTTGGCACTATTAGTCCATGAATTTTTCCCCCTGCAGCAGAATATATTGGAATTTATTCCTGATTTTAAAAACTTGACTAGCAAATGGACCACATACCCTGATATGGGTTGCATGACAACATCATTTTAATATTAAGCACAGTCATGACAAATATCATTCCTTAACATAAAAAGGTCTCATACAATATACACAACTTATAGAAAATGTACCTTGGGTCTAAATATATAACGTGGAGGCAGGAAGTCAGCCAAATTCTTCAGAATTAAAGGAAACTTGTATCCAGAATAGGACAATGATCTTAAATCATCCTTAGCCAAGTTTTCCTATCCCCCTTATACCCTGCAGTGGAGCTAAACAAGAGACCAGATGAGTGACCTGGATGAAGCTAGCAACAGATCAGAGGGTATGTCTACACGTTAATTAAACTCTCACAGCTGGCCCTTGTCAGCTGGCTTGGGCTACAGAGCTGTCAAATTGCAATGTAGACATTCAAGCTCAGCCTGGGCTCTGGGATTCTGCCCCCTCTCAGAGTCCCAGAGCTTGGGCTGCAGCCTGAGCCCAAACATCTAAATCACAATTTTACAACCTCATAGCCTCAGCACCACAAGCCTGGCTCAGCTGACACAGGCCAGTCGCAGGTGTTCAATTTTAAAATCTGTTGCAAAGAGTCTCAGAGTCTACATTACGGCTAGCGGTGTTTCTCCCAGGAACCGGGGTGTTCGAATTTACAGAGGGGATGAGGGCCAAGGGGTGAGACTGTGTGGGCGAAGGTAGGCTGTATGGCTCCATAGTAAAAACTGAAAAATGTTTTACGACCATTTTATTAGATTTAACTCATGTTTTTAAATCATCACACAAATTAAAGTTGGCTACTCAAGCCTACTATGAAGTACTACATCTACATCCTTTGTGGTTTCTTGTTGTAATTTTGCACAGCTCTGTTAATGAACTTCTCGAATGCAGTGCATTCATATTTGGGGCTTTTTGTGTGTCCGCTACCTCCAGTTCTTCATGATATGCTCATGATCAGGCAGAAGGTGACTTCTTTCAGAACACAAAATTCCATTCAAAGAATGCTCAACTGTAGCTGCTGTGACTGGGAGTAGCAATAGATTAACTCCAATTTCTTTCATCCTAGGAAACACAGAACAAAGATTGGGTCGAACCACTAGTGATGATAAGGAAGAAGTTGAAGTTAAATCTTCATTCATTCATGGTATGATATTCCACTCTGTGTTCAAAATTCTCTATTCTGTCCTGATTACATATCAGGTCCATTGCTGGTAGTGCCTCACTCTACTCAGCTGTAAGTGTTTTATAAGACATAGTGGTTGAGTAGAAGCTAGAAATCACTATTGTAGATTTGTAAGACTCAAGTCTGTGTTCTTTTTCAGCTGGCTTAACAAACACTTCTTGTGCTCTTCACTTAAAGATTCAGTATAAGCACCTTCATTTGTCAACTTCTGGGATGAATTCTTTGCTTCTTCCAGTACGTTTTCAATGGATAGCTCTCTGATTGATCCAAGGGTAGCTTCTATTGCTGGACAAAGATCTACTACTGTTATAGCAGATTTTTGGATAGCATTGTTTAATGACCCAAGTGGTTTTAAGAGTGGACTTACAAGAGAGAGAATGGCAATAATCTTCTCTGAACTTAGTAGCAAAAGTAGTCAACTAGCTGCACTGCTTAGATCTCTCCTATCTTGGTGGATACTTTCTAAAGCCAGTAATAATGGTTTCAGTAATTTAAAGACAACAGCCAAGGATCACTCATGAGAAAGCCAGCAAGTTTTTCCAGGTTGGACTAATTTGAACTTCAGTCCTAGTCTATCTTCTATTTGTTTACAAGATGTTCAGTTCTTTTGGACTCTTGCTGAAAAAAGAGCATAACAAAGCCATTAAATTCATGGCTTTTTTAATGTCTTTTGAGGATTCTGCAGCTCATATTAGTGCTAGTTGGAGTAGATGGTCTCTGCAGTGTGTATAGGAGAGATTATGGTTACACTTTTCTCTGAGGAAAGCTTGTACTCCACTATGTCTTCCAGAGAAGTTTGCAACTCCATCAAATGCATAAGTGGCCATCTGTTTGGGGTTCAATTTACAAGCATTTAACTCTTCTAAGATGTCACAGATGCAGCTGATATGTCTTCTGTAACCTGAACATCTAGAATGCATCTACTGGCCTGCCATGGACATCAGAATAACGTACTCAGTGACTTAATACTTGATCTCTATTTGCATTGGTACATTCACCAGCCATGTATGCACATTTTTTGAATGTGATGAGAGAATTCTTTGCTTTTTCGACTGCTGTGTCTTTCACTGTTGCACCGCATGGTTCTAGCCAGTTAGTTGAGTTTTTTGCAGAAAGATAGCGAGCATTTGCCAATCATGTTTGAAACCAGTATCCAACTTCAGGGTTAACATGCAACAATGCACTTAACATTGGCCTCCAGTTTGTAGTGTGTGGTATCTCTTGCTTAAATAGAAAGTATGATGCGACAGCCTTGTTGGTTCACATAAATTGAGTTGTGTCTCCAGCATTCTTAACAGCCTCATTAAGTACTTCTAAAATTGGCTTTGACAGTGACTGGCTTATAAGACTCTGCATGTTGATGCAGTCCAGAAGCATGGAGTTTTGCAGCCTTTTCATGTAGGTTGTCAGTATTGGCTCGGCTGATCAGTCTGGCAAATCAAGCTCCTCCACTTTTACTATATAAATCCAAGATACACCCACATCTTGAATAGTGTGTGCCGTTCTGGTCACCCCATCTCAAAAAATATATATTGGAATTGGAAAAGGTAAAGAGAAGGGCAACAAAAATGATTAGGGGTAGGGATTAAAAAGACTTGGACTTTTCAGCTTGGAAAAGAGATAACTAAAGGGGGATATGATAGAGGCCTATAAAATCTTGACTGATGTGGAGAAAGTGAATAAGGAAGTGTTATTTTCCCCTTCACTTAACACAAGAACCAGGGGTCACCCAATGACATTAATAGGCAGCAGGTTTAAAACAAACAAAAGGAAGTACTTCTTCATACAACGTACAGTCAACCTGTGGAACATTTGCCAGGGATGTTGTGCAGGCCAAAATTATAACAGGGTTCAAAAAAGAGCTAAATAAGTTCATGGAGGATAGGTCCATCAATGACTATTAGCCAGGATGAGCAGGGATGCAACACCATGCTTTGAGTGTCCCTAGCCTGTCCCATTTTTTTCACAGTTGCTATCTGGTAACCCTACAAATAATGCATTTTAAAAATGTTAGCCTACTAGGAAATATACATTTATATAAGTTTCCCAATCACAAATCTAGCATTCTGGAGCAAAGTCACTAAAATATAGTCCAACAAACAAATGCTCCTTTAATGTGTCCCTCTCTTCTCCCTCCACTCCACCCCACCCCACTCATAGATGTTGTCCTTGGTCAGTGGAGACCCAGAGTTCAGAGGTGCTTTCATGTGAGTTCATCTCCCACCCTGGGAGCTGTAGAGGGGAAAGTGGGAGGGAAGAAGACATCTTGCTTGTTCCTCCCAACACTCACCACTCACTCTGGCCACTTACCACTTGCTCTGGTTGCACACTCTGGCCAATGTTGTTTGTCATGCTGCCATTCACTCCACCACTCTGTCCCCAATGGCCCTGCACCATCACCTTCTGCTGCCATCTGCCACTGTGACCTCTGCCAGTCAATCTCTTGAGGTTCCACCCAGCTCTCAGTGATTTCAGCTCTCAGTGGGGAACCGCACTGCTACTGCAGGCTGGGCAGTTTCTTCCACAGAAACACTGTCCCACAGCAGGTCTAAGTACTTAGATCTGATTATCAGTGATTTCAGCTCTAGTGGTCACTTAAACCAAAAGACTCCCTATGGAGCCTAATCAGCTCTATCTTTAAACGGGTTGAGGGGCAGGTTAAGTAGTGCCTGTGACTCTTAGGCAGAGCCCACACCAGCAAGCAAAACACCTGTGCCCCACCCTCTCTCTCCCCACTGGGATCTGGCATCCAGACCCCCTGCTTAGCGAGGTCAGTTCAGCTGAGGTGACCAATGCTTAATTTTTAATGAAAGAGATGCCAGAACTCAGGCAAGTTTGTTACTTTCATAACTGATGTGGCAAGGCCAGAGGTCCCAGGGATATGATCTGCCAGGCCTAGAGTGCCAGGGCTCAGTCCTGGCAAGCCCTAGCACAGATTAAGCACTGAGGGAGACCCCCCTCATTCAGGCAGGCTAAGCACAGTTCTGCAATAAGGATAACATATGATTACCCCAGCATTCAGTACTAAAGTGATTTGTAACCTAGCACCAGCCAAAATTGATCACTTGGACAACACAGCTCTGTCGCTGTATACCTAGGTAGAGTAGGTGTGTTCATGTAACTACAGTCAGGTCCTGAAGCCTTTCGCCCTACCTCTGGCTCATCACTAGCTGTCAGGAGAGAGCTCATTCAGACCTTGCTTACAAATCATAATTTGAAATTATTAGGTTGGCCAATATAGCCGAAACAAATGCACTGACATTGTCATAAACAGCTGTATAAGAAAGCTAGTCTTTGTTCACACTTTGCAAACCCATTATGCCTTCTCAGGTACAAGTATTTTATCATATACTGTATATCAGTGGTGGACATGGCCCGTCAGGGTAATCCACTGGCGGGCAATGACACAGTTTGTTTACATTGACTGTCCGCAAGCACGGCCACCCACAGCTCCCGGTGTCCGCAGTTTGCCATTCCTGGCCAATGGGAGCTGCGGGAAGCAGTGGCCAGGCCGCGCCACTTCCCAGCTCCCATTGGCCGGGAATGGCGAACTGTGGACAATGGGAGCTGCGGGCAACCGTGCCTGCAGATGGTCAATGTAAACAAACTGTTTTGTGGCCCACCAGCAGATTACTGTGGCGGGCCGCAGGTTGCCCACCACTGCTGTATATGCTTTCAAAGTGCGTATTAATGTTTCAATTTCAATTCAAATTTCCAACCAATGACTAAATTGGCAATACTGTATGTAACTGGTTGATCACTGGGGGTGGGGGTGTTGGGAAATCTCTGTAGGCTAGAACTACAGCACTAAAAATAGCAGTGTAGATGTTCAGGCCTGAGCTAGAGCTCAGGCACTGAAGCCTGAGGACAGGGTAGTCTTCAGAACCCACGATCCAGCTCAAGGTGCAATGTCTACATACACCGTTGTTTTTAGCACTGTAGTGTGAGCTCTAGTCTGTAGATCTGGGCTCTGAGACTCGCTGCTGTGAGTTGTAAAATGCAGTATAAACATATCCTTAGGCCTAGAACATTTAAAAATGTTACATATTATCAGTGAAGTTGATAACTAATCACATCCTCTAATTTGAGGCAGACAGGGCACAGGCCTGTGTATTGATGGAAGGGATGTTCTTGAGGTTAAAGCACTGGACTGAAACTCAGGAGTTCTGAGTTCAATTCTTGATTTAGCCACAGAGTTCCTGTATGATTTTGGTCACCTATTCTCTTTATATGACTTAGTTGCTCATCTGAAAAATAGGCATACTACTACTCCCTTCCTCCTGCCCTTTGCCTATCTAGCTTGTGAGCTCTTTGGGGCCAGGGGACATACACTGTCTCTCACTGTAAGTGTGTGCATGGCCTAGCACAATGGGACCCTGATCTCAGCTGTGGCCTCTAGGGTGCTACTTTAATGTAAATGATAATCAATAATAATGATGGAGCAAACTATATCAATGCTGGTGCAATATAAAATCAAACAGATACGCTAAGCTAGGTTATTGAATTTATCTTCTATAAATGAAGCCAGTTTGCAGGGAAAGATGGGTAGATCAAAGTCCTATTTACCTGATGGCCTGGTAGCAGCAGTGCTAGATTTCCCACATAGCTAGAGTGTGATTCAATATAGCCTTTTAGGGTTTGCTGGCTCCTTTTCCTCCTAGAGATGGGAGAATAATTCAATCTCCATGCTCATTCAGTCATTGGCCTCCTTCTGCAACTAGAAAAAAGGATGCCATGAGACGGTGCAAAATTTGATGGTGACCAGAAAGATGGCCTTGTAGATCCTATTGAATTAGTGTTAAATACTTATAGGTGGCAGAGGGAAAACTGGGCTGCACTGGGCTTTCCAACTTATTTCATAAGTTTCTTGAGAAAAATGACTCATTTAGGATATTTCCTCAAAGAATTCCAAAGAAAACAACATGTCTAAGTTCATGGTAGACAATAGACATGCTTTTCTGCAATCCTATTCTCACTTTTATCTAGCCTCTCCGCACATAAGAAAAAAAAAACAAAAAAACACTTAAGATAAACCTGTCACCGAAGTTTCCACAGACTTAGCTTATCTGCCCCACATATTTCTATACTATACTACAATATAATAGGCTGTTTATTTAGGTCCAGATTCTGATTCTTTTACACTTATAAATCCAGGATAACTCCACTGGGTTTAATGGAATTATTCAGATTTACACCAGTGTAACTGAGACTAGAATCCATCCCACATACTTTATATGTAAGAGAGAGTATGTAAATTTAAAGTACACTTGTTTTATCTGAGGCTCAGACTACATAATTATTAAAGATCTAAGGTCAGGTCCTGTCACTCACTGTTCCTTGCTCCTTGATCAAGGGGACTCTTTGAGGAGTAAAGTACAATTCAGTATAAAAAAAGTATGGCAGAATATAGCTATTAGTGAGAATGGAGAAATAAACATTTCTAGGTGCTATTTTGTATTTAATTTCTTCTTGCCTTTAAATAAGGTTGAAGATCATTTTATTTTTTTAAAAAGAACTTGCTAACCTGACAGAAGCTTCAGAGCTCAACATGTAATGCAGCAGCTACATGTATTTGCATGTTCAAGTGTTGTAAATTGCAATTAATGACCTGATTCAGTACCCAAACCCAAAGCTGAGACAGATTTTCAGATTAGCATGTGCTCCAATATTTTTCCAAAGAGGACATTCCTCTTTGTAGACCTACATTTCACCCATGCAATGATACAGTTGTATATATATATACATGCTGTGCCTAGTGCCCTCCAACTGAACCACAGTGCATAGTTCAGGAGACCCAGACAATAACCATCTGCCTTAAACAGATGGGATCAGGTAAAATGAATTCCCAAATTCTTCTAACCCTAAAAACCAACTAAAGAAAGAAGCACATCTGAATACACAAAAAGTGCATTTTTATAAAAATGTAAAACAAATAGTGAACCATTCCAAGATTATGCATTTCATTTCTCAGCATATAAATGAGGAGCATTCACTCTGGGCTGTTCATACATTTTACATTTAACAAACATCCATATGTCAAGTAGAACTTCCACACCCTTCCCTGCTGGAGTTTTCTTCTTTCAACTTGGTAGGGAACATTTATGATCTTTATTCCACCAAATAAATCTAAGGAATAGATTTTGCTCAAGGCCTCTATTTTTTATTTTCAGAGAAATGAATCAATTCATGGTTCAGGCAGTCTTGTTATTAAGACGGCCGTACATCTGTGCAAAAAAAAACCCCAACCTAATTCATTACACAATTTTATTAAAATATTTTTAGATTAAGCTCTGGCTAATTTCTTTAGTTTTATAACTCTGAAAGTAGTGTTCTTAAGATCTTTATGTCAAACTAAAATTTTAAATCGGGATTGTATAGTATACGTACAGAGCAATTTGATGATATGGAAAATACTTTGTATAGAGAAAGCTCAAAATCCCTTTCCTAATTACTTAAATACTTCACTCCTTACTCAGGCAAAACTCCAATTGCCACTGTCATCAGCTTTCCCTGAGTGAGGAGTGCTGGGCAAGATCTACAGTCTTTTAGAAATTAATATTCGCTTTGCATGTATTGTGTCATGATCATACACACTGCTTCATATTTCTTATATACTACAGAATATCAAGCTGTGCTTTGTTAAAATAAGTCAAATTAATTTAGAAAATACTCCATCAAAAGAATTGACTGTGACAATTTACAATTTACTGTGACAATTTTGGTTTAAAGAGATATATTAATTTCTTAATCGGATACAATAGTTGCACTTAAATAAATGACTAACTGGTAGAATTTTTTATCAGTTTGTGAGATATTTCTTCTATATACAAGAAGGTACACAGATAGAATAGTAATGTCTTTTGAATAGGTGATAATTTTTCAAAAGGTATCCACTGTAATGTTAGTTTAAATGTGATTTAAACAGTACTTTGATACAAATAATATTAATCTTAAACAAGCACTGAACTGTTTTTCCCTACCCCCTTTAGCCAATATGTAAACACTCTAGTATTCTTCATCGGACTAATGTTGTTTAAAGAGTTCTTGTTTATGTACTATATAGGATCTGTGTAGTTTGGTACATTTGATATCTTTAACCCATTACCTATTTAGTGCAGTCTCTGAATTTATTTTTACAGTCTCCTGTTGTGTGTCTTGCTTTTCAGGGAGATGTCCCCTTTAATGTATATCTCTGTAGAAGAATGGATTATCTCACTGCATTCTGTGATCTCTTAGTTCATACAATAAGATGCAGACAATAAAATGCCTCCTTTTTCTGTCTGTCAGTTATCCACAATACTGGCCTAGCCAGCTTAAAATCATGGAAAAGACCTTTTTTTAAATTGTGATGTGACACAGGGCATTGTATCAGAGATTGAAAGGAAGAAAGCCTGTTTAATTCACAGATAATACAATAGTAGTGCTTTTTAATGACCTAGTGGCTACATATTCCCTGTTCATTGAACCATCCAAATTTACACTCATCTAGAGAAATATACATGTGGTCAAATATTAGAAATGTTCTTAATAGACTTTCCCTCTTGAGCCCACATTTCAAATGCTGGTTAATAGAAGAAATGAGTTCACATAATAAATAAAGCATATGATGTATTTTAGGACTGAGGCATTGTCAGCTGTGTTGGAAAAAACAGTGCAAGATTTGTCTGCTCTGTAAGTTTCATTCAAGCAAGTTCTGTTAGTTCATTACTATAATGAATAACAGAAACCACACAAAATGTAAATAGAAAAAAATGTTATTTAATTATTTTAATTGGCAGTTACCCAGATAATGCAAATGAACACCAAAAGCCAAATTCTGCCCTCAGTTACAGTCTCACACATCACTGAAGGAGTGTAAGGGTTTCCCTTAAAAAAGGGAATGTGTCACCACATTTGTACCACATGTTCTTCAGATTTACAAATGTAACACGTTCTCAGATTTAGCACTGTCCTGGACTTGAAGGAACATGGCTATTAAATAATTTGACAAAATAAGCAACTAGGTGTATGTGCCTGGCATCTTAAAATTGCATTTTATTCTGTTTTTATCCACTGGCAGGTGTTGGAAGTCTGAGTAGGTAGAATACTGAGCCACAAAAACATAAGAACAAAAATGGCTATAATGGGACAGACCAATGGCCCATCTAGCCCAGTCTCCTGTCTTCCAATGCCAGGTGCTTCATAGGGATTGAACAGAACAGAGTTATTTATCGAATGATCCATCCCCTGTCATCCAGTTCCAGCTCTGGCAGTCACAGATTTAGGAACACACCCAGAGCATGGTGTTGTGTCCCTGACCATCTTGGCTAATAGCCATTGATGGACCTATCTTCCATGAACGTATCTAATTCATTTTGAACCCAGTTATACTTTTGGCCTTCTCAGCATTCCCTGGCAATGAGTTTCACAGGTTGACTGTGTGTTTTGTGAAGAAGTACTTACTTATGTTTGTTTTAAAGCTGCTGCCTACTAATTTCATTGGGTGATCCCCAGGGCCAGATTAACTCTCCTGTGAGCTATTAGATTTTGTGGGGCCCTTAGGGGTTTGGAGTGGGGGTGTGGGCTCAGGGCTGGGGCAGGGGATTGGGGTGCAGCTCCAGCTGGGGGGGGCTCTGGGGTGGGGACAGGGATGGGACAGGGGGTTGGAGTGCAGCAGGAGGTTCGGGGTGTGGGCTTTGGGCAGGAGTTTGGGTGCAGGAGGTTCTCAGGGCTGGGACAGGGGTTAGGGTGCAGGTGGGGGTGTGGAGTCTGGGAGGGAGTTTGGGTGCAGGAGGGAGCTACGGGCTAGGGTAGGGGTGCAGGGGGGGTACGGGGTGCAGGCTCCAGCTGAGAGGTGCTTACCTCAGGCGGCTCCTGATTGGTGGCACAGCAGGGTTAAGGCAGCCTGCCTGCCCTGGCTCCACGCTGCTCTGCTCCCCGATGTGGCTGGCACGTCCGGACCCTAGGCAGAGGGCCCAGGCGCTGGGGGCAGGGGCAGTGCACAGAGATTCCTTGAATGCCCCCTCGCCTAGGGGCCTCAAGAGCACATCGGCGAGCTGTCACTCACGGCTCCAGCCCCAGGGGAGTGGCGTGGGGGGGGGAGGCGGGCGCTGAGGCTCAGGGACTGTCCGACCTGTGGTGCAGAGACTTGCCACTGACCAGATGAAAGGAAGCAGAGGGCCACATCCTCCAGCTGCCTTAGCCCAAGGCCCTGGACTGCAGCCCCTAAAGTCCCTGCATTAGTCCGGCCCTGGTGACCCCTAGTTCTTGTGCTAAATGAAGAGGGAAATAACACTTCCTTATTCATTTTCTCCTCACCATTCATGATTTTCTAGACCTCTGTCATATCCCACCATAGTCATCTTTTTACTAAGATGAACAGTCCCAGTCTTTTTAATCTCTCCTCATATAGAGGCAGCGGAGAGGAGAGCTTTGCATTTCTTTGCAAAGATCTCTGCCAGATGACCAAGGGGCAACAATGATGGATTCCAAAGGAAATCCCATTCAACATCACTGGCTGGAAGATATAGCTATCATTTGGAAATCTTACAGGAAGAGTTAAAATGGGATTAAAATGATGAAGGTCCCCAAGATTCTGTCTGCTTTAATGTTAGTTCTACTCAGCCAAGCTACAGAGAGACCTCACAGGAAAAGAAATGTGTGCGGAGTATGCCTTGGTTCCATTGGTACAGCGTCAGGTATTTTTGTCAAAGCCTGCCCTGCCTTAACATCACACAGTACACAGGTTTTTCCATTTGTTTGCCATGCATCATATTCCAAAAAGATTAGTCCTTTTCTAGTCAAGCAGTTTAAAATTAATCATGGTTGTTATTTTAATCTGTGTTCACCATTAAGAATTCTTGCAGAGCAATTTTACTTGTTACCAATTAAGATCTCCCAGTGGAAGTTTATGATTACAGCAAAAGCAACCTGATGAATACTTGGCACCTCCTTAGTTTACAAGCATTAAACCCATGAGCATAGAGACGTGCTAATACTTTAGATGACAGTATAACACAGTTATTTAAGAAAGCCTCTTTTTAAAAACTTGTCCTTAGAAAAATGCCATGGAGTCCATATGCTGTCTCTCTCTCTTCATCTCTCAGGGTTTTACATCACTGTAGTATATATGTTTGGCTTTTGTTTTGTTTTGTTTCCTGATTGTACTCTCTGAAGTCTAGAACATCCCAACACTTCCAAAAATTCTGGGACCAAGGTCCAATCCTGGTTCCATTCAAGTCAATAATAAAATTCTCATGGACGTTAGCAGGAACAAGAGCAGACTCTTTTATACCTGGGAAAGCATACTGTGCTTCAATACCAATTCTTTTTTCTGTTAAGGGAAAAAGTGAATTACAATTAGGGGCCCAAATGTCAATCATTCAAAATTAAGATCTACTGTTGCAATCGTTACACATTGATGTTACTGATGCAAACCTGAGGGGGTCACTGAGCAAAGACTGCAGGAGCAAACCCTTGCTTTTCCAATTATTTCTACATATTATTCTGCCCTTAAAATTATATATAGTAATAAAATTTAGCCAAATATGAAACAGCACTGGTTGACTACGTGAGAAAATACCAGTGCAGAGAAAAAAAAATCTTTTCTGTCCAAACTTTTGATACTATTTATAGGCCCAGGATGGAGTGGGAGGAGGGAATAAACCCTAAAATAATCCCAAATGTTCCAGTGCATGTTGATCTACTGAGACATTCATTACTGTGTAACCACTAAAATAGCTTCAATGGAGTTAAATCAGCGTTGAATTTGCTCTACTGGTTTTTTTTTTTCAAATAAGCCAGAGAAAAGCAAAACACAAAACAAAAAGCCATACAGATTTTTTTTTAAAAAAAAAGAAACCCCACCTCAAAAAATAATATTCCAGGGTTGTCACTCTGTGTGCCACTGTGAAGACTATGACGTCTGTAGCGTCACTGTGAAGCCATGGAAACAGCAATAAGCATGGTGGAGGGCTCTTTTTGTTCAGCCTACCACCAGATTGAATTGTCACCGGGTTTTGTGATCTGTTACCATCCCATTTTTAAGTTCTCAGTCCTTCTGACTTATGAATTACACCTATGCAAGTTGATGTTGATGTAGTCCCATTTCAAACAGGACTGCGTTTACGCACTCTAGGTACCTTTTAGAGCACACCAACAGGGCCTACAAGGGGCAGTTAGTGCACAGCTCTTTAGAGGACTCTACAAGTCCCACCCTCTCAGTCCAGGCTCAGAGTGCAGGGACCAGTTTTCACATGCCCCAGTGCAACTGCCCCAGACTCCAGGGCCCCGGTAGGCTACTCAGATGACTAGACTTTTTCTATTTTTTTCCTCTCTGCTATGGCCCACTTGCCCCAAAGTTCACCCGCTACCACTGCAAGCAGCACACACTATAACCCCATACATACATAGCTCCTCTCCACAGCATATACCACTCATTCAGCACCTGCACAAATCAACACAAATCTCCCAGCACAACACAATCAGCACATACAATAACCTCGAGCCTCACACGGAAGCCTAGAATGTCTGAGTCAGTGTAAAGAGCTGGAAAAAGGTACAAGGATGATAGTTTTTGTTTAGAATATCACCAGGTTCAATCATCACTTGGATTCACTGTCTGTTACTGTCTAATCTTTAAGTTCCCAGCTATTTTTGTCTTTTTTTACACACGTGACTTTACAAATTATACCTGTGTGACAGCACGGCTTTCAGCTACTAGTGTGTGAGTGTGTGTATGTATCTTGTTTCAGATAGTGAATTTCTACCTTTACTGCTGTCTTAATTCTTCGTATAACAATAAACTGTCTAAGGTTCTTAGTGTAAGAAAACGGTGGTGGTCAAAAACAGCTGTACTTTCAGATACTGCTGAGGTAGCTCTGCTTATGCTTCTGAAGTTCTTTAGAAACTGAAAATCTGGAGGTCTATTTTAGTAGCATGCTATGAAACATGACCTAAACATAACCAGTCCTCTTGGGAGTATGATTACAGCAATAAATTTCTATGTTCCACAACAGATGGCTATGCCACATGAAGAAAGTAAAATATATCAAGCTCTGTAAAATGAGAAGAAAAAGAAATTTCTGCTCCCACATCTAATTAAGTGCCTTTTAGTTTGCTGTTGTACATGTGGTACCGTAGACATTCTATATGAGCGCCGTGACATCAGTTTTAGTCTCTTCTGTCTCAGACTGGTTGCTATAAATCAGCCCACGCTGTAAGCAATGTTGAAGGAGCTAAATGTTCAGAATTTGTATCTGTCTTTTTTATTAGCTAGCCTAGAGTAAACCAGGGGCTATCGTTCAATGTCAGGTTCAATGCCCAATGACCCTATAGGTTAAAATTGTGGCAGCCACAAATCCAGGGCATAATGAAGTCTAAGAAGTGGTCTATGCTGATTTATTAGGGCATCTGTCTGACTCTAGACAATCTAGTGCTGCTCTTGTATAGCATGAGCTATTCCCATGATCCTTAGCATATTACAGATTTCTCTCTTTTAAATCTATAATAAAGCATTCAAGATAGTCTATCGAAACCAGAGAGGATTTTTTATAGTATTCATTGTCATTCTTAAGTTTTTAATCTCAATGTTACTCTGTAAACAATAATAAAAAGAAAATGCTGACTTTAACTCTGCAAAAAACATTCAGTTTTCAGGAATAGCTGAATGTCAGTTCACAATTCAATAAAGTCCTTATATATGTGCTGGTTTTCAAGGAGTTGTTTCCATTTTCTTTATTCTACTATTCATTTCCATTTATTCATAATATTGTTATTCAGCTATACTGCTACTATTAACCTTCATTCTTAATCAAATGCATTTTACTGAATATTGTAATTTTACATGAAAACCCTTGGTATAATAATTCAATTTTAAAAGAAAATGGGAACTGAATGGCCACAAACTTTTGTAGTCTAGCTTTAAATGAGGCTAAACCCATGTCTGAAATGTTATTTTAATCCAATTTTATATCCCAGAGGACAGGAATGTTCATCAGAGCTATATCAAGCAATGTGAAAATCCACCTTTTTTGAGAATACAGGGTTTTCAACTGAAAAATCATCGGAACTTAATTATTCCTCTCCTGAGAGCAGGTCTGAGGTGCATTGGTTTAACCTATTTGAGAAAATTAAATTATACTTGTCTCCAAACTTAATGGAGGACTTCTCATATTCATGAACCTTCTATATGCAGAAAGAAAAAATAATCAAATATTGCATACAAAAATATATGGATGGTAAATATTGCATCAGCTTCATCCCTGGTATGATTCCAGTGGCTTCACAGTAGAGTTAGTTCAGATATAAATTTGGCTCCTATGCCTATACAAATGTGAGATTGTCAAGACTGATTCCCCACTCTGGCACTTCGAGTGCAGAAGGTGGGGGCCCTCAAGGATTCTAAAAATTAATACTGGCCACTCCAGGCTTGTATTAAACTCCCAAGGGTACAGTGTTTCTCTGACCTTGGAAGGGTAGATGCTGCCATCACCCAAGTGCAAAAACCCCTTTGAGAGCCCAGGAAGGCACGCTTGGGAATTCCTTCCTGTGGGGTACCCTCAAGCCCTTTCACCCCCACTTCCGGGGAAAAGCTAAGAGAAAAACAAAGAAAATCAGCGGTTGCCACCAGCTTATTAAACAACATGTGCATAAACCTCTTAGGACACAAAAATCCAATCCTGTTCTTAAAAAAAAGTAAATTTTATTAAAACAAAAAGAAAGAAAATATATCTGAAAACTCAGACTATTGCTAGATTTTAAAAAGAACCACTTTTTAAGCATCAAAACAACTTTATTGAGGTCCAGCTTAAAGGTTACAAGCAAAACAAAAGTTGGCAGCCAGTATCAAGCGGAGTGTCCCAGGGGTCGGTCCTGGGGCCGGTTTTGTTCAACATCTTTATTAATGATCTGGATGACGGGATGGATTGCACCCTCAGCAAGTTCACTGGGGAGAGAGGTAGGTATGCTGGAGGGTAGGGGTAGGGTCCAGAGTGACCTAGACAAATTGGAGGATTGGGCCAAAAGAAATTTGATGAGATTTGACAAGGACAAGTACAGAGTCCTGCACTTAGGACAAAAGAATCCCATGCACCGCTACAGGCTGGGGACCGACTGGCTAAGCAGCAGTTCTGCAGAAAAGGACCTGGAGATTACAGTGGATGATGAGCTGGGTACGAGTCAGCAGTTTGCCCTTGTTGCCAAGAAGGCTAACGGCATATTGGGCTGCATTAGTAGGAGCATTGCCAGCAGATCGAGGGAAGTGATTATTCCTCTCTATTTGGCACTGGTGAGGACACATCTGGAGTATTGCATCCAGTTTTGGGCCCCCCACTACAGAGAGGATGTGGAAAAATTGGAAAGTGTCCAGTGGAGGGCAATGAAAATGATCGGTGGCTGGGGCACATGACTTATGAGGAGAGGCTGAGGGAACTAGGCTTGTTTAGTCTGCAGAAGAGAAGAGTGAGGGGGATTTGATAGCAGCCTTCAACTACCTGAAGGGGGGTTCCAAAAAGGATGGAGCTAGGCTGTTCTCAGTGGTGGCAGATGACAGAACAAGGAGCAATGGTCTCAAGTTGCAGTGTGGGAGGTCTAGGTTGGATATGGAACCACTATTTCACCAGGAGGGTGGTGAAGCACTGGAATGGGTTACCTAGGAGGTGGTGGAATTTCCATCCTTAGAGGTTTTTAAGGCCCAGCTTGACAAAGCCCCAGCTAGGATGATTTAGTTGGTGTTGGTCCTGCCTTGAGCAGGGGGTTGGACTAGATGACCTCTTGAGGTCTCTTCCAACCATAATCTTATATGATTCTGTGAAAAAGCATTTGGGGTTAGCCCAGAGGAATCCATAAGCCATAAAGAGATAAAAGAAATAAACCTAATCGCGTCTTCCTGGACATTTCCTGATCTACTTACATATCTGGGGTTTCAAATGAGTAGCTTCTAGGTATGAGCTGATGATTTGTCATACATGGTCCAAGTTTTTCACAGCATAGTTCTGCCCTGTTCCCTCTCTCCCCGAGAACAACACAAACAGGGGAAGTTTTTTCCCATTTTTAAAAAAATTCTAGCCTTCCCATTGGCTCTTTTGGTCAGATGCCCACTCCCTTCCTTTTACCTATGCAGGGAGACTTTTTAACCCTTTACAGGTAAAGCAAGTAGAGAACAACTACTAAGAGGGATTTTATAGTTAACTGGCTGGCTGGGTGTCCATAAAAAGGGAGCTACCCCTGCACCTTTCATTTATCACAGAGATAATGGATGCTCAAAAACTGTACAGCAAATACAGCCTGAAAAGTGTTTTCCTATAGCTACTTAGTTATCACATGTCATGTGTAACAACTACAAATCTACATAAATAAAAAAACTGGTGCAATTTCACAAACTAATAAAAATCTGACCAAATAAGTTATCCACTTATAGAGGGAATGAGTCATCTAAAGTTAAATAGGATTTGTTGAGACAAAAGAAAAAAAAATCAGAGAAAAAGCCTTTTGGGATGTTTGTACTATTTTTTACCAGGGCAGCCCTGGGACAACCTGCAGAGCACAATTCTTCAGAAACAACAATACAGCACCAAAACCATTCATGTTGCAAGTTGTCACTTTTATGAATGATATTTCAGTAACTTTAGAGAGTTGCAAAAAATGCATAGTAGTATGGCTTACATAATGGGGATCGGCCATGGTATCTGGCATCATTGGGAACACTTCAGTAAAACCATCCAAGTAAAGCTATCCAATCAAGTTGCAGGCACACATAGGGAAAATGTATTTAGAATTGAATAGCTACTTTATTGCAGCAGAAC
This sequence comes from Mauremys reevesii, assembly GCF_016161935.1. Taxonomy (NCBI): domain Eukaryota; kingdom Metazoa; phylum Chordata; order Testudines; family Geoemydidae; genus Mauremys; species Mauremys reevesii. The sequence continues at coordinate 60,553,026 of NC_052633.1, read as the reverse complement.
TAGGTAAACTGATAACTTATGAATAGATTACATTTTCTAAGGCAAACACATGCAGGGGAATTTTCAAAGTTCTCCTGCATCCAACTTGCCTAAGCACACAGAATTCGATGGGATTTTCAAGTGCTCTTGCACATTTCTCAGTTGATCAAGATGGAGCAGAAATCTCAGGCATATAGGTATATTATATATGGGTATATATTAGCATATGTAAATCATCACTTTATAGATATGCAAATTGGGTCTGGACATCCAGTGGTAATCGATGTGAAAGCAGGAGATATGGAAAATGCTTACTAGAGCATCAAGACTGCCTCTTTGTCACTGAAGAGACAAGGTGGGTGAGGTAATATCTTTTATAGGACCAACTTCTGTTGGTGAGAGAGACAACCTTTCATTGCAGCAGGCTTGTTAACCATTGCTAGTTTGGGTTTTAAAACTCCGAATATCTTACATTACCATGTTATCACCATTTCATGGTCACTTATGTTACTCCTTTCACATTCCATTTGAAAGAGACTCCTATATGCAAGGAGACCAAACTGCCTGGTAAACCCACTCCAGTGAAACTGACAATAATTCTAAGCAGGGATAAGCATAGCAAATGCTTGGAAAACAGAGTATTTCCACAAACAGGGATACCTGCAGACATATTTAAAAATCTTGACAGGCCATGGATATGATTCCACTCCTAGAGTTATGACTTTCTGTGTGGTTCACTGTTATTTCATCTGTGGTTAAAACTCATGTGAGAGTTTAATGTTTGTGGGTGGGTATTTAAAAGAAGTGCAGATCTGGAAGTTCAACACCTGTCCATCTTATCTAAAGTCAGCAGCAAAAACTATGGAATATCGTATCTCTTTCCAAAACAAATATATGCATATAAATTGTACTTGCCTCCATAGGTTCCAGCGTTGCTCTTCTAGCTGAGTTACTAAATGTTCTATGTATTTATTTGAGTCCATATACTCCTAAAAAGAAAAGGACCAAAATATTTTTTTCATATATATATATTATAACATTTGTAAAATGTTGACTAACTAACAGAGATATTCTGTGAGGGTGAAGGACCAAATGGAATCCTACAACACATAAAACTTCCATTGACATAAAAAAGCAACATTAACGGAAGCTTATATTTGGGCTGGAAGAACCCTTTATAAAGCCAATTGTTACCACAGATCATAGAATCTCAGGGTTGGAAGGGACCTCAGGAGATCAGCTAGTTCAACCCCCTGCTCAAAGCAGGACAAATCCCCAGACAGTTTTTTTTTTAACCCCACTTCCCTAAGTGGCCCCCTCAAGGATTGAACTCACAACCCTGGGTTTAGTAGGCCAATGCTCAAATCACTGAGCTATCCCCCCTGAAATTAGTGGAGAAGATGTATAAGTATCATGGTAGGCCATGGTATGTATATTCATGAACCTGCATATTATATCCAGAATTCTCCTCCAAGTCTCTAGGTGTTAGGTTTTTGATCAGAGTTGGAGTGGATAATGTTTTCTCTTCAGGTCTTGGGGTTTCTGGCATAAAGCTGTGTCTGCTGGGCAACCATGATTTGACCCAAAGGTTTATTTTGTTGCTTGCATCACAGTTTGGAAACCTCAAAAACTGAATTTGAATATCAAACCAATTCAGCTCCAGGATCCTTTTTCAGTTCAACTTTTTCAGGTGCAATAACAGTATGATATTATCAGCCACATGAAAGCTACAGTACTTTTCGTCAAGTGGAATTTCAGATACAGAACAAAAATCATCAATTATTTTTCTGTTGCTGAAATACTGTTGTCTGTTCTTTAAACAAAAATTTATTTCTCTAGAGAAACACTTACTTCAGCAATAGAAAAATAACTTTCCAGGATGAAAGTAACTCTAGAGTGATATTTATATAAAATATTTCAGAAAGACCCCACAGAATGACATATAACATAATATGCTGTGTTACTGTGGCAGTAGCTTCAGTACAGCCATAGTACTTTTAATCTGACAGACTATCAACAATATGATTCTCTGGCAACATCTAATGAAAATTCCAACTTGGGTTTCTGGAGACAAAGGTTCTTCTTTTTATGGACTCACTGGCAAGCCCCATCCCTATCCTTGTGTACTATGGTTGCTTGTCTAATGTTATTTACTTTGTGTGCCTGTTGCCTAATGGCTGGTCTTTGTTCAGCCATTTATCTTAATAATTCAGGAATGGAAGGCGGTATTACAATGGGGACAGTACATTATCCCATCTCTCCGCAAGGTGACAATAAATGTCACAAGAATTCAACCATCATATTTTATGTATAAAATGTAGTTTTTATTTTCCAGGACTGAAATTGTTCTAAGCAACTGTCTAACATTATAGGGCTTAGCGTTGGGTGAGAATAGACGGTTCTCAGGAATGCAGCTAAACTGTTAATAATTTTTGGATTTAAATAACAAAAGAAATAAATTAAGCTAGAAACTATCCAATAGTAACAACTCAATATACAATTACAGATATGTAAGTATAGCAATAGTTATCCACAAACACCTATTTCTGCTTGTGAAAAACAATCAAAAAGATGATCATGTGATTACCAAAATAAATTGTGCACACACTACCGTACATTTTTAACTGCAATTATGTCTCAGTAAAGGAGACTTCTTCAATTGCACCTCTGGCAACACTACACCATAGATGGGGCCTGATGGTTAAGTCAATTGGAAAAGTATTATTGGCAGGATTTCTACAATGAGGATATGATTAAATGTTCTAGCATATGTTTCTGCCCATGGTAATTATTTTGTTGTTCTAATAAAAAGCTACATTCACTCTTCAGAGGTTACATTGGTTGATGAAACAACAAAAATTCCTCTTATAGAAATTCTCTGAAGTAGGTAGTAGTAGACACCTGTTCCATGCAAATGGAAATAATCTTAGTAATATTTTGTTGAAATTTGGCATTGTTTGTAAGGAACTGAATATTATGAAGCTTTCCACTAGTTTCCTTATCTTTCCCAAATTTCTACCCCCAGTAGTAGTTTCCAAATATAAGGACAGATTATGCAGTCTTTACTTAACCAAACTTCCCTTGAACCAGATTTTGTGCTGTTACAATAATATAAAACTGGAGAAACTCCATCAACTCGGTGGTGTTAATCTAGGTTTTACATCACTGCAATGGAAATCAGAATCTGACCCATTGGCTTTATCTTGGGTCTGTACCGTGTCTGTTTTAATAGAGTTAAATTTTACATGAAGTACAGTCATCATGTAAATTAGATAGTGAGCTTTTCTGAAGCTAAACTAAGAAAAATCATTGTGTAGAATGTGTATGTTATGGCTTAGAAAAGCTACAATATGCAATTGCATAATGATGATTACTTGTGGTACCAAGTTGTTTGAAACAAACTTCCTTGTAATGAATAGCTTTTACTATATCACATATAGCAGAAATTAGTATTAATAACCTCTTTATATCTTATTTTACTGTAATATGACTCACTCCTGGTTTATACTTGAGTGCATTTTGCCCTGCAGCCAAGAGAATCAATAGTTTTATTACACACAATTCTACTGCAATAACGTGAAAAGTTAATTTTGTAGCTATTTTTGTGAAAAATATGGTCAAGTGCACAAAGTCAATTGGGAAAAAGAAAATATATATTTATTTTGTATATTTTCTGCCTTAATGTCAAGTTCTTCCCATGGCAAACCTGAAAAACGATGCAATTTCTACTTAGAGGTCTGCAAGCCAGCAGCAGATGATTTGTCAGTATGGCGTGAAGATCAAGCACAACTCAAAATATTAATTTTGTGTTTAGCAAAAACATCTCATCTGTGCTGTGACTAGAAGGGTCAATACAATGATTTGCTGTTTCAAAGGCTCAAGTACTGTACTTCCAAACCTGGGTTTGCCCACTTTGCTGCCTGCACATGTGACAGCAGCTGGATTTGGTCCCTATCTAGTACTAATCCATCTAACCCAGAGGTGGGCAAACTCTGGCCCGCAGGCTACGTCTGGCCCACTGGACCATCCTGCCCGGCCCCCGAGCTCCTGGCCTGGGAGGCTAGCGCCCGACTCCTCCTCTGCTGTCTCCCCTCTCCCACAGCCTCAGCTCACTCGCTCTGCCACCGCGCAATGCTCTGGGCAGTGGGGCTGTGAGTTCCTGGGGCAGCGCAGCTGCAGAGCCCGGCCTAACCCAGTGCTCTGAGCTGTGTGGTGGCAGCATGGCCTAGCTTCAGCCGGGCGGCACAGCTGTAGCGCCACCAGGCACCGGTGCTCCAGGCAGCGTGGTAAGGGGGCAGGGAGCAGGGGGGTTGGACAGAGGGCAGCGGTGTTGGGGGCGGTGGTCAGGGGGTGTGGATGTGGATAGGGGTTGGGGCGGTCGGTGGGGAACAGGGGGTTAAATGGGGGAAGAGCTTCCAAGGGGGCAGTCAGGAAGGAGGGGGGGTTGGATGGGGTGGGAGTCCCGGGGTGGGCGGATAAGAGGTGGGAGCAGGGCCACAACCCCCTCTCCTAACTTCCCCTCCATACAATTTACGAAACCCGATGCAGCCCTCGGGCCAAAAAGTTGCCCACCCTGATCTAATCCCTCTGAACTGCTCTGGGATAGCAGTAGGAGTCAGCCTTTAAAAAAGTTTCACTTGAAAGGGAATCATTTCCAAATGCCATATTTATGCAGTGTAGTTGTAGCTGTTTTGGACCCAGGACATTAGAGGGACAAGGTGGGTGAGCTCTTCTTCTTCAGGTCTGGGAAAGGTTCTCCAAACATCACAGTAAAATGCAAGGTGGAGCAGATTGTTTAGCGTAAGCAGTCAGCACACAGGTATAAATAATGGTGTGCACAACACCTTCAAAACAAAAGATGAGCCTGGAAGCTTAAATTCATAACTCTGCTAGACACTAAAAATCATGGATTGAACAGAGACACTGGACCTATTACAACAATATGTAACCCACTCACCCCTTCTTTGTTGTCCTATGACTGCAGGCGTGTTAACGGGCCACTCTGCCTTGAATAGTCCCTTAGTATATGTGTGTTAACTACTTGTGCTAATCAACTGTTCCACCTTTGCATTTAGCAGTGCCGCTTGAAGTACCTTTCCCAGAGCTGAAGAAGAGCTCTGTGTAGCTTGAAGGCTTGTCAAACAGAAGTTGGTTCAATGAAAGATATTATCTGACCCACCTTGTCTCTCTAATGATCTAGTCATGACATGCTCAAACATTATTTAATTGTGATCATAATAGATCAAATTCTGCACTCAAGAAAAAGCCCATATGAACTTAAGTGGAAATTTTGCTGGAGAGAGAACTATATCACAGGATGTGGTTTCAGTAATAAAAGTACAAATAGACACGGTAAGACTATTGTGGGAAGAACAAAACCTGATCAACGAGAAGGAGACCTATAATATTTACTGAGTCTTTGAGAAATTAATACAGTACCTGCCTTCTAATAAGAGACACTTGAAGAAGAGAAGCTTGAGGTATCTGATTTATCAGACAATGAACAGCCTAATTCATAAATGCCTGATCCAAAGATGCCCATTGATTTCAGTGGGTTTTGGATCAGGTGTGATGCTGGCAGGCCATCTCTTGCCCAAGTTGCAGGCATTAGCTAAGAACTAACAAACTTGTAACTGGAGAGCAGACCAATTCACCTCCATGTTAGTTTTGCTCAAATAGGTATTAGTTTTATAAGAATGTACTTAGTGTTTAGACTTTATGAAATGCTTACAGGTTGCTGAATGCATTAAGCTCACTTGTCTGTATTCCATGGTATAAGAAAATATAGGTTTTGCTTTACAATTTGAAAAGAACAGGAGTACTCGTGGCACCGTAGAGGCTAACAAATTTATTTGAGCATAAGCTTTCATGGGCTACAGCCCACTTCATCGGATGCATAGAATGGAATATACAGTAAGAAGATATTTATATATACAGAGAACATGAAAAGGTGGAAGTACTCATACCAACTGTAAGAGGCTAATTAATTAAGAGAAGCTATTATCAGCAGGAGAGAAAAACTTTTGAAGTGATAATCAAGATGCCCCTTTTCGGTCAGTTGACACGAAGGTGTGAGGATACTTTAACATGGGGAAATAGATTCAATTAGTGTAATGACCAAGCCATTCCCAGTCTCTGTTCAAACCTAAGTTAATGGTATCTAGTTTGCATATTAATTCAAGTTCAGCAGCTTCTCGTTGGGGTCTGTTTTTGAAGCTTTTTTGTTTTTGAAAAGGTTTGCTCCGAACTTGTGAAATCAGGCATAGGAATAGTTCCCACCGACCCATCCCCACCAATCCAGGACTATCAACATCAGATGGGCCATCAAGGAACATCGCAATACAAAGGATTGGTTACTGGACCTATCCGCACCTGTGAAGTGTTATGTGCAAGAAAGCTCAGTCATGTGGGCTTGGAGACTGAATGAAGGAAATAAAACAAAGCCACAGGAAAATTTCCTATCTTTTTGGTTGTTTGAACTCTGAGGATATGTCTACACTGTAATAGAAGCCCAGGGTTAGTGGGACTTGAGTCAGCCTACCTGTGCTAGGGAACCCTGGGCTTCAGCGTCTACACTGTATTTTAACCCTAGAATTTTCAGATTCATGCTGTAAAAAGCAACAAAGAGTCCTGTGGCACCTTACAGACTAACAGACGTATTGGAGCATGAGCTTTCGTGGGTGAATACCCACTTCGTCCGTTCGATCCAGACTAACACGGCTACCCCTCTGATACCTGACTCATGCTCTAACGTGAGCTTTGGCATCCACACCGCAGTGCACAGACCCAAGTCAAAGTAACCATATTCCAGAGTCCCTAGTGCCTCACTACCAAAATGTGGCCACTCTAGCCCTAGGATCATAGACTATATCCTGTGCACTGTGAGAAAACTTTACTGCCCATCCTGCACATTACCAGGAATCAGCTAGCTTTGCAAAAGGCTTGATCAGCTCACTCTCCATTGCAAGAGGGTCTCTGGCAGTGTGCTTGCAGATCGGTGGTCAGAATAGAATGCATTAATGCTGACCTGAGCTGCTGCCGTTTGCAAAGGGCACGTGGCTTCCATTTTCAATAGAGTGGATAGCAAATTGTTGGGATAGAGAGGGCTAAGGAAGTTATTCCATGGAATTGTGTGATGCTTCCAGATGACTCCCAGGACCTGAGTCAAGTGGGGCTGCGTCTACAATAAGCAATAAGGCTCAGACCCTGCGAAAAATATCCTTCCCATAAGCACTAGAGAAGGCAAGTCCAGTTACTGAGTAGTGACGAGAACCATTTAGATTAACATTACTGATACAGAAACTATTGATAATCATTTTAGAAAAGTGGAATAGAGAGTAGAGAAGGTCCTGTAGCACTTTGATTTATTTTTTCAAAAGCGGGCTATAATTTTGGGTGTCCAACTGCATTTCAGAGATGCTAAGCACCTCAACTTTAAACGGAGTCAATGGGATCAGTAGCTGCTGAATACTTCTGAAATTCAGTTATTAGCTCAATGAAGCTCAGGACCCATAATTAGAGTCTACTTTTTAAAATCTAGTAGTGTTATATCACAACTTTGTTGGAAGGACATTTTTGCTTATTTGAAGCCAGGATTTCACCCATTGCATAAAGTCTCATATGATGGCACAAAACCATTTCATTTTATAGTAACACTTTCACTAATTGTGTAAAAATAATAGAAAATCCTAATAAAACTTCCCATTATCTAGTCTACCAGTCCCAGGTCTCAATTAAATACTGGGGACAGCAAAAGATAAAACAGGGACAGGAGTGAGGGTCATAGGATCAAAAGCAGGGAGTCAGAGGGTGACAATGAGCAAAGATCCCTGGACAGTGCCCACTGCTCCTCGAAGGCATCCGTGGAGTCAGTTGACCATGGGTGCCGGGTATAATAGGCCAAGGTACACTAACCTAAGTCTCCCCTTGTGCTGCCACGGCCACCCGAGTTTTGGAGTGAAGTTTTTGATTTCTTATGCCCCATGCAGGTTCTGGGGCAGCTGAGGAGGCAGTATGTGCTATTCAGCTTCCCGGGTTCATCAGTAATCTCCCTGGGAAGCTGAGTAACACATCAGCCATCCTGGAACCTGCATGGTGCATATCAAAAGCTCAGGTTCTTCTCCCAGAAGAGAAGAAACAAGAGCTTTTCCTATGGTGTGGCTTTGTATGGGGGGAGAGAGGGCTCTGGCTGGCCGGGGACTCCTGTGGACAAGGGGGGTGGGACCTGAGGCTCCTCTGGGGTGGGGTCTCAGGGAGGCTAGAGCTCTGGCCATGGGGAGGATGGTGGACGCAGGTGGAAGGGGCAGAGCCAGAGGCTAGCCTCTCAGAAGAGGGGCTCTACCCGCCATCCATGCAGTGGACGTGGCCCAGAGGAATTCTGCCTGGAGACTTGGTCTCACCACAGCAGCTGAGTGAGCAGCCCTGGTTTGGTTGTGAGTTTGCCTCACAAATGGAAATACTCATGTGCTAAAAGTTAAGCACATGGTTAAGTGCTTTGCCAGAGTAGGGCCAGTGGGCTCTGACCAATGTGGCAGTTGGGGTTGAGCCATCCCATTCCATCAAGAACTCTGCCATCCAGAGGCAATCTGGCCCAGCTACACTCTTTAAGATAGTTTAGTGTGTACTGTCAGCTGTGGCAAGCCACAGCTTTGCTCACCAGTGAAGGAGGGGACAAGGATATAACTCCATCTCCTCCACCGCTTCCTAATCCACTTGTTGTGGCTAATCACAATGCCAGTTATTTCTCTGTGCACCCACCTGAAGACAGGGACTCAAAACTGTGATTGCCCCCTGTGAGGGTTTCAGGTATGGCCCCATCACTGCCCTCCAGAGCAGCCCTAAGCTGGGCCAGAATGGCCCCTTCACTACAGCTGCTCCACCAATAACTCCACCTGGAGCATGAGTAGTGCAGAGGGCCTTCTGGTGGTACTCTGCAGCATGATGGGAATTTCACCCAGTAATATTGCCTTTTAAACCAACTAGGATAACTTCACAGTCAATCCAGACCTTCATGCTTCAGGGTGTAAGACTTTTGTCACCTGGATGTGGGAAAGTTACATAAGCAACAATTGTCCAGAAGCCTGGTGGCTTCATTTTCCTCTGAACTGTCAGGTGATTGTCCATTATCAAAGACATGGTCTACACTAGACACACTAGTTGCCTATTCCAACATGGCAAGTCCTAAAAGTCCTATTTTCCTAGCGAAATATTTAAAAAATAATAATAATGGAGTTAGTCAGTAGACTCTGTTGAAACTAGCAACCTACAGTAGCAGAAGCCAGAAGTAGGTAGTGATGCTGACCTGAGAGATGAAGACCTAAGCTATGATCCCATGTGGGGAGGCACTAGTTCATCTTTGAAGGACTTTGGAAAGCTTCCCTGGGGTTAAGCTCTAGTTCTGGAGAGAGCTCCTCTGGAGAACATTATAATGTTTAAAAAATATTTATTTTTCATTATCATCCTGCTACATAAACTGCTGATGGAATAGGCTTTTTCCAACAGCCCCTGAGGAGATTATATATATATTATATATATAGTACATGGCCCTGTCTGAATTGCATATTTTACATGCGTCCAACTGTAGGAGAATTGGGGATTTAAGTGAGCTATCTGTTTGAGTGAGCTATTCAGCAGCGCACTAAAAATAAATCACATGGAAAAAATATAAACATTCCTTGTATTAGGTATTTCTGTCACTTCCTTCAGCACTGCATATGGTGCCAAACTGCCCATCTTTAGTGTTAAATAACGGCTATTGCTAAACAGTGCAAGCCAATGAAAGGAAGGTCTTTTAAAACGGCTCTTTTCACCAATTTACTATTTTCCTACGTGATTTCAACATGGTAGTTTCATTGTTAATTTTATTAGCAATTAAAACCAAACTGCACATTTTAAAACTCTTTCAATGGAGCAAGAAACTGGCAAGAGCCTTCTTCGCATGCTGTGTGCATTATGAACATTCTGGTGAAAACAGTAATCACGGCTTTAACAAATATGTTGAGCAGATTTCTTAATTGTTCAAAATTACTTAAGCCTGAGTGAACCTTTCATATTAAATTTCAGCTGTAGTGATTAAAACTGATTTACCAACTCTTCTGAAGCCAGTTATTTTCATAAAAATCAGCTGGGTCTCATTTCTGCTGCTGCCTACTTTTGGCTTTGCACCCATTCAGATGTCACTAGCCACATATATGACAGCAGAGTTTACTAAAGTCTGAAACAGCACAAGATAGTTAAAGGGACTGGTCCTGCAACCCTCAATCTTGATGAGCAGACACAGTGAATTCAGTGGAACTACTCATGGAACTACAACTCAACATGAGTTAGGACTGCAGGACAGGGGCCAGATTCTCAGCTGGGGTAAAACTGTTCAGTGGATTTATGCCACTCTATATCAGCTAAGAGTATCAAATTGGGCATCTAGCAAGGCAGGAAGCTCAAGCCTTGACTCTTGCTTCCAGGGCTGGTGGAGAGTGGGCATTTTCTAGCAGCACTTTGCCCTCATGTGCAGAAGTAATGAGGAAGGTGAGCAGCATATGGCTATGCACTGGCTAATCTAGGAGTGATCATGACAAATTCTATCCAGCTCTCTCACCTGGAGGAAGGTTGTTGGAGAATAAACATGCTTTTTTTTTTAAGGGACACTGACAGTTTTGTCTTTTTTCTCTCCCTCACAGGCTTCACCTCTAGATTTTATGTCTCTGAGATGGGCCTGGAGTAAGATGATCTGAAAATGGAGGAGAGAAGGTGGTCAAAAAGGTAACGTAATTTACCAATTTATTCTGCTCACATTCACCAAATTAATTTTAACTTGATGATTTACCCTACAAATCCCTTCTTGCCCTCGTCCTAATCATCAAAGAGTGTGATTATAAAAAAACTCATAAAAAGCGTTTACACAGGACACAGAACAGAGTTTCTGGTGCTACAGTGTGAAAGGGAGAAGCTAAAGAGGCAGAAATAGAAACATTTCAGCATCCCCAGAGGAATCCTGTTGCCATGGCTTATCCAGATGAAAAACAGAGGGCCAGCTCTTCAGCTGCACTAAATAAGCATGTCTCCCTTGACTTCAAGACGTAACTATTTTAATTGTTATTTATTGAGTTCTATAAGTTTGCATGGTGCTGCACAAACAGGGAATAATAAAATGAACATATTGCCTCTAAGAACTTCCCCGTAAGAACTGATCAAGACATTGTTTATGCCTTCCACTGAAGACTTACAACCCTATTCAAAGTTCTGTTTTTTACTTCTCGCTAAATCTGGAGGACCAGGTAGTGGCCACACTGATCCCTGCATGTGTCATCTCCATGCTGGACTGCTGCAGCTCATGGTATCTGAAGCTGAATGTGAAGACAATGCACTGGCTCCAGCTGGTACAGCCTTCTCCCTGGCTTAAGCTGTCGTGAGCATCAAATCCCTCCACTGGCTCCTAGTCAGCGTTTGATGCCATTATAATGCCTTGATCCTAATTTTCAAAGCAACTAATGGATCAACTCTCCACTACATCAAAGACCACATTTCAATCTATGAACCATTGTGACAGTTGCCCTCCTCTGGAACAATACAGATCACAAGGCTCACGATGAAGCACCTGAGAGCTCAGGACAAAGCATCCTTGGTCAAGGACTGTAGAACCATTTCACATAGGAGATAAGGTGAATTAAGTCTGGCCGTCTTTAGGAAATGTTACAAAACCTTCCTCTTTGAGGAAGCCTTTCCTCCATAAGTGATGCTCACAATGCAACATCTCTTCTATTTCCAAACCACTACCAACTGCTCCCTCCTCAAAAAACAAACAAAGAACAGAGTTTTGACCCCAAGCAGGAAACATACTCCATGGAGTCCACTAGGGACTTTGCTCTTGTTATTGATTTAGGTGGAAGGTACTTAGATACTATGATGATGGGTGGCAGTATAAAATGCCAAAATGACTGAGTTGGACAGACAGCACAATTTTAGAAACAAGACACAGTGGTGCAGGGGGGCCAATTTGCCAATGGTCCATTTAAAAATGTACATAACTATTCTAATCTGTTTATCTGATGGATTATTGGTGGAAGGTTTTGCAGAAGAAGTGGATATATAAAGAGGATATGAATGAATGGGGGGGAGTCAATTCCAAATTGAAGGGATAACAAAGGGCGGGGAGGAAAACAGGAATGAAAAAGCTAAATGAATGTGTCTAGAACTTAGTATTCTTGCTGACCCAAGCATCTAAAAAAGTTAGTAATCAGCACTCCTTCTGGGCCACAAATCTCCCTGGTGATGGTTGCTTGGGGGAGTGGTTTTGAGCAAGCTATTCTGTTTGGCTGCATGAATAAAAAAATGAAGTAAATGCGTTTTGTCCTGAGATGACATACCAACTGTATTTAATTCAAGACACAGAGCTGCTTGCTTGCTTTTCTTGCGGATGAAATAAATCAAGGAGAGTATGGCTAATAAGAATAATAGAGTACTTTAAGCCTTTACTGGAATTAACCTGAGATGGGAAAGAATGATTGATATAATGCCAGAAAGTCTGAATTTTGAATTCTAAATGAATTAGTTGCTGAGTATTAGTAGCCCAATTTAGGAGAACAGTGTATCAGATATACATGCTGTCAATGTGATTATCAAAACTAGACCATATGAAGATAAATAGTATTGATAGCATCATAATTATGTCTCCTTTATTGAAGTGGATATCCATTTTTCATTATTATTAGAGGTTAAAACTGGACATCCTCTCTCACTTTGTATTCAGTCCTTATTCAGATGAAACTCCCACTGATACTAATATGAGATTTTCCTGAATAAGAACAGAATAATAAGTAAATCAGGATGTGGCCTGTTATGAATTAAGTTTAAGCAGAGTTTTTTTTGCCCTGATCCTCAGTTGTAGCCAAGGAGTATAAAATGCAACATAGGTGGGGAAGGAGGAGGTTTGCAAAGGCGGCTTTTAGCATTTTCCCTTACTTGGGCTGATCCCTGATATAAGTAAAAGCAGTAGCTCTAGAGCTCTTCTAACCTGCACCAACTGCCAATGTTCCCAAAGGCCATTACAGCAGCCACAGATAGCTGGGTGAGGGAAGTCCTGGACATGCTCTTAGTGCCAGCCAAAGGAATGGTGATGGGTGGTGGTTTAGGAACTACTATGCTGCCTCTACCTCACCAGAGGATTCCCTTACAGCAAGGTGGTTCAGTCATGTCAGGTTGGCTCTTTTGTGCCCGAGATGTGGTGTAAAGTGGTCAGACATAGGAGAGAACCTGGTCCTTTTTCTGTACAAGATCTCTACATAACAGTACAGCCCAACTGAATCTGGCAACATTTATTTTTGTTGAATGATCTAAGTTTTAGGAGCTAAGTAAACATTCAGATATTTCTAAATTGTTAATGACTAAGTGTAATTTTAGAAGGGCAGAAATTATCTGACAGAAACCTTTGTATATTAAAGATGTCATGGGTGAAAAGGTAGCCACTGAAACTGAGAAAAGTTTACTGGATAGCAAAAGCAGACAGTCAAGTAAATAAAGCTGTAAAATAAATACCGTGCAACATGTTTATGAACTTATCTTACACAATATATACATTTTAATGAAATAATTAGCTATAATCTTGTGTATGTCACATCCAATTTACATTAACAAACATCACACAGTATAAGTACTGATGCCATATGTCCAGAAATGTTAACAATGTGAGAAATGCAACATAAAAATTGAAGCCTTTAATTAATCAACTTCTGACTTTCTCAGGTAATTACAATTTCTGAATAATTTCTCATTGTTTTTATAAGTATAAATCAACCAGAACACACTGGAAGTAGGTGTTGGTTGGAAACATCTGACTTGTTTATACATATGGTACTTGCATGTGACTCATGGAAGTGATGGATTGAAGGAGACAAGGGGCTATAGCATGGATGGAAAAGCATTCATAGAATCCATTTGAAGGTTTGGGGAAATCCAGTGAAGAGTTTCTGTGGCTGTCACAGATGTGGAGTGTTCATTTGCGAAGACTACTGTGGTTGCATAGAGGGCTACTTAACCTGTGTATTCACTCAGAATAACTGCAGCGTATAGCTTAAAATTGTCATCCATGTGAGCAATAGGTAAATCCCAAACTGGACGTTTTTGTCCTCTTTCCTTCCTCTAATTACCATGACCATCCTCACATACACATTGGCAATTCCTGGCGGAGTGCTACATTATAGAAATATATTAAAAAATACTTTATAGTGCCTTCAATGTGAAGCTTACAAAATGCTTTAGAAATGCTACATATGCATTATCACAACAGCCCTGTGAAGGAGATAAGTAGCATTATGTTATCCATAATAATTGAGGCACCAAGATTTTACGTCTAATACCCAGGTTGTCAGAGTGGCAAAACATGAAGGGAAAAAAAAAAAAAAGCCAGGATTCCCAGCTTTCAGCATCTCAGCTCTAATCACTAGGTTAGTCTGTTATCTAGCAAAAGCAATACTGATAAAAAAAAACAGCTGCAAAGCCATATACAGTAGCTACTGATGTTTTGGCCTGTCATAAAAACAGAGAAGTGGAAGATTAGCAATGAGAGGGCAATATGAGTGCAGTGGTGAGGTTTCCTTGACTCCAGACATCCTCCCCCCTCGCCTCCCTTTTGCTGAGACTGCTGAAAGGAATCTTGCTTTCATTGTTTCTTGCCATCACTCTGTCTTTCTTTCTTTCGCCTGTCTGACAGGACGCTCTGCTCTAGCCACAAACTTTTGATTGGAGAGGAGAACTGAACTTGTTGAGGCAGGTTTTTGAAGTAACATCTGCTTAACTGTGGCCAGCTCGGCTGGAATGGCTTGCACATGCATAATAGCACTCCAGTTATTTCATAAATATTGACTTCAGCACAGCTACATCAATTTGCATCAGCAGAAAATTTGCCCCCCACCCATGTAACCTATTATATATTCCACTGTACATATATTATATAAAGAATACACAACACACACCCAGAAACAAAAAGTAAAAAAGCAATGCAATCTGAAGGGAGTGTCCTAAGAAACCATTTTCTTTACACATTACAATCTGTTGAAAATAGAACAATCAAATCCTAATAAATAAATAAATAAAGGTCAAATTTCTCCTGGAATTTATTTTATTTATTTATACACACATGCACACACAAACACACCATGACTTTGGTTTTGCTCCTAGTAGGGCCAATGAAAACCCCTGATTTAAATGGGAGTAGGATTGGGCTCTAGAGCAAAGGGCCATATTAAATCCAGCTGCCCCGAGGGTGCTCAAGTTGAAGGAAGTCATGTAAGAAACACCTCATCTTCTGTCCCTGCATTCTAGCCACACCTTGGAGAGCAGGAATGCTCCCTGCAAGCACCCTGGCAGTGGAAGCATTTTAATAGCTGTGGGGAGTTTCTGGGTGAAGGTGGAGCTGAGCTGGCTGGAGACACAAAGGAATGAAGTAATGTGTATTTACCCTGCCTTCAAGGACCTCTGAGAAGTATTCTTCCTTCCACAGGAAGATTAAGCCCTGGTCAACACTACAGAGTTAGGTCAACATAAGGCAGTTTACATCAACCTAATTATGTCAGTGTATCACTACAGCCTTGCTCCCACCGTGTAAGTGCCATACTACACTGACATAATAACGGCACCTCCACAAGAGGCATAGGGCTTATGTCGGAATCGTTAAGGCGACTACACAGACTCTGCGGGTTACTTACATCGGCTATTGGCTGTCATTGGTGTCAGCTGCCCCTCCTCCCCTGACTCCTGGCTCCCCACTGGGCTGCTGCACGCTGCCTAAGCTCCCCACTCCCTGCTTGGAGCTGGGCTGCCCCCTAGGCTCCCGTCTCCCGACTCCCAACCGGGCAGATGCCCAGTCTTCCCACTTGGAGACAAGCTGCCCTCAAGGCCCTGACTCCCCACTCCCAGTCAGGCTACTGCCCAGGCTCCCTGTGCCTGGTTTCCAGCTCCCTGCTCCCAGCCGGGCTGCCCTCCAGGCTCCCAGCTCCCCATACCCAGCCGGGCTGCCCTCCAGGATCCCAGCTGGGAGCCACCTGGGCCAGGGCACGGAGCTCCCTGTTAAGAGCCTGGGCAGCAGCCATGCTCCCGGCAGAGAGCATGGAGCTGGGAACCTGGGCAGCTGCTGTTCTCCCCACGGGGAGCCAAGAACCCGGTGCGGGGTGGACAGCCAGATTCCTGGTGGAGAGTGGGGAGGTGGGAGCCAAGCTCCTGGTGGAGAGCTGCATGGAACTGACAGCCCGGGCTCTCAGACCCCCACACTGCCCCTCTAAAGTAGGTGGAAGCAGCAGTCCTAGTGAGGATGTGCACCACCGACAGAAGGAGGGCAGTGTGGACATGAACCAATGCAGTGGCTGAAATTGACCTAAGTTTTTAGTGTAGCCCTTACTCCCAGATGTCACCCAGGAGTGCTGGAGTTCTTCAATGCACTCAACATAGGCTAGTGACTATGGGATACGACTGAGCCCAAGGAAAGGATCAGTGCTAAAATGTGGGCCAAATCACACTCTCCCTATTAATTCAGAATTCCCATTAACTTCAGTGAAAGTTTTAATTGAATAAAACCCAGTAAAGATTACAGGATTGGTCCCTGTTTTATTTGTTTCCCATAAATGGAAAAAAACACTGCAACCTGTAATGCACTCTCTTATAGACGGCAACTAAATTATGAATTTCAGTCAGGAAACAAATTTTAATACTTGTTGCAGGACATGTTTGCAAATCACATAGCTGATAACCAGCTCTAATAGCTGCAGTATAGCCAATAAACTAACCCTGGACTCCACTTTATAAAGAGAGAGTTTACATTTCCAGCATGAGCACCAGTGTAATCTAATCCTCTCTATTCATGGGATTAATCATCTGAAGTCTGGCATTTCCTAAAGATTGTATAGACTAGACAGCATCATGTGGCATTAGCTGAAGATACAGATTAGCTGAAGATACAGATACTGATTTAGCAAAAGTAATATGCCAAATTTTAATGTCAAGCTATAATAAGAAAATTCAACAAAGTCCCAGATGGGTCTGAAATTAAAACTGAAATATTTGTGCCTATTAAACACTTTGGGTCAAACTGTGCTCTTTGGTACACCGATTCAGTCCCACTGAAGTCAATGGGTTTAAACAGCAGGCACTGGGATGCGTCACTGGGATACAACTCACCCCATTGCATGGGTCTTACACAAGACACTCTGTGCTTCTACAACACTCCAGCAGCCCTGAATAAGGGATAGATGTGTTGGGATCCATGCAGGGACAGATTTCTGTGTGCTGGTGAGGTGACTATGCACCACTTCATGATAGGCAATTGTGAAGGGTTGCTTTGGTGGTAAGCCAGGAGAGGGACAGTTGGATCCATGCTTACGATGACAGTAGATACAGTGGTTTGGAACGTAGAAGAGGTGCAGAGGGGCAGCAGATACTATTATCAGCCTTTAGTCAAAAGTAATGGCTGAAGAGGAGCTACACTGCAGCTCCACATCCTCCCCTCTCGTAGGATGGGGTAAAGATGAATTTTGATAGATCTCCCCCAGAATACTTGCAAAAAGCCAGTTTAATCAGGTTTTACATGTCGTAGAAAATGTGGAAATGAGTAATTTTTCTCTCTGGTTTATAGTTAAATAAATCACACAGTTCTCCCCCACCCCCTCACTGCTTGCACATAATGTAATTTTATACATAAAAGGACCAATGCATTACTTATCCCCAGTGCAGCCTTGCAACTTCTACAGGTGATTTTCATTACACATATTGTGGATATTGAACAAGAAATAAAAAGTAATAATGTTAAATTAATTTTGTTTCCTCTGTAAAAAACCTTAAACTGAGAACTTTAATTTAGCGCCACATTTTTGTATCCACAGATGCAGTAAAGTATAGGACTGGTACACAGTAAGAAGATACCTTCTCAGCTGAAGTCATGAAATTCTAGCTGTTTATCTCTTAGTAATACTAAAGACAATTGTGTACTTAAATCTCCACATACTGAGTTGAAAACACACCCTAAAAGCGACATGCCTAGAAATATTCTTTAAGAACTTATTGCAAAATATTCTATTGATTTATTTATTCTAATAAGTTTATTCTAATAAGACTGAACCATACACAAAGCTGTAGAAAAGAAGGCTCACCATATTCACAAATGTAGGCTTAGATGAGTATTTGTGAATTGACTGCAACTCAGGATATATGGTGACAATTCAGATTATCCTTACATGCTAGTTTTTCATTTTATAATACATATTGCAAGTGAATATTCCAAAAATATATCTTTACAATAAGTATCCCTTCTACATTATGTCTAAAATGCATCAGTATAATACTTACTGTCCATTTGTCTTAAATATGATCCTTTCAGTCTGCAGGAGATTTAATTCTGACTTAATGTGATTTATTTAAACAGTGAGCGAGCAAGCATTAGCCTTTAGGCTTCCACTAGACTTGTTCTCATCACTGGATCTGACTCACTGGAAAAAATGCTTGTATAATATTTACCTGAATTACAGCACAAACATTTTAAAGATCTTTATCATGATCAACTGGAAAATCTAGGGCTATGGGTTATGAGTCATGTTACTGAACTGGAGGCTCTATTATAGACTTTGAGAAGTTTTAGCCACTTGAATTGTTCTAGTGGGGGAATACCATCAGAGTTTTCTGCAGAAGTCGTGGTTCTCACTGTTCAGAGACGGAGAGGAAAAAAAGGGACAATTAAAAAACAACAACCCTGAAACTGTTTTAGACTATATTAACCATGTGCCCCACAGCCTCGTTTTCCACATCAGAGTGATGCCATATGCTGAGTATGGGCAAGAGAATTACTACTCAGCTTCACTTTGAAGTCATTTTACTCTTGACCAAATTACTCAGATGATATCACTCCAACATGAAGAAAGACTTCTGGGGTATCTGAAATTGCAAATTTTCTTCTTTAGTTTTACAGTAAACATTGTTTTAAAATGATTTTTACTGTACTATTTATTGTACATAACCATTCTTTGGATAGTGGTCCATTAGAAGCAACTAGCACTTGTAAAGCTACTCTTGTGCTTTGGAGTGCTCAAAAATAATGGTAACTAACAAGTTGCTTATGTGAGGTCAATGCACTGTATTTGATCCACACATGTATCTCGTGCATGGATCATGGGCAATATACCATATGGTCCTCAAAAGGTTTGAAGGTCAGACGCATATCCAAATTTCATGAACCTTCTGAGACTTAAATTAGCTTTAGTGAGAAACTCCAAAGTGAAACATACTTTTTTCCAAATATTTAAAAAATGTTCAAAAAAAGAGTCCATCCTAGAAACTGATGGAGATTTAAACCTCCCCCTACCCTCAAAAAATCCTCAAAAAACGTGTATATATTTCTATAGAAAGGGCTGGCTTGTATCTTACAGGCTCTGCCCTGCATTGGTGGCTGGAAGAGTACCTCGGTGTCCTAGCAGGTGCTCCAAGAGCCATTGTGTAATGGCGTTCCCTGGCACACAAGGAAAATGTGGTCTGTGCCAGGCCATAGGGTGTATGGTCCCCTCTTCAGATTCCCTTTTGGCATGGCCAACATCACAAGCTGTGTATAGTTCTTGCACTCAGGTAGATGAAAACACTACAATTGCAGGGCAGAGATAAGAGGAGACAGAAGGATCCTTTTGCCCTTTCCCTCCACAATATACACTGCGCACCATGGATAGGATTCTACTCCCACCAAAGGGAGTTCTTTATCCAATTCCCACTAAAAGCTACAGGGAGGTTAGGCCTTTATCAAAGTCTCACCTCTTCCGTATAAAGCAAAAGCCTACTGCACAAGAAAGTATGAAATGTAAAGTGTTACAGACCTGTGGGTGACTATACAAGTGAAGCCACTGCACTCACCCAGGCATGCCCATGGAATCTTATATGGCTTGATTCTGCAAAGTGCTAAACATCGATCTGCACATTCCACTGAGCTCTTACAAGTAAGCCCAGTTGGGGGGAAAAAAGCCATTTTTAAACATTAAACACAGTACTTAATCATTCATTTAAAAAGCACTTCCATTGTCATCAGCTTGACAGTATTTAAAAGAAAAGATCCTGAAAAATCACTGCTTGTTTTCAAGCAGGAAATGCTTTCGAAGATTGGCATTTCTCATGTATAGAAAAATTTATAGTAATCATGTCCTGATGACAACCCTAAGAGAGGACTTCTATCTAACTGGAATGATCTAATTTATCTTTCATACAATAATACCCAGTGGCTATTTTCAACATTTCATTATCATGGAAATTAAAGACAACACAGGAAATTAATGTTTCAAGAGAACTGGGTATGGTCCACTTAACTGCTCCTTTGATTGGCCACAGAATGTAATAAGATAATTTGCTTCCTTTGTATATATGTCTGAGTAATGAAAATAACACTTTTCCATAAATTACATGCAGAAACTTAAGAGAAAATCCAGGCTAGTCAGTATAAAGACTTTCTAATTATTTCATAGTTCTATATCATGCATACATCAATAACTCCCTGCCAAAACAATCCATCAGTTTCAGGATGTAATATACTCATTACCCATAGTGCCAACTCCTGCTCTTATTGGAGTCAAAGGGATTTTTGCCATTGGCATCACTGGGAGCAAGATTTGGCCCTTAAAATGGAGTCAGCAGTCAACTATCAGGTCAAAATACATTGCTTTAGAAAGGAAATGGGCCACAATGTTCTCCAAGGCCTGGGCCGTAGAGAAGAGTTGCAATTGAGCAGCCACTTGTCTTTGTCTCTTCCTACTTTCTTCAAAATATTATGGCCCTGTCTCTCACTTATCCTAAGAACATTTTACACAGCTCTAGTCGTGGAAAGGGACCTTAAGGAGGGTGCAAAAATAACTGACGCACGCGTTAAGGCCACTTTATACTGCCAGAGTAGTGCTAAAATGGCCTTAGTCTAAATGAGAATCAGGCCCTAAGTCTCTGTAACAATGACCTCTCGGACTGTTTTTGCTCCTACTACGCTTGACCCTGCACTTCTTACTCAGGCAAGTCTCCCAAAGAGGTCAGCATGGACTGAAACTATTAATACAGGTTCCCTTGCTAGGCATCCCTACATCAAGGAGGAACCAAATGAACACAGGGCCAGATTTTAAAAAGTATTTAGGTGCCTATTTGCATCTTTAGGCACCTAAATACCTTTAAAAATCTGGCTCATTGCTACTTCTTATGTATCAGACACTGTTTCTTTGATTTCAAGGTTTGGAGGGGAATAGAGGAGGGCAACATGCAAATTCTTTTTCTTTGATATTTACATTTGTACCTTGTATGGTAAAACAAAACATCCTAAGCACATATTTGAAAAACATGATCATGTTAGCATGCACTCATGCATCAGAGGTCTGGGGCCAGAAAGGCATGCTGAATATGCAGGTGACTGTCTAGCCACAAAGAAAATTTGGAGGAAGAAGAGGATAAAAAGAAGGCAAATGGAATCCTCAAACTGTCAGTGAAGATTGCACACTCTAGCTTTACAAAACGCCACAAATGCTTACTGATAAGATCTTCTGTGACACCATAGTTTTCAAGCACCTCAGAAAGACAAATTATTTTATCTATACAAATGGGAAACTTAGGCACAGAGTGTCTAAGTAACTTGCCTGAGATCACCCAGGAAGACTTGGGCAAAGCCAACACTAGAACCCCAGATCTCCTGAAACTCGGTCCAGTGCCTTAACTACAGCACCATTCTTCCCCTTAAACAGGTATCCAAAAACCAGATATATTTGTGCAATATTATAGAAAAGAGAAACCAATGAAAATCATTCAGAAAGCACATATTTATCTTTAATATTCACCTTAGTAGCAAAATTATATTCAGGGGAGCCAGAATCTCTACAACACAGAGTTATACTGCCAGCTTAGTTTACACAGGTTTCAGATACTAATGCGTTTTCTGCTGATTATTAGTTTACTGATGGATCTAAACTCATTTTGTGGCTTCTGTACCTTTTACATATGGGTGCCTAGATTCTCCAGATTATCCCCTATAAGGCTCTTTTGACTGAAGCTATTTCTTTCAGATCTGTGCCAAGTTATTAATCAAGGTTGAGATTTCTGCTTTTCACAATAATGTAATTAGTCTCTTAACTATGCTCAGTGCTACATGGTGGAAGCACCGTTTAAGAAAGTCAGCATTCAGACCTGAACTGATATAGTATGTTCTAAACTTAATTTGGGAGTTGGAGTAATGCTGAGATGTACTGTTTTGTTGAAAGCTGTGAGAATTTGTTGCCAGTATTGACACCCCATAACAGCTTTATGTGAAAAATAGCCCTTGGTTACATGCACCAGTGTTTCAGCACACATTCCAATAATCACCTAAAGGAAATCCTCCTGGCTCTCAGAGTCTTACAAACCCAAAGGAATTTACATACATGTAATCTTTAGAGAAGAACTAACTAGTGCCGTGATAATATCTGATTATTTGCATTCTGGCAAAGTTTTTGGAAAGTTAATAAAATATAAAATCTTCCAAAAGGTAACACTGTAATTCCAGTGGAACGGTAACATTGTGATGCATCATTCTTACTCATGTACTAGTCTCAGAAGATCAGACTTCATCGAGAATTAACCTGTTTGTACCATCAATATACATTATTATTATTAAATATTTATGTTATACTAGTTTCCAGAAGCCCGATTAGATTTGGGGTCCCATTGTGCTAGCTACTGTAAAAACACATATAGTGATGTGCTTACAAGGACCCAATGCTGCAGTCAGATCACCTGCATCCATGAAAAGCCCCATTAACATCATTGAAGCCCCATGAGAGTTCAAGAGTCTGATTACAAGATCAGACCTTAGACAGCAAGAGTTGAGGGTTGTACAAATGTTCTATATACATTTGCAGTTTTCTGTCACTACTATTAACAGTGTATGCCCATGTGCATACATTAATTAGGAGAAGTTATTATGCAACTGAATTAAAATGACAGAAAAGCACATATGCTAGTTTTCCTTGCAGAATGTAATTGATGTTAACACTGTAACTGACACATGTATGCTGTTTGGATTAGTCCTTGAAACTGTTATGAGTATTCATACTTTGAACTTTTTCACTGCCAACTGTAGGTAGAGCTGCCAGGGCAACAGAAGTGAGAAGACAGAATAGTGAACAGTTGTTACCACTTTCTGTACTTTGAAAATTTTGAATTAGTGATTAAACATCATCTGATGACTTTCTTGGCAGTTTGACTAAAGCCAGCAATTAACAGTTTCATGTTACCATGAAGCTCTGTCAGTATGTATCTGCAAATTGAATTCCCAATACCTAGCTCTGTGACATTTCCTGTTTCCTCATGCATTTTTCCCCTGTTGCTCCTACTATGACTTAAAGCAGCAGGATTATATTTTCCTCAGTGGGAAATGCATCACCTGCTGTTAAAAGGAAAGCAATTATTGTGTTCTCACTAAATCTTGAGCCTATTTCTGTACGCTTTACCACTTAAATATATAAACATCATGCTCTGTGCCAGTTTTAAGAGGTTAAACAGGTGGAGACACCAGCTGGGATACCAGTGGATGTCACCTTAGGTGCCTATTAAGAGTAGGGAAAGATGCCAAACTTACGCGCCCTTCCAGTAACTATGACTAATCAATCAAAAGTAAACATGAATGATGTGCACTCAGCTTCTGCATATGTGACTTCGTGTTCTAAAAAATTAGATTCCTCCTCTTTCTCCACCAATCCCATTATATTTTTTACTCTTATTCAAGCAAGATTTGTCTCTGCCCTGATTTTTTTGTTTTTTGTTTTTTGTTTCTTGCTTTTATGTGTTTTTTCTATGACTGTAAACCTGACTGAGAGAAGAACCGGTATTTTATTTGCACATTGTCAGATATTATTTCTCAATGGAAGTTACTATTGCCAAACAAAACAACTCTGATAATCAAAGTGGGACTTAAAACAACATGAAAGTTTACATTTGCTGGTGGTGGCAAGATCCCTCAGGCAGCAAGAAGCAATAAAAGAACCAAAGGCATATTTAAATGTGTGGATTGGCATGCACGCAAATGAAAAAGTATACGGATATATGTATAAAGGAAGTCAGATTTCAGCCGGGCTTTGGAGTGGAGCCCAGAGCTGGGGAACGGAGCAACTCTGGAGCAGTGGAGCTGCAGGTTTTTGCCTGGAGCTGGAGCAGACCCGGAGCACAGCTCCAAAGCCCTGGATTTCAGTACATACTGTATATATGTCACAATGCACTTTAACAGCAGAGTAGTATATAAATAAAAGTATTAATTGTACATATTTATGCACACAAGAGGACACACTTGAATACAGGACAGGGAAAGAAAAAAAAGCTAGAATGGCTGAATATGAGAAAGATCACCTCTAGGCTATCCATGAAAGGACATTTATAATATTAAACAGCATTCATCTTCGAAAGGCCTTTTGTAGATCAGGAGAAAAAATACCTACCCTTTCTACAGAAAAGGACCTGGGGATTACAGTGGATGAAAAGCTGGATATGAGTCAGCAGTGTGCCTTTGTTGCCAAGAAGGCCAATGCCATAGTGGGCTGTATTAGTAGGAGCATTGCCAGCAGATCGAGGGAAGTGATTATTCCCCTCTATTTGGCACTGGTGAGGCCACACCTAGAGTATTGCGTTCAGTTTGGTCCCCCCACTACAGAAGGGATGTTAACAAATTGGAGAGAGTCCAGCGGAACGCAACAAAAATGATTAGGGGGCTGGGGCACATGACTTATGAGAAGAGGCTGAGGGAACTGGGGTTATTTAGTTTGCAGAAGAGAAGAGCGAGGGGGGATTTGATAGCAGCCTTCAACTACCAGAAAGGGGGGTTCCAAAGAGGATGGAGCTAGGCTTTTCTCAGTGGTGGCAGATGACAGAACAAGAAGCAATGGTCTCAAGTTGCAGTGGGGGAGGTCTAGGTTGAATATTAGGAAACACTATTTCACTAGGAGGGTGATGAAGCACTGGAATGGGTTACCTAGGGAGGTAGTGGAATCTCCATCCTTAGAAGTTTTTAAGGCTCAGCTTGACAAAGCCTTGGCTTAGTTGGGTTTGGTCCTGCTTTGAGCAGGGGATTGGACTAGATGATCTCCTGAGGTCTCTTCCAACCCTAATATCCTATGATTCTATAAAATGACCTAAAAATACCCCTATTGACAGAAAAGAGGTACTTGTCCCAAACACAACTAAAAAGACTTTAAAGTTTAAAACAGTATAATCTATTACAAATGATAACCTACAAATATACCTAGAATGATCTGCCGGTAGGACATAGCAAATAAACACTCTCTACTTACATCTCCCCCGCCCCCCTCCCACACACTCCCAACACAGCACCAGGGACAATACTAACAATAAGAATGTGAATAGACAGTCATAAATGCTGCTCTTTTGCAGTGGTACTGGAACAATTTTTATAGTAGGGGTGCTGAGAGACATTGAACCAAACGGTAAACCCTGCATATGATGGAAACCATTTCCAGCCAGGGGGTGCGGCAGCACTGCCAGCACTCCTAGTTCCAGCAGCTCATTTGTAATATATAAAGTAATGGTAAATCTGAGGAGAGTATTTATGGAGGACTATCTATTTGGAAAAACAATGAGGAGTCCTTATGGCACCTTGGGCATAAGCTTTCATGGGCTAAAACCCACTTCATCAGATGATACAGATAACACAGCTACCACTCCGAAACCTATCTATTTGGAGGCATTTCTAAAGTATTTCCCTGTGGTATCTATGTACCAATGTTGGGTGGACTGCAAAATTCTATATGTAGAATGTATCCATCATATTGATATTTTCATTGTCTTCAGTAAATAAGTTAAAAATCAGCATCAGAGGAATATAGGAACTGCCATACTGGATCAAACCAGTGGTCTATTTAATCCTATATCCTGTCTCTGACAGTAGCCAGAACCAACTCTTCAGAGGAAGGTACAAGAACACCAAAATTGGATAACTATAGAATGATCTTCTCACAGAGAAGTTTTCTTTGGCTTATACCTAAAGAATGAGAGTTTATGTTTAGTCTTCAAATTTTTTTATCCTACCTAATGTAATTGTAGATGTACTTACTATCCATATAACTATCTAAATCATATAAAGTTCCTGGCCTCAGTGATATTTTGTGGCAATTAATTCAAACAGGCTAATTATTTGTTGTAAGAAAGCATTATAACGTTTTCAGAATTATTTTCTACCCCATTCTTTATAATGTCTAACTAGGACTGATTGAAAAATGTCTATCAAAACT
Organism: Mauremys reevesii; assembly: GCF_016161935.1. NCBI lineage: Eukaryota > Metazoa > Chordata > Testudines > Geoemydidae > Mauremys > Mauremys reevesii. The sequence goes on along the minus strand of NC_052633.1, from coordinate 60,526,795 downwards.
GTTTTTCAATGTATAATTGAGTTTTCAATGTTTTTTGACAAAAAGTCTAAATTTTCCACAATTTTTTCCCAGTGAGCTTTAATCCCAATTTTTTTCACTATTTTTTGACCATCATTACACAATAAGCAAAGATTTTAATTAAGCTCTCCATAATTATGCCAATTTCTTTTTTCTCAGAATCAGTGTTAATTCAAATGAATCAGCGATGCTTATCATTAGAAACTATTTCTTAAACATTATTTTAATAATTTAGCAATTTTCTGAGCTCCATCCTTGCATAAAGAGAAATTCTCCCTGGAAAAAACAAGTATCTGTGCTGCAATGCATTTTATTTTCTGTGGAGCTATTAGGACAGAAGGTTGGAAAATTGCCATGCTGAAGAGCAACCTCCCATGTTCTTCAGTACATTTCCTCTCTTCTGTTTCAGTGATCATTATCTATTTTCTTAAAAAAATACTGCTCAGAAGGCCAGAAACATATCAGTAGAAACAGAGGTCTACATACCACAGATCGTTTTTTCACACGATCTGCTAGAGACAAGGGCTTTTAGCATTCTGCCAATTTCAACCATTCTGGCATGTGCATTGGTAGCTGTTCAAGACTGCAGTCTATGAAATAAAGCACTATTCTGCAGCTTGATCCATAAAATCTTTTTCCTTCTTAAACCATTTGAAAATAAGTAGAGCATATGCTCTTAGTTGAGACATACCAAAAGGTTCAGTAATAATACAAACATGACCAGTTTGGGCACTTCTCCCACCTTCTCTTCCACCCTCTTCATTTTGTAAGAAGAGTAGCCACAATCCACGGCATATACATGGATTTTATTTATTTATTGTTTTGCTTTTTCTTGCATTAAAATGCTCTGGATAGACAAGTTTTTCATTCAATATTCATTATAGCTTTACCTGCTCTGGAATGAGAATTCTAAGCACTTTGGTAAATGGATTGAAAAGTTCAGTATTTTCACTATAACTCTTACAAATACCGCTGTCCCCTCTGCTTTGTAATCGCTTAGAGGCATACCTCATAACAAATCAGAACAGATATCACTATAATACCCACAACAATTGTGTATTGGGAGACTGTAGAAAGGAATTATTGTATTTTGCTTCTTTTCCTAGCAGTGGATGACAAATGGCATCAGGCCACTAGCCCTTTCTATACTGATACCATTAGTCTAGCCTCAGGTGGCTGCTTTTCTCATATACTTGCTCCCAGATGAAATGCAGAATTTCTACAGTCATGTAATTTTGGCCTCTATTCATTTAAAATCAAAAGTGTAAGTAAGAGGAATCCTATTATACTTGTCAGTTGAACAACTGATTACTTATGAATAACAATGCTAAGTACTTATACAGCTCTTCACATTTTAAAATTGCTTTATAAACCTCACGCCACCATCAAGCCATTGATTTCTAAGCAGAACTCCCCCACTGGAAACAATGTCTGCTTTAAAAAAATAAAAAAATCACTGGCACAATATCGCTCAACAACTAATTAATCCTCATAAGTATTATTATCCCCATTTTATAGGCGAGAAACTAAGACAGAGAACAGTTAAGTGATTTGCCCAATGTCCCAAAGAGAGTCGGTGTCAGAACCAGGGCAAGCATCTATGAGTTTCTGGTTCTCAGTCTAATATGTTTAAGTATAGCGCATGCCTCTCCCTGATGACACCATCAAGAAGCAAAAATCAGGATTTACATGGCATGTACATCACCTATTGCAGTTTTCTGAATTTCAGCTCCATAAATTCAGATTCACTCCTTTGGACAGTGAAGTGTGTAATTTGTACCCTCCCTGCCTTGTGTGGAGTGGGGAGCAGCTGGGTCATAGGTGGGAGTTACCACTGAGCAGATATCACTGCTGCCTTCCTCTCAGGATTCCACTAGACTCTTCCTGGCCAGGGACTCCAAGACCCTCTACTGCAGGTTGCCCAGCAGAGGCACTGAATTAGTGCATCTTGCACCAGCCTGACTTGGCCCCCTCTAAGGATGGCTCTACACACTTTTGGGAGTTGCACCAACCAAAGACCTCCAATAGGAACGGGGCCTGGGCAACTTTGACTGCTGCACCTTCTCTACATACAGACTTACTGCTGCCAGGGATCGGTAGCCTGGCATTTGCTGGCTTACGCTAACAGAACTCAGGGTTAAATGACGTCTGTAACTGTACAAATAGAAAAGGTTCTCTTCCTTGGGCTACACAGCTCAATCTGTTAGCTTTCTCTGTGACCCCTTTCCCTCTGTGCAGGATTTCTAGACTCACCTAATATCGACAATGGCCATGAGTAATGATGCCAGATTAACTCAACTGAGCATGCTCAAATAAATTCACCCATGTCAACTGAATGTAAAAGTCTGTAATCAGAGACATACCAGTACAGGCTTTGATCAAGAAAAGAAGCACGAAAGTCCATCTAATACTGTAATGCAATGCAAATGTTACCAGCTGGATTCAGGCATCCAGCTGGCAATCTGCATCTGTGGGGAATGGATTTAGAGATGGATTAACTTTCGGTTGATAAAACTGTGTCGTGCTGGTGCTGAGGGATAGTTTTTGTCACTCCTGGATCAGGCACTGGAAGAGAGAGGGAAAGTCACTGACATGAAATCTCTATGACTGCAATACATTTCACAGGAAGTGGAAAACGTGGAATTTGTCCAACACAGTTACAGCCTGCTGAACAAGCCTTCTATATGAGGCAACTTGCTCCACTCCATGCAGAACAAGAATATATGGCAACTGTCAATTCAATATATTCTGAATGGCATATGCTTTATATACTGGACTTGTATAATAACACTCAAAAATGAACTACTATGGAAGTGGCCCCTTTTATATATAGCAGTCCACAGAAATATGTAACATATATAACAGACAGTCCTTTGCATAGGGAACTAAACATGTCTCATGCCAAAAGCACACAAGAGGGCCCAATGCCTTCCAGGGCTACTAGCCCACAAAAGCTCCCTGAGTAGACCTGGTTAGGATTTTTTTGACAAAATGGGGTGTGGTTTTTTGACAGAAAATCCCTCATTCATCAAAACAAACTTTTCACAGGAAAGCTTCAATTTCAGCTACACAATTTCTCAGGGTCCTGGATGGAATTTCTGAGAGAGAGGGTGCCCTACCCCAGAACAGCCAGTAGCCTGGTGGTTAGGGCATTCCCCTGGAATGTGAGACATCTAGACCTAGGTTCAAGTTCTGTTCAGAGCAGGGACTTCAACCTTACTCTCCCATAACACAGGTAAGTGCACTGACTGACTACCACACTAGTGGGTGGGTGGGCCTCTCTCACACATTTTTCATGAAAATTTTTGAAAGGTCTCAGCTTTGTCCCTCTGCAGAATGGGGCAAAAATTTGATATTCATTTCCCACCTGGCTCTATCCCTGAGTTTGCTCAGTTACACAGCCATAAGGATCATGCCCTATTTTGATGAAGCACAATAGCAGGAGTATACCTTGTTAATAGTCATGTGCTGGTTCAGACTGCAGCCATCTTGTAAGTCTATATGCCAGAAAAAAATGATTGTTTAAATATGTCTTTGACTGAACTCACATTAATAAAGTTATTCAGGTGCCTAAGCATTTGCCAGGCTGAAATCTAAATTGATATAAATAATATTTTGCTTATTTATATTATTTATGTAACCAATATTTTACCAGTCATGAAAATTATTGAAAACGCTAAGACCTTCTTTACTAAGTTTAGTAATTATAAGAAATATTTCCAGTTCAACAACAATAATGGCTCCTGGGGGCAGTGAAAAGCACGACAGAAATCTATTAAAAAAATAAATGGGATGCTCCACTTCAAATTCTTTGTTTAATGTTGTGTGTTATTCAACACATGTTGCTAGACTGTATATGACATTGTCACAAGAGTATAATTTCTGTCGTTTTCATTATGGCTTTGGAAGAAGCTTTCAATGAAATAAGGAAAAATGTAACCTTATGCTAGGAAGTGTAACTAAATCTCTTCAAAGATCTATTACTGCACATGGCTGCAGTTGAAGGACTTTATATATCCTTTGGAGCCACTCAATCAGGCTAAAGTTTGAATTAAATGCAGATGCCATAGTGTCAGCATACCATGGTTTTCACCTACTGTGACAAGTATAGGGATAATCTGTTATTACTAAAGGTTAAAAGGCAAATTGGAGGAATAAACACAAAGATCCTTCCTTATACTGACATCCTTCAGAGAGTGTTTCTTTTTAATCTGTTTGGAACCTGGTTTGCTTTGAAACCCATTGACGAGTGCTGTGCAAAAATACAAAAACAAAGTGTTTTGCGGGAAGACTTGTATTTTCTGTAGATTTTCTTTCTATTGTATTCTGCAAGTGTCCATAAGATCATTTTACGATGCAAACATCTGCAACCAACCAAATGTCACATTTTTAAACCAAGCCAGCAAAATTTGCTTATGTACCCAACTCTTGGCAGAGAATCCTTGCACTTGAATAAGTAAACACATATTTTAATCCATTGATGAGGGATTTGTATGTGCAATTGTGTATATCTGCTTGTGAAAAAGCAGGTTTTTGTTTAAGCAAGTTGCAGAAAAAAAAAAAGACGGTTACTCACCGTTGTAACTGTTGTTCTTCGAGATGTGTTGCTCATATCCATTCCAGTTGGGTGTGCGCGCGCCGCGTCGGAAGATTTTTACCCTAGCAACACTCGGTGGGTCGGCTGGGCGCCCCCTGGAGTGGCGCCGCTATAGCGCTAGATATATACCCCAGCCGACCCGTCCGCTCCTCAGTTCCTTCTTGCCGGCTACTCCGACAGTGGGGAAGGAGGGCGGGTCTGGAATGGATATGAGCAACACATCTCAAAGAACAACAGTTACAACGGTGAGTAACCGTCTTTTCTTCTTCAAGTGATTGCTCATATGCATTCCAGTTAGGTGATTCCCAAGCCTTACCTAGGCGGTGGGGTCGGAATGAGACGTGGCAGAATGCAAGACTGCTGAGCCAAAGGCTGAATCGTCTCTGGACTGTTGCACCAATGCGTAGTGGGCAGCAAAGGTGTGAACGGAAGACCAGGTTGCCGCCCGACAGATGTCCTGAATGGGGACATGGGCCAGGAAGGCGGCAGAAGAGGCTTGCGCTCTTGTAGAGTGAGCGGAGAGATGACCAGCCGGGACGTGAGCGAGCTCATAGCATGTCCTGATACATGACGTCACCCAGGTCAAAATCCGCTGAGAAGAGACTGGCATGACCTTCATGCGATCTGATACCGCCACAAAGAGCCTGGGGCGAACGGCGGAAAGACTTCGTTCGGTCTATGTAAAAGGCGAGGGCCCTACACACGTCGAGGCTATGAAGCTGTTGGTCCCGACGGGATGTGTGCGGCTTCGGGAAGAAGACCGGGAGGAAGATGTCCTGGTTCACATGGAAAGCCGACACCACCTTAGGCAGGAAGGTGGGGTGTGGCCGAAGCTGCACTTTGTCCTTATGGAAGATAGTATACGGCGGGTCAGCCGTTAGGGCACAAAGCTCCGAGACCCGTCTCGCCGAAGTAATAGCAATGAGGAAGGCCGTTTTCCAGGACAAGTAGAGAAGGGAACACGTGGCCAAGGGCTCAAAGGGGGCTCCCATAAGCTTGGCTAGGACCAAGTTCAGATCCCAGGTAGGAGTTGGGCGCCATACCGGAGGGTATAATCGCTCTAACCCCTTAAGGAAATGGGTAACCATGTGATTGGAGAAGATGGAACGTTCCCCTATGCTGGGCCTAAAGGCGGAAATTGCCGCCAGGTGCACTTTCAAGGAGGAGATTGAGAGGCCTTGCTCCTTGAGGGACCAGAGATAGTCCAGGATCTTGGGAATAGGGATCAGGAGAGGGTTGAGACCTTTCTGATCGCACCAGAATGCGAAACGCTTCCACTTGGTGAGGTAAGTCGACCGAGTGGAAAGTTTCCTGCTTTCCAGCAGCACCTGCTGCACCTCAACAGAACAGTCCCACTCCGCTCGGGTCAGCCACGCAGGAGCCAAGCTGTCAAGTGGAGGGACTGCAGGTCTGGGTGGCGAAGCCTGCCGAAGTCCTGTGTTATGAGGTCCGGCCATAACGGGAGGGGAATGGGATCCGCCACTGAGAGGTCGAACAGCAGGGTGTACCAGTGCTGTCTCGGCCATGCCGGAGCAATGAGAATGAGGCAGGCCCTGTCCCTCCGGAGCTTGAGCAGGACCCGATGTATGAGGGGGAATGGAGGGAAGGCATATAGTAGGTGATCCGTCCACGGGAGGAGGAATGCTTCCGAGAGGGAGCCCTGAGAGCTGCCCTGGTAAGAGCAGAACAGATGGCATTTCCTGTTCTCTCTGGAGGCAAAGAGGTCTATTCGGGGAAAGCCCCACCTCTGGAAAATTGTGTGGACCACATCAGGATGAATCGACCACTCGTGGGAGAGGAAACACCTGCTGAGACGGTCTGCCATCGTGTTCCGCACTCCCGGAAGAAACGATGCTACTATGTGTATGGAGTGGGCTATGCAAAATTCCCACAGTTGCATCGTTCCGTACAAAGCAGGGAGGAATGCGCACCGCCCTGCTTGTTGATGTAGAACATCGCTGTCATGTTGTCTGTGAAGACGGACACGCAGCAACCTTGGAGATGGGAACGAAAGGTTTGGCACGCCGAGCGAACTGCTCGCAGTTCCCTGACGTTGATATGGAGGGTCAGCTCGCGGGGTGACCAAAGGCCCTGGGTGTGTAGGCTGCCGAGGTGCGCACCCCAGCCCATGGCCAAGGCGTCCGTAGTGAGAGTCGTGGAGGGGTGAGGGGGGCGGAATGGGACCCCGGCACACACCACCCCTAGGTCCAACCACCAGTTGAGCGACTTGAGGGCTGTTTTCGGGATCGTGACCTATAGAGTCCCTGTGCGGGCGGTAAACCGACGCCAGCCAAGTTTGAAAGGTGCGAAGGCGGAGCTTTGCGTATAGTGTCATGAAAGTGCACGCTGCCATGTGGCCTAGGAGGCTGAGGCAGGTGCGCACCATTGTCGTCGGGAAGGACTGTAGGCTTCGGATGATGGAAGCCATAGTCTGGTGCTGAGGCAGAGGGAGGCAGGCCCTGGCTAGGTTGGAGTCCAGGACCGCGCCGATGAATTCTATCCTCTGCGTAGGAGTCAAGGTAGACTTCTCGGCGTTGATCATAAGGCCTAGGTGTTGAAACAGGCCTATGATCTCGGTCATTTGTTGGGCTACGAGCTGCTGTGACGTTCCGCAGACCAGCCAGTCATCGAGATACGGGTAGATATGTATCCGACGGCGGCGGAGAGCCGCGGCGACCACCGCCATGCACTTGGTGAAGACCCTCGGCGCCATGGAGAGGCCGAAGGGGAGCACCGTAAACTGGTAGTGCAGGTGGTTGACAACAAAGCACAGGTAGCGTTGATGAGGAGGGTAAATCGTGATATGGAAATACGCGTCCTTCATGTCGAGGGCGGCAAACCAGTCTCCCGGATCCAGGGAGGGAATAATGGTCCCCAGTGTCACCATGCGGAACTTGAGCTTGATCAGAAATTTGTTGAGCTCTCGGAGGTCCAGGATTGGTCGCAGACCTCCTTTTGCCTTGTGGATTAGGAAATATCGGGAATAAAACCCCCTACCCTGCATGCCGTCTGGCACCTCCTCTATGGCACCCAAACTCAACAGAGTCTCGACCTCTTGCAAGAGGAATTGCTTGTGAGAGGGATCCCTGAAGAGGGATGGGTAGGGTGGGTGGGAGGGAGGGGGCGAAACAAATTGGAGGCGGTAACCAGACTCCACCGTGCGAAGTACCCAGCTGTCGAATGTTATCTGGGACCAGGCCGGTAGGAATTGGGAGAGACGGTTGGAAAACAACGGGGAAGGATCCGGCAATGAAACTGGTGGGCCGTCCTCGGGCGTCCCATCAAAAGTTCTGTTTGGGCCCTGAAGTAGGCTTTGAGGGTGGTTGGGACTGGTTTCCCTGACTGCCCGAGTGTCTGCACCGGTTCACTTTGCCCCGGCGCCTATTATCCGGCCGCGCTCTGGGCTGGTTGAACGGGCGGTATGGCTGTGGGCGGAAGGGCCTCCGCTGGGTAACCGGGGTGTGCATGCCCAGGGAGCGAATCATGACGCGACCATCCTTAAGGGTCTGCAGCCTTGAGTCGGTCTTCTCAGAGAAGAGACCCTGGCCATCAAAGGGCAAGTCCTGGATGGTGTGTTGGACCTCCGGCGGCAGCATCGAGGCCTGAAGCCACGAAATTCTCCTCATTGTCACCCCAGAGGCCAAGGTCCTGGCTCCCGAATCTGCAGAGTCCAGAGAGGCTTGGAGGGCTGACCGGGACGCTTTCTTACCCTCCTCAACAAGGGCCATGAACTCAGGCCAGGAGTCTGGTGGCACAAGCTCCGAGAATTTGGACAGCGACACCAAGGTGTTATAGGTGTACCTGCTGAGGAGAGCCAGTTGGTTGGCCACCCGTAACTGCAGGCCACTGGCTGAGTAGACCTTGCGGCCCAAAAGGTCCATGCGCCGCACTTCTTTGGATTTTGGCGCTGGCGCTTGTTGGCCATGTTGCTCACGGTCATTAACCGACTGGACCACCAATAAGCATGGAGCAGGGTGAGTATAGAGGTACTCGTATCCCTTGGATGGGACCGAGTACTTCCTTTCCACCCCCCGGGCCATCAGAGGGATGGAAGCTGGTGACTGCCAAACGGTGTCCACATTCCGCTGGATCGTGCGGATAAATGGCAGGGCCACTCGAAGAGGCGCATACGCCGAGATGATATTGACGACGGGGTCGTCGTCCTCCGCCACCTCCTCAACAGGAAGGTTTATGTTTTGTGCTACCCGTCGCAACAAGTCCTGATGGGCCCTAAGGTCGATCGGAGGAGGGCCCGAGGCGGACGCCCCTGCCACCGCTTCATCCGGGGAGGAAGAGGATGACAGGCCCGGGACCAGAGTGTCCTGCAGGGGTTCAGTGATCTGCTGCAGGGCCTCGTCGACGGGGGGATGCTCAGCATCGATGGACGTCAGCGGCTCCTCTGCCACGGCTGTGGGAGTAGGCCTGCTGACCGTGGCCTCAGGCGCCCTGTGGTTGGAGGGCCTGGAGCGCTCCGTGGGAAAGGGGGCTCCTTGCGCCTCATGGTACGCCCAAGGAGTCCAGAAGGCCCATTGAGGAGGACCCTGGTCTTGGCCTTGAGGCTCGGTGCACTGATCAGCTGCGCTATCAGCCTGGGAGGAGACAGATGGCTGTCTCAAAGGCCATGGCGGTGCCGAAAGACTGTGAGACTGCACCGTTGACGCCGCCGGTCTGTCCCTGGACGGTGCCGGGGAACGGTGCCGCTCTTCGCGGTGCTGGGAATGAGACCGGGACCATCTACCGCACTGGTGCCGGGAGGTCGACCGGGATCTCGAATCTCGATGGTGGGAATGGCTGTGTGAGGACCGGTGCTGGGAACGGTACTGAGAGCCGGATCGGTGCCGATAGCGTCTGTCAGGAGACCGGGACCGAGATCATCTCCGCGAGTACGACCGGCACCGCGATGGAGAGTGGTACCGGGACTGCGAGCGGTGCTGAGATCTGGAGCGGCGAGAACGGGAACGTCTCCGGGACCGGGACCTGGAGTAACGTCTGTCCTGCCTGTCAGGGGAAGGAGGCCTCATTATAGCCGGCTTTCCCGCTGATTTGATAACCCACACCAGCGGTGCCGGGGGTTGAGGATGCGTTGGCTCCGTCAACGCTATCAGCTCTCTCGCCATCGAAAAGGTCTCAGGCGTCGATGGGAGAGTGAGCTCGACCGCAGTGTGCACCGGGGAGCAAGGTGGTACCCGACTCGACGGGCCTTGCGGCGCCGGAGTCAATGGTACAGCGCACGGTGGATGCACTGTTGATGTCGGTGCCAGTGGTGCCGGTGCCGGAGGCCAGGCGACAGGTCCAGGTGCAGAGACTTTGGAGGAAGTCTGTGCTGCCTTCCGTTTCCTCGATGGAGAGAGGGAACGGTGCCGGGGGGCCAGTGCCAGCTGATGCTTCTTCGGGACCTCGGTACCGGAACGAACAGGAACCGCTGGAGCGCTCCACACCGAAGGTGTCTGCGGAGCGGCTGGTGCCGGCACCGCAGGGCAAAGTGCCGACTCTATTAGGAGCTGCTTCAAATGAAAGTCCCGCTCCTTCTTTGTCCTTGGCTTGAAGGACTTGCAAATGCGGCACTTATCTGCAAGGTGAGACTCTCCTAAGCACCGCAGGCACGAATCGTGAGGGTCTCCAATCGGCATCGGCCTCTGACAGGCCGAACACGGCTTAAATCCCGGTGCCTTGGGCATGAGCCCGCACCGGGTTGGGAAAAAGAAGGGCTAGCCCCTCAAATTCCCCTAAGTAAGTAACTACTAACTATAACAAACTAGTAAACTAATCTAACTATATTTTAAGAACTATATACAACTACTAGGAGAAACAACAAGTGAGAAGCTAGGGCTGTGAAGGTCAGCAAAGCTGCACTCCACTGTTCCAACGACCGTCATGGGCGGTAAGAAGGAACTGAGGAATGGACGGGTCGGCAGGGGTATATATCTAGCGCTATAGCGGCGCCACTCCAGGGGGCGCCCAGCTGACCCACCGAGTGTTGCTAGGGTAAAAATCTTCCGACGAGCGTGCACGCGGCGCGTGCACACCTAACTGGAATGCATATGAGCAATCACTCAAAGAAGAACCATGGGTAATGATTTTCAGAAGTGACTGGGGATTTTGATGTCTCCATTTTTGGGTGCTCACCTTGGCACACCTTAAATGCACCTGATTTTTAGATGGTGGGTTCTCAGCACTTTAGGAAAATCATAAAGGTGTCTCAGATTAGGCATCCAAAATGACTAGTCACTTTTTAGATTCTTGGCCCTGGTCACTGCCCTGAGGAACTCACAACCTCAGTTCAGAGAGCCAGAAAGGTAGAGGATGGAGGAGATAGGGAAGAAGTGGAGGGTTACAATAATAGGGTATATTCACAAATTTAACCCTGATCCTCAAAATGAATCCATGCCAATGGAATCTTGTGTGAAGTCCCACTAAAGTCGGTGGGGTCTGCACAGATACAGAGGTCTACCCATGGGTATCCAATTGTAGGATGGGTACAAATTTAGATGCCCATTGGAAAATTTTCCTGAAGACTTAAATGTTTTCAAACAATTTGGATATACTGCTGATCTCCCTCTATTTTAAACACATTTTATGACAACAAACATTAAATATATGAAAGTGATAATGTGAGTTATAAAGCCTATCAACCAAAAGCAGAAGGAAAATAAAATTCATTCTATCATGGTGGTTTCTTGTGCTATGTTAAATATGTTAAATAAAGACTCAGTACAAATGTTTTAAGGAAAACTACATAGAAAAGTAGTAATGCCATAATTAATAGTAAGAAATCAAGGGTCTATGTTTTGCATTTTGTTGACAGAAAATCTGGTCATTAACTTGCAGTATACCAAGAGTCATTCCACACCATGGCTGAAGTAGCAAGCACAGTAGCAACAGTTGCAGTATCCATCTGTGCCATAAATATTTCAAAAATCTACTTTGCAACGAGAAAGCCCTTGATTAACGAAAAGTAGTTTCAATTTTTTTTAAAAGTAACCACACAATTCATCATTATTATAGTTCAAGAGAGTGTATTAGATCACTGATGAAAGAAGGTTGGATATAAGTAAATTAACAGGCCACCTTTAACCTGCTTGACATATTTAGCATGTACCATCAATAGTGCAACATGCCAATTGTATTATGACTAGCGGGAGAGTCGTCTAACATTACAGAAATGATAGATATTTTGGCTCCTGTGCATTTTTTAGGGTTTTGTTTTAAAACTGATCTAACAAGCTTTCGAGTAATAAAAAAAAAGAATATACTGCTCTCCTTGTAAGTTATAAATAAGACCAGGGCTAGCATAGGAGTTCTGGATTCTGAAGCTAATGAAAAATGTCTATGACTTTTGACATTTTGGAATTTTTCTGCGTGACTGGATGGAGATGGATGGGCGGATTGGTGTGATTGCAAACAGTTGAACAAATTTCACTGTGAGCCTTGGGAGCATCATAGGAGGGTCATAAAGGGCAAGCACTTGGTAAAAGCGCTGAAAGCAGATCAGCCAGATCTCAGGGGAAACTTTTAATGATTATCCAGGAGAGGTGGGTGCACCCTTCAGGCTTTGTTTCTCTGAGCAGCCCTTAATGCCCGGATGCCCCAACATTTTAATTTCTTTTTGGGGAGTAACCTGACAACCTTTCTGATCAGCATGGTTAAACTGACTGTAGGGCACAGAGAGAGAGAGTCATAAGCCTTAGTAATGTAGCTAGGGAAACCCCTTGGGTCCTTTAGCAACTACATGGCATGTAATTCCTAACACACAACTGCTAAGAACCCTGCAAAGTTCCCTAGCTACTTCACCAAGTCTTATGGAGCATCTAGTCCCTGCAGGCAATGTAGCAACTACATTACAAGGAATTATTCTCAGTTCCGGCTGCTTTACGGGGGAAGAAGTCAGCCTGTTTTCTCTCACCAAATTCCTATGTGGATTTCAGAGTCATTGGCCCTTAGTTCCCTGGAAGCTAAAGGACATGGATAGCAGCCCAAGTTCTGCCTGATGGGGACAGTTAGTTTCAGGAGGGAATGGTTTGGGATCAGGCCATAGTCCCACCTCACAAAAAAACAACTAAGGAAAGTTTGGGAGGATCCTGGAGAGGGCATTTTTGGCAAGGGACGGGAGTGGGGGTCTAGATCTGAGCCAGCTGTATTGGACATAAGAACATAAGAACATAAGAAAGGCCGAACCGGGTCAGACCAAAGGTCCATCTAGCCCAGTATCTGTCTACCGACAGTGGCCAATGCCAGGTGCCCCTGAGGGAGTGAACCTAACAGGCAATGATCAAGTGATCTCTCTCTTGCCATCCATCTCCATCCTCTGACGAACAGAGGCTAGGGACACCATTCTTACCCATCCTGGCTAATAGCCATTTATGGACTTAGCCACCATGAATTTATCCAGTCCCCTTTTAAACATTGTTATAGTCCTAGCCTTCACAACCTCCTCAGGTAAGGAGTTCCACAAGTTGACTGTGCGCTGCGTGAAGAAGAACTTCCTTTTATTTGTTTTAAACCTGCTGCCTATTAATTTCATTTGGTGACCCCTAGTTCTTGTATTATGGGAATAAGTAAATAACTTTTCCTTATCCACTTTCTCAACATCACTCATGATTTTATATACCTCTATCATGTCCCCCCTTAGTCTTCTCTTTTCCAAACTGAAGAGTCCTAGCCTCTTTAATCTTTCCTCATATGGGACCCTCTCTAAACCCCTAATCATTTTAGTTGCTCTTTTCTGAACCTTTTCTAGTGCTAGAATATCTTTTTTGAGGTGAGGAGACCACATCTGTACACAATATTCGAGATGTGGGCGTACCATGGATTTATATAAGAGCAATAATATAGTCTCAGTCTTATTCACTATCCCCTTTTTAATGATTCCTAACATCCTGTTTGCTTTTTTGACCGCCTCTGCACACTGCGTGGACATCTTTAGAGAACTATCCACGATAACTCCAAGATCTTTTTCCTGACTTGTTGTAGCTAAATTAGCCCCCATCATGTTGTATGTATAGTTGGGGTTATTTTTTCCAATGTGCATTACTTTACATTTATCCACATTAAATTTCATTTGCCATTTTGTTGCCCAATCACTTAGTTTTGTGAGATCTTTTTGAAGTTCTTCACAATCTGCTTTGGTCTTAACTATCTTGAGTAGTTTAGTATCATCTGCAAACTTTGCCACCTCACTGTTTACCCCTTTCTCCAGATCATTTATGAATAAATTGAATAGGATTGGTCCCAGGACTGACCCTTGGGGAACACCACTAGTTACCCCTCTCCATTCTGAGAATTTACCATTAATTCCTACCCTTTGTTCCCTGTCCTTTAACCAGTTCTCAATCCATGAAAGGACCTTTCCTTTTATCCCATGACAGCTTAATTTACGTAAGAGCCTTTGGTGAGGGACCTTGTCACAGGCTTTCTGGAAATCTAAGTACACTATGTCCACCGGATCCCCCTTGTCCACATGTTTGTTGACCCCTTCAAAGAACTCTGATAGATTAGTAAGACACGATTTCCCTTTACAGAAACCATGTTGACTATTGCTCAAGAGTTTATGTTTTTCTATGTGTCTGACAATTTTATTCTTTACTATTGTTTCAACTAATTTGCCCGGTACCGACGTTAGACTTACCGGTCTGTAATTGCTGGGATCACCCCTAGAGCCCTTTTTAAATATTGGCGTTACATTAGCTAACTTCCAGTCATTGGGTACGAAGCGATTTAAAGGACAGGTTACAAACCTTAGTTAATAGTTCCATAACTTCACATTTGAGTTCTTTCAGAACTCTTGGGTGAATGCCATCTGGTCCCGTGACTTGTTAATGTTGAGTTTATCAATTAATTACAAAACCTCATCTAGTGATACTTCAATCTGTGACAGTTCCTCAGATTTGTCACCTACAAAAGCCAGCTCAGGTTTGGGAATCTCCCTAACATCCTCAGCCGTGAAGACTGAAACAAAGAATCCATTTAGTTTCTCCGCAATGACTTTATCATCTTTAAGCGCTCCTTTTGTATTTTCATCGTCAAGGGGCCCCACTGGTTGTTTAGCAGGCTTCCTGCTTCTGATGTACTTAAAAAACATTTTGTTATTACCTTTGGAGTTTTTGGCTATCCGTTCTTCAAACTCCTCTTTGGCTTTTCTTATTACACTCTTGCACTTAAGTTGGCAGTGTTTGTGCTCCTTTCTATTTGCCTCACTAGGATTTGACTTCCACTTTTTAAAGGAAGTCTTTTTATCTCTCACTGCTTCTTTTACATGGTTGTTAAACCACGGTGGCTCTTTTTTAGTTCTTTTACTGTTTTTCTTAATTTGGGGTATACATTGAAGTTGGGCCTCTATTATGGTGTCTTTAAAAAGGGCCCACGCAACTTGCAGGGATTTCACTTTAGTCACTGTACCTTGTAACTTTTGTCTAACTAACCCCCTCATTTTTGTATAGTTCCCCCTTTTGAAATTAAAGGCCACAGTGTTGGGCAGTTGAGATGTTCTTCCCACCACAGGGACAAAATTCGGATCTGATTTTTCACAGGTAGCATGGAATCTGAACCCACCCGGATTTCAGCTGGTTTCAGGAACCTAGCCAAATACTTCATACTGACTTATTCATGATGAGTCACTCATATACACAGAGTAATGGGGTGGACCATCACCAGGGATAAGACCCTCAAAATGCCCTATCCTATAATCTGGCAGGAGTCATTCCCAAGAGACAGAATCATAGCATCATGTTATTATGTATTTATTTTTTTAATAAGGAACCCAAACCAGCCCACAAAAGGCATGTCTCGTCTTCCTTAGGGCTGTAGTATCTACCACTGGTTACATAGCTGTGGTGGGAGGGAGAACTGGGGCCAGCAATGAGCAGAAAGCTCATTTAAATGAGCTGCCTACCCCACAGGCAGTTTTTCAGTTTTTGATCATGGAGTGGAGTTGCTTTGGATTTTTTCTTCCTTTGGTTTTCTTCCTTTCCTTTTTCTTGTTTGTGAATAGGTAGTTGAATCACTGGCATAGATTGCTTGTTGTGGCTGTATGACTGAGAAGCCTTCATATATTTCAGAGACTGTTAGGGTGACCAGATGTCCCAATTTTATAGGGACAGTCCTGATTGTTGGGTCTTTTACTTATATAGGCTCCTATTGCCCCCCACCCCGTGTCCTGATTTTTCATACTTGCTGTCTGGTCACCTTAGAGACCATAGGACCTTTTGTAAGAAATAATAATAAAAAAACTTAAACAAAAAGTAGAAGTCCATGGAATAGCGTTTGCTATCTTCAAATCTTTCTCTTCCCTGAAGATCATCTAAATAATCTGGTGCTAGTTCCAGAAACAAAGTCCATTATTACAGCTCTACGACTATCTTGAAAGAGTTTTCTGCCATTTGAATGGAGCAGTTCTTATTATCTGTCTGGGTTAGCGATAAGTTTGCACTTAACAGAAGCAGCTTTCTGGACACAATTGCCAAGTCATTGATTTTCCCAGGGACCAATAGGCCACTGCTGCTCCTGTCATACTTCAGACATAAATCCTCCTTCTGAGACAGCATCATCAGTACAACGAATTTGACTTTTGCTAGAACGTCCACTTTGTGAATTTCCACTGGGATGGAGATGGGGATAACAGAAAACTCAGTTACTTTCCACCCTGTGGTCTTCTAATAGCTTTCACCACTGCATTCCAGCTATGTCCCAACTATGTCCAGGACCTGTGGAATAGGCAGGTAAAACTTTGCTCCGCCAGAAAAGAGCACTAAAGAGGCTGTAATGACCTTTAATCTTCATACCAGAATAGTAGACTCAAGAGCTATATCATGGCTGCCTACCTGTTGTTCAACCATGCATGATGAGTATTTATCACTCCACCATCTTTTGAGGTATACGTACAGTCCTAGGACAAAGTTCTTTAGAGCCGCGAGAGCCTGAAAATCTCACAGGGTGAACAAAATTATATGTAAAAAAAAGGTCTTATAACTTGAGACCAATATCCAATGTAAATACACAATCAAGGTGCTCCTTTCCTTTTGGTTTAGGCTCAAGCCCTGCTGCTCTTAAGTCTGATAAAATAAAACACTTTTTCAAAGACAACCAATCCACCCATCAGCCACATGGATTTAAAAAGTGCAGTTTCATGCCAATCTTTTGCTCCCCTAACTCTTCTCCTCTCTCTTTGTGAAATCCCCTCTTTCACTGATTATAAGCCTGACCATTACGTAAGAAACCACCAAGAAAAAAACGTAATTTGTATATGGTAAATACATGCTCCCATCACGTACTCTGACACCAGCCCCTCTACACCCCCCCATAGGCACACAACTATTCCTTCCTCCCTGTCTCTCAAGCTTTAACTGAGCCCTGCTCCCCTCAAAGCTGAAGTGCATTGATAATGAGAGTGTGACAAATTGATCTTCTTCTTCAGCAAGTCCTTTGACTCCTGCACTTGGAACTGTTTGAATATTCAGGCAGCATGAAATTAAAACCTCTTTGATCCTAAGTTTAGATATCTGAGTTTGAAACTCTGATGAACAGCTTTCTGTAGCTGAAACATCCGCATGATTTTCATTTTTGAATGGAAAATTGAGAATAAGCTAAATACATGTATTTATTTTCTTCAGCTACTTACAGAAATAAACATTAATTAAGAAGTATGATACTCTTTTTGTCTTCCACTCTTCTGTTTGTCTTACTGTGAAAGATTAGCATAGTCATGCAGACTGGTGATTTCCCATTGTTTTTTAAATGTTACCTTTGTGATCATTATTTGTCTATGTCTTTTTCGATACACAATATGTCATATCATCATAGTACAAAAACATGTTCAAACTCATTGTACTTGTTGGAGTTCTGGCATTTCTTAAATTGCCATTTTCCCCCTTGACCACCTTCATTTAAAGTACTGTGGAATTAAGAATAAAAATAGAAATATTTATATAGTACTTTTTAAATATAAGATTTACGAAACTAACAATTACCTATGGCCAGATTGTGCCATCATAAATATCAGTCATTGAATTTAATGGGAGTTGAGTGAGGGGCAGTTTGCCCCCTAGTTTCTAAGTGAAAACTGAATTCTAAGGCCAAACAAGGGATAAAATGACATTATTGTCACTAACGTCAACATTAAGCACATGCTTAAATCCCTCCCTACTTTAAGTCTGTGCTTAAGTACTTTACTCTACTGGGGCCTCTGTGAGTCAATAGTACCTTTATTATCTTCCACTTCAAAATATTACAGAATTGCCAAGATATGTGTATGCATAAATTGAGTTACATATGATTGCCCTGCTACAATATTTGTCTTTACTCAGCCTGTCCCCTGCCTTCCACGGTCATCAGGTTATAAACTCTTCAGCACAGGGACCATGTCTTATGGGAAGTGTCTGGTGCAAATTTGAGTGCTTAATAACACCACCACCACAAAGATATAATTAATAAAGGTCAACTCGGGGCAGTCTAATGTAGCCTTTCCAAAGATCATACATTTTGTTGCAGTAGCCATGCATTGTATTTCATTGTGGGAGACCTGAGTTCAAGACACATGCATTGGATTATTCTTCTTATGATTGGTAGAAAGTGAAAGCAGAAAAGGCAGGATGTGCTCTCTCACCATTTGGAGAGACTGCAGCCTTGCGGATCAAAGAGCAAGCAGGCTGACCTTCAGAGAACTGGATAACCCTCAGAGCCTTTCATTCTTCCTCCCTTTCCTACCGGAAGTCAAATTACTGATTGTAGACCAGAGTGCTGGGGTTTAGGTAAAGGGTCAGAAGTTAAAATCAGAGCTTAGCATAAAGCACCCTTCCTCTTAGCAAACATGGAAAATGTGATATTGAGACAATCAGTCAGATTCAGATCTCATTTATGCTGGTATGTATCTGGAGCAATTCATCTAAAAATCAATGGCATTCATCCAGACTGTGTGAATACAATCAGGATCTGTCCCACAAGCACCACATGTTACGATGTATCTGCTAAGGGAGAAAGGAAAATCCCACATCACACAAGAAGAGGTTAAGACATTACAATGGGCCAAATTCTATCCTTAATTACACATTGCCCAATCCAATTAACTTCATTGTTTCTTCTCCCTCCTTCAGCCAGAGGTCACATATTAAAATTCTGAAAAATATTGAGATAGTAAAACTTTACAAGAAACAGTGTAATAAAAAAATAAAACATCATGAAAATGCCTTAGGAACATGCTCTGTATTCAGTTAGACCTACTAAAAGCCCTTTAGAAACATTAGAATAATTAATTAGCTTTATTATAATCAGTTTCTGTATAATGCAGTATATGACATAATATTACCACAAACATAAGCATAGGCACTGACTTCCCCGCTTTCCTGTGGGTGCTTGACCCCCCCACCTTTTGCCTCTGGCCCTGCCCCCACTCCACACCTTCAATGAGGCCCTGCCCCTGACCTGCCTCTTCCCACTCCTGCCCCACCCCCATTCCAACCCCTTCCCCAAATCCCCGCCCCGCCTCTTCCCCTCGTCCTCTCTGAGTGCACCACGTTACCGCTCCTCCCCTCCCTCCTGGAGCCTGCTAATGCTGCCAAACAGCTGGAAGCGCTGGGAGGTAGGCAGAGAAACGGGGACGCAGCACACTCAGGGGAGGAGGTGGAGGAGGAGGTGGGGCGGGAGGTGAGGGGAGCTTGGCTGCTGATGGGTGCAGAGCACCCACTAATTTTTCCCCATGGGTGCTCCAGCCCCGGAGCACCCACGGAGTCGGCGCCTATGAACATAATATATGTATCCTTAAAACACAGAACCTTGATGCATAGTCAGGCATAAAAAGGTAGAGAGCACGCTGACCTTTATTAACATGACTTCTAAAATGGTTGATACAGAAAAGAAGAGCATGGGAGTTTAAATTCATAACTTTGCTAAATAGTAAAAATCATGGACTGAATAAAGACACTGGATTTATGGCCTATTACAACAATCTATAACCCACTATCCCTCTTCCCCCCCACCACGCCCCGTGGCTAGAAATGTGTTAACCTTGAGTAATCCCTTGAAATATGCGTTAACTACTTATGCTAAACAATCTGTTCCACCTCATATTTAGCTGTGACACTCTGAGTATATTTCCCAGACCTGAAGAAGAGCTCTGTATAACCTCAAAAGCTTGTCTCTCTCACCAACAGAAGTTGGTCCAATAAAAGATATTACCTCATCCATTTTGTCATACAAGGAAAATATAGATCTTTCATTAAAATAAAATCACAACATTTTTGCAACTTAAATATTTCCTGGCTCAGTTTTGTAATATTAAGATAATTTAAGTGAATGATTATGAAGCTTGTCCTAAATGGTTGCCCACTGCCCCAAAGAAAATGTTTATAAGCTGAGTAGAATAATTATATTCTCCTATTAAATATTGCTCCTTCAGGGCTAGTTATTGTGGAGTGTAAATGTGCCACTTTATATGCAAATAAAATATACTTAGAGTTGAATAAAAAGTTCAGCATATATCTACTGACAAATCATCTTATTATGTTCTATATTATCAGAGAGAACATCTTGTGGTATGAAATGTTAATAGAGTTCAACGGGATACAATACTTGCTTCCTTGTTTCTATGAAATCATCTTAGTTATAGCTTCAGTTCTTTCATTTTCCTTAACTACATTTTAGTTGAAAGGGAATTTTAATAATGTAGTTCAATCTATTACATTTCATACATGAAAATATGTAGATTTCGCAACCATGCATTAATAATGTCTGATATTTGTAAACATTTTGAATGATGATCATTATCTGAACAAAAAAATAAGAGTATACTAAAATAATGCAGAGATTTTTATGAAAGATAATTCAAAACCATTAGTGCATTTTAGGACAAGTTCTCAGAACCAAAAGCCATTATATCTCAGGAGAAAATTGGATTGTGGTTAACATAATTCATTATGATATGTCAGAGGATATCCCACATTATTTAGCACAATACACATTGGTCATCACTGTATTTAAATTCATGAAGGACGTACAAAATCCAGGCTTAAGCTTTGTCCTCAATATTATTGTGCCTAAGCATTGGCTAACGTGTGATATAATGGATCTGATGATAGCCACAAGGTAATAAACTAAGGATATTTGAAACAGTTCAAATGAAATAAGAAACCACCTAATCCTTCACTCAGAATTGAACATGAACTCTACCCACCCCTTTTATGACAGACTAGAAAGTTTGTTCAATTGTTTGTTTTGTTTTCACACAATTCACCCCTCTCTGATTTGGCAGGGACTGTTAGCAAAAGTAACTGAAATACAACGAGAAAGTGGATTCTTTCTGACTTATCTGGAACCAAGACTGCTATGGACTTGACTCACTTTACCCATGTAGATCAGGAACGACCCCAAAGAAGTCAGTGGAATTACATTGGTGTAAAGCTAATGAAAGGAGGTAAGAGATAGAAACTTCTTTTTGCTATTTTCCAGGCGACAACAAGGAGTCTCACTGAAATCAGTCTCCTAAGGCATCCTCTTTCCTGCCCCCATTCCTACTCAAAAAGGGTGGAGTGCTGGGCAGGATGCCAGTCCCCAAGAATATGCTGTGGTGTTTGCAGTGTAGCGATCCTCCTTTCTGATGACCACAATGCAGCCAATGTAGGAATAGGCCAACTTTCTGCCATCAGATGTAGGGAGAGACAAGAGAGGAGTTTTCAGGTTTACAACCCCCCTGAAACAGTAAGAGGTAAAGAACAGGGAGAGTTCTAATGCCTGTTGGAGAAAGGGAGGAACCAGAGAACCCATAGGGGGGAAAAGGTAGATTCCAAGTAGGCTTTGGGATAGGGAGGATAGAGTAACTTGCCAGTTTGTTGATGAAACTGGTGATTCTCATCAAGTTTGCTTGAAGTTTCGCATAGACTCTTTGGGTTTTGTGTAAAAAAAAAAAAAAAAAAAAAAAAAAAAAATGGAATGCTGGAATGCTGCAAGTATTATTTGTTCACCACCACAAAAAATGGAGGTGCTTCAATAACCCAGCTTAATGTCCTTTTTTTTGGGCAACTACACACACACACAAAAACAGAGAGCAAGCATACAATTATTACTCCTCCTCTCCCACACACACACCACACAAACACATGTCACAGTGAATAAAATTATAGATGGAGGAAAAATGATGTGTGTATATAAATGTGTTATTACACTGGAATTTATGCAGTTTTAGCCATTTTGCTTTGCTTTTTTCTTTTTTGAATTCTTTCTATCTCTGATTTTTTTTGAATTCTGAGTATAGAAGTAGATATATGTAGTTAGCTGAAAGTAGTTTTTTTTGTTTAGTTACTTTTTAAATTTTAAAAACAAAAACAAAAAAATGTTAATTGAAGTGAATGCATTTTTTGATGTTTGAAGCTCCATTTGGCCATTGCATTGAAGAATTAAAATTAAATCAAAAAAAACAAAAACACAATAAAGACAGGTGCAAAAAAACTAAAAGAAAAGGAAAAATAAAAAGGAAATATAAAAACAAAAAAAAATAAAAAAAAGAAATAGATTGTATTAGATAAAAAAGTTATAATGGATCATAATAATAATAATTGAATATCAAATCAAAAAAGGTGCATTAAAAAAAAAAGATTATTAATATGTTATAGTATATATATATAGTTATCATGTGTAAGACACAGAAGGTAAGTTCCCCACTGGTGAGGTGCTTGTGAGGCTGTGGCTTTGGCAGCAGAACTGTGGCTTGATGACAGATGTGGGAAAGATGTGGACAGATTGGACCAGAGAAGAACAAAGAAAGAGAAAACAACCCTGCCCTAGGAAGGTTTAGTTTGAGAAAAGAAGGAGGAGAGGGGGAAGAAGAGAAAGGAGAGTTGGGAAGAGTTCAGGAACAGGATCTGTTATAGTTAAGGTTATTGTTATCACCAGTTTCAGTTGTTCTAAGACAAGTAGGGTTGGACAAGATGTAAGGGGTTTAATTAAGAGATTATGAGTTTTAAATTCTATATATATGGATACTTTAACTGGATAAATACTTTAACTACTAAAATTACTAAATAATTGTGATAAATATTTTTTTCAGATTTCAGGACAGTTTTCAGGGAAAATACTGAGGCCTCAGGGTTGTATACTCAGTCAGCCAGTGAGGTCCTGCTTCACCTCAGGAGCTACTACAGGTCTACTTCATTCATCACATCTTGCTATTTTTTCACTGGACTTTGAACAGAGACACTAGATTTTGAGATTAGACCTGACATTTTAATTATCATCATCAAATCTGATCTTTATAATGATGAAAGATTTTTAATTAAATGAAATGCAGCAAAATATAAGCAAGCAGCAGCAGCCTTTTGACTGCCCAAAAAAAACAAACTAACTTCTCAAACTATAGATAAAAATCAAAGTTGAGAGTGAGTAGCACTTAGCAAAGAGACATTTAGTACCTTGAAGGATAGGTTCATTGTGTCATAAGTATTGGAATCTGCAAGCATATGCTGTGTAATCTATGTTTTTATTTGTATTGCTAATGCACAAACACCTACGCACACTAACTACCCCCCAGTGAGGATGGGATACTAATACATGGCACTGGGCAATGAAATCCTACTTGCATGCTTTGAAGTATTACCGTACATTTTGTGAATGAAGAGTAGTTACTTTTAACATTTAGATATGTAACTATTTTGTGCATGCTGGGTTCGGAGGGGAGAGACTACTGAAAGGTTCTAGTCTTCTTTTTGAGCTACCACTCTGCACAATGTATATGTTTTAGTTACAGTCTTTGAATTCTAAAGTCTTTAAAAAAAAGACAACAAAATTATACATATTATTTTTGCACTCCTATTAGTCAAAGATGTCCAAATAGACCGAAACAAGATTTGAAGATATAAAACTGCTGCTGTGTTTAGGTCTTGCATGCCAAGTTACAACCTGGAGAAAATTTTTATAGCATCATAATCCTGTGAAAGTAGGATTTATAATAAAAGGCTGGTGACATTGCACTAACTATTGTGGAACTAGGAACCTCTGTATTACTAGTAGGTATTTCAGCCCTTGGTATCCAATTCCCAGATAATGTACTGACTTAATGACACCACTCTCCTAACCACAAAGCAGGCAATCTTTTTTGTCTTTTGTTCATTTTAAATCTTAGAACAGCCGCTTTTCAATCTTTCTATACACCATCTACCCCCACATCTGTCTTACCCTATATAGCTATTCTTTACAATTCCTGCCATGCATATTTTTGTTACTACATTGAAATCTTATGCATAATTATGTGAGGTTGCTATGGAGATTATGTGTGATTTGTCATGAGGAAAATCTATTGTGTTTGAGATAATTCTGCACACTAATGACCTTAGAATCTTTTTTCTTTCTTCCTCAGGGATCAGAAGAAACTACCTGCATAGATTGCTCGCTAGCAACAAAATAAATTTTATAAACAACAAAGTTAGTGTTATTGTCTTCAGCTCAGAGACCAAGAACTCCCCTTCATTTTAAACAGATGGGATGTGAACTTGTACAAGGTAATGATTGTACTAGGTAATGATTATGCAAAATTTAGACTCCAGCATCTCATGGTAACCATAACAAGTGTCTACACAATTCATTATTTTCCCTGACTGAAATGTCTTCAAATAATGCCCATGATCTGACATTATCTACTTTTTAAAAAAAATATTTATGATGAAGGGATAGATCAAACTAGACACACTTTATTGAAGCGCACTTGAAAAATATCTAATCAGTAGTGCTCTGAAACAACTTACTTGTCTTCTTTGCTACTTGTGTATCTTTTTATAGCAGGAAAAGCATGCAATTGATTACTGCATGTCAATCACAAGCAATTCAAGCTATCCAGTTCTGGCTGTACAATAGCTGGAGGTCTAGCTTTAGCTCCCAGCAAGGTCATGGATTTATTCCTTCTTCACCCCACCTAACAACTTCCTGCCTTCCTAGGACTCAAGACAATCCAAGGGAGCATGCATATTTACACAGAAAGCGGCCATGAGAACACAGAATCAAACTTTTCCACCATGGAAGATCTGACTAAATAATTCAACAGTGATTTTTTTTGTGGGGGAGGGAGGGGAACTCACTGCTCATGTCAAGTGGAGGAGATAGGGTGAAAGTGTGAGAATTCCTGGGAATGAAAAAATTAGCTAGGAAGAAAGGTGCTCAATAAGCTCAATCTCAGTCAGAAGCCTATGTGATAGCTCCAAAGTCAACTACAAAATTCCAAAGCTCTGGAAAGATAAAATCTGTAGCATGGTTCATGGATCATATGGCTGCTATCAAAGATAATGCAGAGGTGCTATCCTTAGCATCCAGATATTACTGGTGGGAAGGCGCAGGAAAGAAGTGCAGATTCAGAAGAACAATGAGATCATCTTTAAAGATTCCAGCTCCATTTCTGTATCTTACATCACCTCTTTTATGGCTCATGTAAGCATGCCTCATCACCTTTATTATGCTACTTCAGAGCACTTTTGCCATTTACATTTTTAGAGATCCTTGCTTTGCTTAAATATCCCTGAAACCACCATTAAAAGTAAAAGAATCATACAGTGTAACAGATGGACAGATGCACTTTGGGGTGAATAATATAGATAGAGATCTGTCATCACAACACACAGAGTCATACGTTCACCTACTGGGCAATATTCTTGATATAGATCTGTAGCCTTTAAACAGTACACTTGGTTGAATTTATGGGAGACTCCTTGATAGTTGATGGGAGATCTTACCTAGGGTGACCAGACAGCAAGTGTGAAAAATCGGGACAGGGGTTGGGGGGTAATAGGAGCCCATATAAAAAAAAGCCCCAAATATCAGGACTGTCCCTATAAAATCGGGACATCTGGTCACCCTAATCTTACCATACACAGACCCTCATCTCCATCCCTTTCCAGTCAGCCACTCCACTAAAAATAACACAGATAGCACCAATCATAGTGTCTGTAGATTCTGAACTATGCTTCCATAGCTTCTATTCCACCATACTAAGCAATTGCCATCCAGGTTAGCTGACATTTGCATTGCTTTGACTCTCTTCCTCCTGGCCCCCACCCCACCCTCCGCTACACACTGGGAAGGATGATCTGCCCCTAAGGCTGTATAATTTGATTGTGTGGCTTTGGAGACATCAAAAATCACTTGAGTTTGCTCTCATGGTTTATAATATTGCCAGAACCCTTAATGGAACTTACAACCCCATTATGCACAGCTGGGGATGCATTATTCTTTATATTGCTAGTGTTACATTTGTACTGAGAAATAGAGCTTTACAATGCACCTCTATGGTCCTTCTGGAGGTAGATGATGAAATATGGTCAGATGACGCCAACTATTGCCCTCAACAGGATTACTGTATTACATTATGAATTTTTAAAACTTTTTTGCAATACGAATTAAGCACTTGTAAAAGTCTGGACTAGCTCTTTGTTTTAATAAGTGAAGGGGAAAGAATGGTTGCCAAACACTGAGGTACATAGGGGAGTCAAGGGAACTCATGCATAGAGCTTCTGTGATTTTCTGTCTAAGAAAACCTGGGAAATTGCACTCTGTCCCTGATTTATGCCAAAGACGTTCTCCAGACATAAAGGGTGAGTGGGGGTAATGTGAAAAGGGCTTTTAATCTGTGTGATAAATTGTCAAATTCTATTATGTTTAATGAGTCTCATTAATACATAGCTAGAATAGCAAAAAGATATAAGTATCCTATCAAATACTCATATAAACAAATTGAAGGAATTAATAATAAGAATGCTATTAATGTCTACATAATTTAGAGAAGTTAATGAAATCAATTTTAAGTTTTACTAATGTATACTTAGTGGTTAAAAAAAAACCACCCAAACTCTTGATGTCTTAAACAGATCTTAATGTTCCTTTCCCCTCTCCATTCCCTGCCCCCCATTTAAAGAATGAAACTACTATAAAAAATTCTATAGAAAGTAATGAACTATGATATTCTTTCTAATCTTATTGAATTTAATATGGATTCTATTTTGCTATAGAGCTCCATAAATACCCTATTAAAAGGATATAATTCTTTATTACATTCTGTCAGATCTGAGAGTAATTTCAATAAAATTTTATTAAGTTTGTATACATGAGGAAAATTGTCATATTTGGTCAGTATGTACATACAGGATCAAATTTGGAAATCAAGTATTGTTTTAAAAATTATTATGAAGAACAAGTTTAAGCTTTGTTGTAACGTGCATTGTTTGCCTGGACTGCTCAAGACCTGAATGCTTGTGTAGGAGGAACTCTTTGAGTTGGCTTCTTAAATACCTTCATGCTGTTTCACATCTAATACTCCTTGATGAAACATAGGAGCCTTGCTGTATAACAGGCTTATTCAAAGTGATACAAGCTACAAAAGTGAGATCTTAGAAGAGTGTTGCCGTTTTCATAATGTAATAAAAATACAGTAAAGATAAATAATTATTAATAAACAGTGTGTAATAAGCATGTCATAAAAAATTTCATATTTCCAAGATCACTGCTTTTACAGTTTATACTCAGGTAGAGGAGAAAATCCCTGGAAATATTCATTTTTTAGGAGTGGAGTTCGCGAGACTTGACATTTTAGTGAAAGGGGTTCACAGGTTGTTAAAGTTTGGGAACCACTGCAATATTGCAAAGAGAGATATTGAATCTAAAGCAGATGACGCTGCATCTGACATAAAGAGGTTGAGGGAATGTCAGCCAAAAAACATGAAGAAAGCTCTTGGATTTAGTGCAAGGATCCTTGCCTGGATGCCACTGTTTCTTCCCTTCACATTCACACTGTTGTTGTAGCATTGGCGATGGCAGCCCTGAAGCTTTATTTTATTTTAATTCAAAATGTTCATTAACAGTTCTGTTAGGCCTTTTCCAGTAGAGTCGTCCACAGACCAGAAAGAGATAAAGTGTTCTTTTACTTGGATGTAGCCATCCTCATCAACAAAAAATCTTACTGTAAATGATATCTTTTCACACTGTGACTAATGTTGGGAGTGCAGTTCATTATTATGGCGTAGTACTTCACTTTGCCGAGGCACATCAATATATTATCAAGCACCTTCCTTGCCATAAGGTCAATCAATTTGTTTTGAGTTGTTTTGCTGCAATAATGGTCCATAGCTTCTTTACGAACTATCTGACATAGGTGCTCACGCATGACATTGTCTTATTTCCCATGGAGCTGTACCAAAGCTGAGGAAATTACCATTATGTTCAGTGAACAATTTATCTGACAAGCCCCAGAAAGCCAAATTATTCTTTGCGAGTCAAAAGAAATAACAGTATTTTTTTTTATATTGTTGTGTAGATAGGGGTTCAATAGATCTTTGGCATCTCATTAAATATGTCCTTTATTAGTTGCTACTTACATTCTTCAAGTCTTAAAACACATGTTCACTTTCATAATTATACAATAAAACAAGGTTCACAATATCGTAGCTGGGCTCTTACTTCGTTTTTATATCTCACTGACTGACTGGTGACACTCCGCCCCTTATATACACATGAAGGCATGGCTGACAACATTCTAGGAGGTTCAAGGAAAATGTAGTTTTTAGAAAGTCTTGAAGGTTCTATGAGATTCTACAAAGGTCTGGAACATTCTAGGAGTTAGTGAAAAATGAATCCACATACAGAGTACCTGAAACATTTTACTTCAAACATTCTATTTTCCCTTTTGTCGCTAACAACAAAAACAACCCCCAGAGCCTGATGCTTCCCAAGCCTGGCACCCCAGGCAGTTACCTGGGCCACCTGCCCCTAAATCTCACCCTGGTTCTGACCAGACAATAGTCCTTATCTTTGCCAGGTCCCTCCAAAGCAAGATTGAGGATACCCAGTGTTGGGACGATTCCTGCACCATCATCTAGGTATTTATACCATGCTCATAATCTCAGTGTTTACCACTTCTTTGAACAAGGAAATTCAATCTTCAGAGCAGTGTCTCTGGCAACTTTCAAGAGCGCTAAATTCAACAAGGGATTATTTTTTTAAGCAAAGTAATTTTAGGTACTTGTGCCCAAGTAATTTATTGTGTGTGACATGTATATCTTTTATTTACCATTCTATAAGTGTGTATGGTTTGAATAAGGAAGTCAGATTTGAACTGCCTAAGATATCCAAGAGTTACACTGGAAGAGTGCCTGTGGTGAATGAAGAAAGCAGCATGTTATTCTGTGATTCACTAGGCTCCATGAAATGACAGCAGTAAAAAAAAAGACATTTGAAAGCTGCTAATGAAGTCTGTTTACTTTAAAAGTTACAGTGCAGTTGGCAGTGATGTTAACAGCTGATATCAATCATACATTTAAATTCTAATGGCTGAAGGATTCACAGATACAGGTCCTCTTGAAACTGTACACCAATGGAACTGTAGCCTGATTTTTTTTTTTCAAGTGGCAGTACTAACTAGTACTTGGAAATGCTTATGTTCCACTTCAGCAATGTAGCAGATCCTTTCCATTTGGCTAATAAAGACCATCTCATAAAGGACAATTAAACTAAGTACAGAATAATATGAGCATCTGCTCGGGGCGGCTCTAGGTATTTTGCCGCCCCAAGCATGGAAGGCAGGCTGCCTTCCGTGGCTTGCCTGTGGGAGGTCCCCGGTCCTGCGGATTTGGCGGCACGCCTGCGGGAGGTCCACTGAAGCCGCGGGACCAGCGGACCCTCCACAGGCAAGCCACCGAAGGCAACCTGCTTGCCGCCCTCGCGGCGACCGGCAGAGCGCTCCCCTTGGCTTGCCGCCCCAGGCACATACTTGGCGTGCTGGTGCCTGGAGCTGCCCCTGCATCTGCTGATTAGAGTAGGCCATCTATTGGGGAGGGTTTGTAAACTTACATTTACAATTTCAGCAAAAATAATACTATAGAAACAATTAAAAATGAGGTAGAAAATGCTTTGCACATACTGTGTGAGAATCTGACTTTCCAGAGCACATTGTCCAAACACCTAGAAACAACCTAGAATCATAGGGTGGGGTTGTTTAGCCAAGCTGTAGAGCAATATAAATCTTCAGTAAGATCTTGGAATGTATCAGGGACAACTTTTTGTTCCAGAAAGTAAGCTAGGGGACAGCCATATTAGACTTGATTCTGACCAACAGGGTGAAATTGGTAGGGAATCCGAAGGTGAAAGGTGATTTGAGTGAAAGTGATCTTGAAATGATAGATTTCATGATTCTAAGGGAAGAAAGGAATGAGAGCAGCAGAATAAGGATAATGGACTTCAAAAAAGCGGACTTTAACAAACTC
Organism: Mauremys reevesii; assembly: GCF_016161935.1. Taxonomy (NCBI): domain Eukaryota; kingdom Metazoa; phylum Chordata; order Testudines; family Geoemydidae; genus Mauremys; species Mauremys reevesii. The sequence goes on along the minus strand of NC_052633.1, from coordinate 60,496,966 downwards.
AGAATGGTAGGTAAGGTCCCTTGGGAAGAAAACAAGGGAAAAAGGAGTTCAGGAGAGCTGGCAGTTCCTTAAAGATACAAGATTAAAGATACCACTGCAAACTATTCCAATGCAAAGGAAAGACTCAAAGAATAGTAAGACGCTAATGTGAGTCCATCGAGTTCTTTAATGACCTGAAAATAAAAAAGGAATCCTACAAAGAGTGGAAACACAGTCAAATTGATAAGGAGGAGTACAAAAGAACAGCACAAGTTTGTAGAGGCAAAATCAGAAAGACTAAGGCACAAAATGCAAGAGAGATAAAGAAAATAAGCAGTTATTTTAATATATTAGAAACAAGAAAAAGATGAAGTGTAGGTCCTTTATTTAAAGGGGAAGGGAGCTAATAACTGATGACATAAAGAAAATTGAGGTGCTTAATGCTAATTTTGCTTCAGTCTTCACTGAAAAGGTTAATGATGACCAGATAGTCAACACAATTAATACTGACAACCAGGGGGAAGGAATGCAAGCCATCATAGGGAAAGAAAAGTTAAAGAATATTTAGATAAATTAATTGTATTCAAGTCAGCAGGGCCTGATGAAATTCATGTTATGATACTAAAGGAACTAGCTGAAGCAATTTCAGAGCCATTAGCAATTATCTTTGAAAACTCCTGGAGGATGAGAGAGGTCGCAGAAGACTGGAGAAGGGCAAACATAGAACCTATCTTTAAAAAGGAGAACAAGGAGGACCCAAGAATTATGAGAACATAAGAATGGCCCTACTGGGTCAGACCAAAGGTCCATCTAGCCCAGTATCCTGTCTAGCCCAGTATCCGAAAATGGTCAATGTCAGGTGCCCCGGAGGGAATGAACAGAACAGGTAATCATCAAATGATCCATCCCCTGTCGCTCATTCCCAGCTCCTGGCAAACAGAGACTAGGGACACCATTCCTGCCCATCCTGGCTAATAGCCATTGATGGACCTATCCTCCGTGAATTTATCTAGTTCTTTTTTGAATCCTGTTATAGTCTTGGCCTTCATAACATCGTCTGGCAAGGAGTTCCACAGGTTGACTGTGCGTTGTGTGAAAAAATACTTCTTTTTATTTGTTTTAAACCTGCTGCCTATTAATTTTATTTGGCAACCCCTAGTTTTTGTGTTATGAGAAGTAGTAAACAACACTCCCTTAGCTACTTTCTCTACCTCAATCATATCTCCCCTTAGCCGTCTCTTTTCCAAGCTGAAAAGTCCCACTCTTATTAATCTCTCCTCATACGAAAGCCATTCCATATCCCTAATCATTTTTGTTGCCCTTTTCTGAACCTTTTCCAATTCCAATATATATCTTTTTTGAGATGGGGCGACCACATCTGCACACAGTATTCAAGATCTGAGTATACCATGGATTTATATAGCGGCAACATGATATTTTCTGTCCTATTATCTCTCCCTTTCTTAATTATTCCCAGCATTCTGTTCACTTTTTTGACTGCCGCTGTACATTTTGTGGATGTTTTTAGAGAACTATCCACAGTGACTCCAAGATCTCTTTCTTGAGTGGTAACAGCTAATTTAGACCCCATTATTTAAAATGTATAGTTGGGATTATGCTTTCCAATGTGCATTAATTTGCATTTATCAACATTGAATTTCATCTGCCATTTTGTTGCCCAGTCACCCAGTTTTGAGAGATCCTTTTGTAGTTCTTCGCAGTCTTCCTGGGTCTTAACTATCTTTAGTAATTTTGTATCATCTGCAAATTTTGCCACCTCACTCTTTACCCCCTTTTCCAGATCATTTATGAATATGTTGAATAGGATTGTTCCCAGAACAGACCCCTGGGGGACACCACTATTTACCTCTCTCCATTCTGAAAACTGACCATTTATACCTACCCTTCGTTTCCTATCTTTTAACCAGTTACCAATCCATGAGAGGACCTTCCCTCTTATCCCGTGGCAGATTACTTTGTGTAAGAGCCTTTGGTGAGGGACCTTGTCAAAGGCTTTTTGAAAATCTAAGTACACTATATCCACTGGATCCCCTTGGTCCACATGCTTGTTGACCAGTTATTATAGACCAGTCAGCCTAACTTCAATATCTGGAAAGACACTGATGCAATTATTAAACAATCAATGTGTAAGCACCTGGAGGATAATAGGGTTATAAGGAATAGCCAGCATGGATTTGTCAAGAACAAATTATGTCAAACAAACTTTATTTCCTCTTTTGGTAGGATTACTGACATAGTGAATAGGAAGGAAACATTAGACATGATACACTTTGATTTTAGTAAGGCTTTTGAAAGAGTTCCGCATGACATTCTCATAAGCACAGTCAACCTGTGGAACTCTTTGCCAGAGGATGTTGTGAAGGCCAAGACTATAACAGGGTTCAAAAAAGAACTAGATAAATTAATGGAGGATAGGTTAATCAATGGCTATTAGCCGAGATGGGCTGGGATAGTGTCCCTAGCGTGTTTGTCAGAGGCTGGGTCTGAGTGGCAGGGGATGGATCACTTGGTGATCGCCTGTTCTATTCATTCCCCTTGGGGCACCCAACGTTGGCCACTGTTGGAAGACAGGATGCTGGGCTAGATGGATCTTTGGTCTGGTCCAGTATGGCTGTTCTTATGTTCTTAAGCAAACTGTGGTCTAGATGAAATTACTGTAAGGTGGGTGCACAACTGGTTGAAAGACCATACTCAGTTGGCTGAAAGAGTAGCTATTAATTGTTTGCTATCAAATTGGGAGGGTGTATCTAGCGGGGTACTGCAGGGGTTAGTCCTGTGTCTGGTACTATTCAACATTTTCATTAAATGACTGGGATTATGGAGTAGATAATATGGTTATAAAATCTGCAGATGACGTCAAGCTGAAATGGGTTGCAAGCATTTTGGAGGACAGGTTTAAAATTCAAAATGACCTTGACAAATTGGAGAATTAGTCTGAATTCAACAAGATGAAATTCAGTAAAGAGAAGTACAAAATACTTTACTTAGGAAGGAAAAATCAAATGCACAACTACAAAATGGAGAATAACTGGCTAGATGGTAGCATGGCTGAAAAGCATCTGGGGATTATACTGGACCACAAACTGAATATGAATCATCCATGTGATGCAGCTGCAAAAGGGGCTAATATGATTCTGGGGTGTTTTAACAGAAGTGTTGTACATAAGATATGCGAGATAATTGTCCCTCTCTGCTCAGCACTGGTGAGGCATCAGGTGGAGTACTGTGTCCAATTCAAGGCACCACAATTTAGGAAAGATGTGGACAAATTTGAAAGAGTTCAGAGGACAGCAACAAAAATAATAGAAGGTTTAGAAACCTTATCTCTGAGGAAAGGTTAAAAAATGGGCACGTTTAGTCTTGAGAAAAGAAGACTGAGGGGGGACTAGGTTATAGTCTTCAAATATGTGAAGGGCTGTTATAAAGAGGACAGTGATGAATTGTTTTCATGTCCACTGAAGGTAGGACAAGAAGTAACAGGCTTAATCTGCAGCAAGGGAGATTTAAATTAGATATTAGGAAAAACTTTCTAACTATAAAGGCTAGTTAATCTCTGGAATAGGCTTCCAAGGGAGGTCATGGACTCCCCATCACTAGAAGCTTTTTAAAACAAGTTGGACATGCATGTGTCTGAAATGGTCTAAGTTTACTTGATCCTGTCACAGTGCAGGGGCTACTGGACTCGATGACTTCTCAAGGTCCCTTCCAGCCCTACATTCCTATGATTCTATGAAATGCTCAATTAATTTTAATTGGAAACTTGAATCTAAAAACATTCTTAAAGTATTTAGGTTCCTTTCCTGTACGTGTGAGGAACAAGGATGGACTGTAATGGCAAAAAGTAAGCTCCCCTGGACATAATGGAAAATATTGAGAATGTTGTTTGTATGAATGGATAGGAAAGGGGAGAAAAAAACTAACTCTACAGTACATGGACTCTTGATAAGACTGGCTGAGATGGTTTTTTGATCTGTTGGTGGGTTTTTGGGAGCAAAGAATAGAACTTCTCAGAAAAGAGGGTCAGGGCTTCATTTTTCTCTGATGTCTACTGCCCTTGACACTCCTAGATGGATGAGAAGATGGGAATGGAATTTAAGGATGCTCATTTCCCATTCACTTCAGTTTTGAATTTGATAGGTTCTTTGGTTAAACCTGCCAGGGAGAGATTCTTGAAAAATACAGATTTATTTCCACGAAAATTTTCAATTAAAACAATTTTGTTCAAAAATTTGGGGGGACACTTTCAATTTTTTTAACCAAACATCACACAAACATTTTCATTCCATTTAAAATATAAATTTTCATTTTATTTTGCTTTTTAAAAATCCAAACAAAATTTCAAACTAAACATTTTCATTTTGAATTTTTTCATTAAATATTGAAAATTCTGTAATAAAACTGAACTATATTCATGAAACATATTGATTTAAAAGAAAACACACTTCCAATAAAATTTTGGCTGAAAAATCATGACCAGCTGTTAGGTCAATGAGGAGAAAGCCTTAAAATGTAACATTGGTCTAAGGCAGTATAATAATTGGCCAAGAAAGCAAGGTCCTGCTCTCAACTTGATGGCATTTCTCTGTTCACAGTGGAGAGAAATAGGGAAATGCTTGGGGATGGGGGACACACAGAGCCCCGGAATGGTAGGGGAAAGAGTGGAAAACCCTGGTATGGAGAAAAGGGAGAATGGGGGAACACAGAACTCCTGGTGGGGGGGGGGAAATGGAGGAGCCTGGTATGGGGGAGAAAGGAGGGAATCAGGGACATAAAAAATCCCTGGCATGGGAAGAGAGGACATGGGGGACACACAGAGCATCCAGCATGTAATGGAGGGGGAATGATGGGGCCACTGAGAGTCATGGGGGAGAAAATGGGGGATGATGGTATGGGGGAGGTGGACATGAGACAAACATAGAGCCCCTGGCATGAGGGGAGAGTGGGAAATGGTGAATGAGGAGACACACAGAGGTCCTGGCATGGTGGGGGAAGGGTGAATGGGCATAAGGGAGGATGGAGGGAGGGAGTTTCAGTCCCTGAAATAGAGAATGATGGGAGAGTGGCATACAGGGAGCTCATTGAGGGGGACTGGAAGGATGCAAAGAGCTCTGGTGTGTGCAATGAACTTGGCCTATGGACACTACAAAGTGTGTAACCCCCCTAGTCTAGGTCAGAGAGTCTTTACTGCATATTTAAATGACCAGATAGATAGAGTTCACCTATGCTATGTGGAACAAGAACTTTTCTAATTAAAATATTCCTGTGTGGATTTGCACCAATCATATTAGATCGTTATGCATATCTTTGCTCAAAAGGAACCCAATCTTACAGATGGTCCACTTTAGTCCCTGTAGCTCTCCACCTTCAGAAGTGGAGCTCTGACCCCTGAAGAAAAAGTAAGAGTGTGGTCACCAATTATTGAAATGGCTAGGCATCCATAGGAATTACCAGGGATGATCCCACCATTACAATGTGTTTCTGCTGCATCCCTATTCCTAGAGACAGTAACATGGCTTTCAAAGACGTTGCGCTGCAACTAGTTAGTCCCTAAGCCATGAGAGAGGTCAGCAACTTTCCTGAGACACTCAACTCCTTGCATGTCTGGGCCCACAGTGTCTAGCAAGGTTTTCTCTACTAAGTGGTTTTTTTAGGTCTTTGTAGCAAATTTTGTTTCTGTCAGTCTCTGCTCAACCCAGCTTACAAGAGACTTGCTGAATATCCCTTTGCAAAAGATCGGCGCACAGGCTAAATTGTTGCTTTGTTCAGTTGTGAACTCGATATTACAGTGGCCCAAACGTCCTATACTAAGGAAGTTAATTCAAAGAATGAAAATTTCATCATTCAGTATCATGCAAATATGCAAAGAAAACCTTCATTTCAGACATATTTTCTCTGTCAGTTGCCTCTGAAAGCTATGGTAGTTAAGCTCATTATGTGCTGTCCAACATTCATCAGAAGATTATCATGTATTAATTTTAAAAACCTTATATTGCATTTCTTCTTCATGATAAAGTTTTTCAGGATAGAGAGCTGGAATGACATTAGAGTGGCAATTTGTAAAGGAGATTAGTTTGGCAAAGTGGATCTGAGCAATTGGTTTCTAATTATTTCAATAAATGAGCTTTACAGGAAATTCCGATAATCAAGCAATTTATGCCAAAATGGGGGGGGGGGGGGGAAGTTCTAGTATTCTCCAGTTTCAGATACTGTAATTATGCTATTAAGACCTATGGTATCTTGTGAATAACACAGAGCACTTGAGTAATAATGAGCATTTATTTTATTATGCAATTCATAATGTACATCCATCATACAGTTGCTATTTGCATTCTATGCGTATTGTATCTTATTCTGAAAAGTACTTTTGTCACTTTAGCTGGATTGTGTTATGCATCTGTGATCAGCCTTTAAGCATTATTTCACAAGTGTTTTGCACAAAAAAGGATGAACTTGCAGGCTTTACTGTCATTTCAACTGTGCGTTCATATTGCACTGGTAAGTAATACATTGTCTGAATCATACCATGCAACATTTGAATCGGTAGAGAAGGGAAATCACTTTGGGATGCAACTTCTTCCCCCAATGTCTGCACTTCAGATCTCTCTCAATGGACAAAAGTGGGCACAAAAAAGGTTCAGTATATGTGCAGAAATGGGGACAACCTGGATCACACAAACACCTTCCCCTCAAACCTGAGGAGTGTCCAAAATCTGAGCTCATGTCTGAATTCTGCAAATGGCTCCTCTCCTTACAACCCAGTTCTGAACACCTCTGAAGTTTGCAATGCTTGATATGCATACCCAAATTTTGATTCTTGCATCTCTCTCACTTATCCAGATAGCTCCATTCTATGGAAAGCTCTCTTGCTCCATTTAACATTGAACTCTCCCCTCTCCAATCTCTTCTCTCCTCACCCCCATCACCCCTCCCAACACGAGGGCTAGGAGGCAGACTTCTCCAAAGCCCAGGACCATGATGGAGCGGCGGTTCATGTGCACTAGTAAGTGCCTTGAACCATTTTTTGTTCATAATATCTGGCACCATCATCCAGGAAATAACAGACCTGCTCCCGGTTTTATATATTCCTAGACCAGAAGTATCCAGGATACTGAACCCATAATATCTCATTGAGGAGATCTATATTAAACATGCTCTAAATGACGGGGTTCAGCTGATTGCCATATTTGGGGTTGGGAAGGAATTTTCCTCTGGGGTAGATTGGCAGTGGCCCTGGAGGTTTTTCGCCTTCCTCCGCAGCATGGGGCAGGGGTCGCTTGCTGGAGGATTATCTGCTACTTGAAGTCTTTAAATCAGGATTTGGGGACTTCAACAGCTGAGTCAAGGGAGAGAATTATTTCAGGAGTGGGTGGGTCAGCTTTTGTGGCCTGCATCTTGCGGGAGGTCAGACTAGATGATCATAATGGTCCCTTCTGATCTTAAGTTCTATGATTCTATGACTGTGAGGGGGTTGGGGTTTTTTGCTGCTCAGCCCCATGGAGTGTCTGTTTATTGAGTATTCTAAGCTGAACGCCACCAGGACATAAAATACTGTTATTCCTTATTTCTGTCTGTCAGAACAAGTAATGTTATTCAGTGACTATATCTATTAAGGGAGTCTCTCATTCATTTGTAAAGCTTAGTGATTCTGTCTTTGACTCAGTGATGCAACCAAGATAGGTTAAAATGAAAAAGAAAATGACTGCACAGTTGAGCGTCATTAGCAATGTCCCACCCTTCCTATTCATGTACATGTACCTACACAGACACACTTTGACAAATGAACAATGGGGGAGGTGGAAGGGCTCGCCAAACCATAATACTTTAGATTAGAAGTTTTCAAATTACCTCCCTAGCGGTAATTCCAGGTATTTATATGACTCCCCCCACCATTGTAGTAACTGAGCATTTCCCAAGTTTTTAAAAATAGAAGCAATACATCTCTCTCTTTCTTTTCTTCCCAGCCCATAGGAAAAACAGCGTCATTAGTTTATACTTTTCTGATTTGCTTATGTTTGTATGTGTGCATGAGTGGGGGTGATGTGTGGAAAGAAATTACGAAGAGAACACTATAATAAAATAAATGAGTTTTGCTTTTCATTCTGAGAAGAGATAATTTTGGGGTCATCCTTATTTCTTTTAGGATTGAGCTCCAGAGTCTAAATTTGACTCCTGCAATAATTCTGTATCCTGCACTCAAGAACCTCCTATATTCATAGGCAGTTTCATTGCTTTGTTGCAATGTAGCTGTTGCAGAAGACCAGGATCATTATAGAAGGAGAGGCGATCTCCCAGGTAGCAAGGACTTTGATTATGAGAACAGAGATCTTGAACTAAACTCTGTATTCATAGGGGAGCCAATGCAGGGAACAGAGCACAAGGATGATGTGTTTACAGTGATCTGTGTTACCAGACAGACTGAAGCTATCAATTGGAGCTTAATTAGGGCATGTGGCTTCATTCCTAGATATAATGAGCAGTAATAATCAAGGCTGGGCATCCTGAATGTGTTGCTCGCTAAGGCCAATTCCATGTCCAGAAACCTGTGGTGCAATGTTCTGGCCAGTTGCAGTTGAAGTTTTTTGCTGTCATGGGGCACTTCCAGATGATGCACAGAGTTGCTTCCATTACAGTGAAGAAGCATGTGAAGAAGTAAGAATCAGTCATACTGTCCTCGAAAGTATCAATTATGTATTCATCAGTCTTCAAGTAGAACCCTGCCAGAGCTTCCTTGTATACTTCTGCCTATTTGGATTGCTGCATGGAACTTAAGTCTGCTAACAAGTATCTCTTTGTCAGGTGTATAAGTTCAACCACAATCAAATTTGCTGAGAACACCAAAGTTGAACGGTTTGTAAACACACAGGAGAAGGGAAGAAAACTGCAATGTTACAGGCAGTGATTAGAGCACTGGGGACATCAGACAATGCAGGAGCTTTCCTATTAATAAATGTAGAGCCTTATACTCAGGGGAGTAAATTAACAGATACAAAATTGGTGGGGGAATGTAACGAAGGAATCATGAACCACTGCATGACAATGAGTTAAGCTGTAGCCTGTCTTTGTTATATTGTCCAAATATTATCTATTTTTACAATGCCAAGCACTAGAGCTGCTGCAGGAAAAGTGTGGAATTGGGATATTGGGTGAGGTGTCCATGAAAAGACTGGCATTAAAAAGTGGTCCACAATATTAAAAAGGTGCAAGAACCATTGCAGTAGATGTCAGCTTCAGTAGTTAGAATCAGGAAGTAACCACTGGCTCTGAAGGGAAAACTGTATATTTATTAGTTTATTTTAATAATGTATAGTGCACCCATTATCATGGCCTCTAGGCACAACACACACAAACCCAGGAATCTTTTTAACAAACAGAAAGGGGCTAAAGAACACAGCCTAGCACTATACTCAGAATCCCTGAGAACAGACATATTTTATCAGAACATGAAGAACTATAAAAACTTCATTTTCTTTACTTCAGAGAGATTTGATTATTACTATGGAGCTCTTTTGTAATAAATTCAATCTCACAATGTCTGAAGGATGTTAAATCTTGGTTTTCAAGAGGATTTCTAGGACCAGCTACTGATTGCTTGTTATAATTATTTGACCTTCAGTTGAAAACCCAGGGAGCTCCAGCCACCAAAAATGTGCATACACCAGTACACAGTTTATAGGTTTTCTGTTTGAGCACCTAGCACATAGTGTGTGGAGTATTTAGTGGCACAGATCTTGGAGAAAGTCAGAAAGAGTGAGGTGATTTTAGGACTGATCCCATTATTTTTTTGCAATTTCAGTATGAAGAGAGGGCCAACATTCTCTTTGCTCTTCATATAGTGAATATAGACCTCTTAAGAGTTTTGGCAGCTGGTCCACATTTTATTATTTTCTTCCTTAACTCTGAGGAAATATGTAGCTTATCTCAGTGCAAGTGCACTGTAGATTATGACTGCTTGAAAATTATATAATCAAAAACTCAAAACCAGACTCAATGCAGGAGATTTTCCACTTCATTACAAACCTGAAACGTGGGCCAGGCTCACTGACGTTCACAAGCATTTTTGCGAACACAGCCTAAGCTTCATTAAAAACTATGTTGGATTCCAAAGAAATCTGGACTGAGTTACAGTATGGTTATGGATGGAACCCATGTGAATTTTGGTGGCTTCAAACAATTTCAGCCAATCCTACACCAGGCAAAACTTTATGGGCTTGGCTGAGCTTTGCAATGTTATTGGACTTGTCCAAACCCGAAAAGCAAAGTGAAACACTTAAGAAACAAGGAAAAAGTTCACAATAATCTCTACTAATCAAATCTACCACATTTAACAAACTTGTACCATAGATTTAGGACTCTTTGCCTTTCTGAGAGCAAATTTCAGTGATTAAAATATAACAAAATATCTTTGTTTATAAGGCATATTACATCTTTTCTGAATTAGTAATAGTATGACTGTGAGCAGAATATATAAACAGGAGTTTAAATCTATTCACTAAATACCCAATTTATCTAACTTTATAAATCTAATGCAATGTGCATCTGATTGTCACAAATTCTAATGTAGGTTATGGCAGACTTCTGGAGCTATTCATTATAGCATTTGGCTTAGACTGTACCAGTATAGCCTCAGAATGACAATTCAGTTACAGAGCAGCTTAATCTAATCTATTTATTCTAGAGATAATCTACAATGGCTGACTCAGATTACAGCCATTTACGTATGTTTGGAAGATTGCACATAAAGGTAAAGAGATAGAAATAATCTTGTATATTGATCATGTTCTCTCCTATTATTAATTGTATTAGATAACTTTTTTTGACCAAAGAATCCACAAGTGCTCAAAGGCAGTTAGCAAACATCAGTTCTTGGACAAGATCAGGAAGGATTTCAAACATTCCCCCATTCAGCTGATCCTTCCTTCTGGTCACTATGGCCTACATGCAATTATTTCTCAAGTCCACCAATGCCACTCCTGGGCTGACACCATAAAGGACTATTCGATGACACAAGTTGCTTTTTGCCCTAGAGTTAAGCATGCTGCTTCTGGCCCGTGCTTTGTGTCAGACTGTTATTTTGTAATTATCCCCAAGTTTTAAAGTTCACCGAGATTTGATTCTTATTTATTCATTATTGGTATTACAGTAGCAAATGGAGACTCCAGTTGAGGATCATGGCCCCATTGTGTGTGGTGCCCTACACACATATATTAGAAATTGTGGTCCCTACTTACTGTCTAAATATGAGACAAGAGTTAAAGGGTGGATACAACAAATAGATGCGGGGGTGGGGGGTGGGAGGGAGAGAGCACAAGATAACAGTGAACCAAGTGGGATTAGTGTAAAATACAGCAGTTAAAGTAATATATATGAGTCAGCAATGTTCTATGATTAGTAATAAAAAAGAAAATAAAGGGACCAAGCTGAAGAAGTCAGTGGAAAAACTTTGGATTGTCTCCAAAACATCTTATGCTGTTCAGTAATGTACACTTATGGGAACTTCTGCAGTAAACAGTTATTTATATAAAAGCCCAGTTCTGTAGCCTCTCTGTGTCTGGATCCAAACATAACAATATACAGTATGAATGTGCCAAAGAATCCAGAAATATGTATATTTACCTCAAATTTCTGAGCTAAAGAAGAAAATCTTCCAAACAAAATCTGCTTACTATGCACCCTCAGATATACTGTTAGCCCTCAGGCTCCTGCTCAAAAGAAGATACATTTAATGGCTTTAGAGAAGTTCAGGGCCGGCGCAACTCATTAGGTGACCTAGGCAGTCGCCTAGGGTGCTAACATTTGGGGGGCGGCGACCACGGCAGCCAGATCTTTGGCTGCCCCGGTCGTCAGCGGTATTTTGGGGGAAGGGCCTTCCACTGCCTCTGTCGTCGGTGGTATTTCAGGGGCGGGACCTTCCGCCGCCTCTGTTGGGGGCGGCATTTCGGGGGCGGGACCTTCCGCCGCCTAGGGTGCCAAAAAAGCTGGCGGTGCTCCTGGAGAAGCTACTGTTAATTTTCTAGCTTATTCTGCATGAAGGTGTAGATTTCGTGGTTTGGAGTTAAAGCACCCCTGACTATAATATAAAAAATGCCATAATGGATTAACATAATATTCATTTGAATCCAAGTTGCAGAAGAATTTATCCTGTAATAGAATTCTTGCACCATTGCTTAAAATATTAAATATCCAAACAAATGAAAATCTTAACGTTTTATTTGAATCCTAAAGTTAATATTACTCATTATTTTGGCTTCATGGCACGTGGTATTGTATTTCTTCAATGTGAATCACACCCTAAGTGAAACATTCTTTGTAATACAGTGCATCATCTATGGATATCAGGGCAAAACAACAAATTGTGCTGGTCAATTAACACTTAATCATAGTAGCTGCAAAATGGATAATTAAACACTATGGCCTAGACCAGGGATCGGAAACCTTTGGCACACGGATCACCAGGATAAGCACCCTGGCAGGCCGGGCCAGTTTGTTTACCTGCCACATCTGCAGGTTCGGCCGATCGTGGCTCCCACTGGCCGCGGTTTGCCGCTCCAGGCCAATGGGGGCTGCGGGAAGTGGCGGCCAGCACATCCCTCGGCCCGCGCTGCTTCCCGCAGCCCTGTTGGCCTGGAAGCTAGAGTTCTGTTCTACTAGCCCTACTTCGGATTCTCGAGGCTACTAGGGAGAGGTCAAGCAAAAGAACAACTCCTGAAGAATCTCAGACATGTGGTAACAAAAGTCCTTACAAGCAATCATTTGAGGACAAATTTCCAAAACTGAACAGCTCCCAGAAACCTGGAGTGAGACTGTGTGGGGAAGGAGGAAGCATTGCTTTAGAGGGAGAATTCCCACCCAACCCTTATCCCATCACCCTTTTTGCATGAGACCATGTGTCCTTTAACATGCTATTTTGGCCTGGTCCATTGATCTCCTTTTTGCACCTTCCTTGCTAATGTTGTCATTTCCTCTGAGCTTGCTGTGCTGGTTATACTGTTTTTACCATTTTGTTTATATTGTTAACTTTCTCTTCATTACAATTTACTGGACACATGTAAATTTGCACTGAAGCGTAATTCTACTGGGTGAACAGCTGTACAATGGGAAGCTTTGAGGGACTTACTGACCAGAGGGGCAAACAATTGAGGGCAGCTCTATTTTAAACTATATTTGTTAGCTATCTGCAAGATAATATCAAACTCTGACTTAAATGGATCAAGATGAAAAATCCAGAGTCCTTCATTAGAGGTGCTTTCCCTGTTCTGCCTGAAGCCAGCGTACAAGAGACAAAAAATTCAGAGCTAATGAATGGAATCTCAAAGAGCAACCCTTTAGTGGATAGCTTTACTGGAGTTCTATCATGAAAATAATTTCTGTGCATGCTGAATCCTGGATAAACAGAGATTCTACCTGCTGGAAATCCTCTCCAAAATCTTAATAAGATTTGCCACCAAATTTATTTACCCACACTTCAGAGTTTATTCTGAAAGCGTATACACTTGTAAAGGCCCAAATTACATTCTTGGAATGTGGGGGGGCAGGGAAGACAAATTGAAGCTCTATGACTATTTTAAATAATTAAAGAGAAACTGAGGAAATTATTAATAATGTTTAAAACCCATGTATTATTAATAACAATACATTACTCCTTGTGTTAAAACAGGCAATATCTTCAACACTCTACAGCACTTGTAGATATTGAGACATGGAGCTGCTGTATAAATGGTTCAAAAACAATTGATGGATTCATTTTGCCATAACCAGTCTGCTTTCTGCTTCTTAAATATACGAGATTTGTCTCATTTGATCTCAAAATTCAAGCACCACAAAAAGAATTGAGAAACTAACAACAAAAAACCTATGGGAAGTGTAAATCAATGCCAGCCAAGAACAGAGAAGTCCCAGTGATATTAACCAGAATTTCTGTTCCTATTAAATCTTCATACGAGAATATGACATCTTTATACAACACATCTACAAATGCACAGTTTTGCCAAAAACAAGATTCCACTTAAAATCTCTTCACTCTTCCTTCTCACAACAGTCACATCTGTCCTATAAAGCATGATTTTATGATGCATAGTTCAATAAGTGCTTTGTATTCATTTTAGTTCTGTGCTCCCTTATCCTTTTTTGAAATCTCCTTTCTTTCTACTCCACAACGATTCCTATTATAAGGGACCCGACTCTGTCTTACACAAGCTGCTCTCCCACTGAAGTCAATGGGCAATTTGCCTTCATAGAAGCCACAGGATAGAGGCACAGACTGTAGTGGGAGCTGCATCTGTATAACTGGGACAAGACTGTAGTGCATAATCCATGTCTCCATTCACTGCATTCTAGGTGATGCCACTCATTAATCTGCCAGTGCATTGTAGCTTAATGACACAAGGCTGCTGGCAAAACGAATCCATTAATTATTTTTGTCCATTTATGCAGCAACTAGATCTAGAACTCTAAATTTAAATCTTTAGCTGGTTGTTACAAGAAATTATTCTATTTAGTTGGCAACTAAGGTAGAAATGATTCCTTTTGTGGCAAAGACTTGCTGCATGATCGGGTTGTCTTGCTGAACAGCATACTGCAGAAACATCTTAAAAGTGGTTAAATTTAGTATCACAATACAATGGGTTATACTGGCTCCTTAAGGTCATGGGGAGGAGACCTCTTAGACCAGTGCCAGTCTGGTCCTTCAGGCTGCCCTAACCTATGCCATGGGTGTAGCTTGACACATAGTCAATCCAGGAATAGGGGGAAACAAGATGGCTTAAACTGAATTCCAGACCTTCCCAGCTAAAGCATAAGCCTCTATAGTCTGAGCTAAAGGATGCAGGGCCAGATTCTTAGAGATATTTAGGCACCTATATCTGTAGATAGGTGCCTAGTGAGATTTTCCAAAAGCAGTTGTATGCCTAACTCCTATTGAAGTTGATGAGGTTGAAATCAGAAGGAGCTGGGCACCTGCACACTTCTGAATATCCCACAAGGTGTTCTGACACTTTTCAAATTTGATCTAAATTCTCTAGCTACAAGTTGTAAAAGATTCATAAGCGTGAGTTACATACTTCCCCTGGGACGCTCACCCCACGTCAGACCCACAACAATTCTAATCCTAAAGCCACCACTTTCATAACAATCAGCATCGCAGGTACCACCAGGGATCAAACCAGAGATCCATGACTAAAAAGCACAATTCTCTATTTCTTGACTTAAATCCCTTACCTAAGAGCAGTAGCAGAGCCATATCCTTTCAGGACAAGGCACAAAAGAGGCTGTGTAACACACACTGAATGGTGGTTGCATTATAAAGGCACAGCTCTAAGTAAGGGTGTAAATTAGTATTGCCCCAGCAGAAGCATTGTGGGGCACGGTGCTTAACCTGTTTTTCCTTGGACTGTGTGTTATAGGCTTGAGAGTTTGGAGAACTTAAAGTTTACTTTCCCTCCCTCCCCCCCCCAAATATCCTATTTCAATTATCAAGTAGATTTTCTCAAGTTAATCAAATTCTAATTAGGACACTTGATTAAAAAGAAATAATTACAAGTATTAATTAATCTGAAGTCTGCATCTATCACTAGGAATCTCTCAATATAAAAATCACACAATGAAGCATAAACAGCAACGTAATTAATTGTCTATTTACCTTACAGTCAGCTGAAAGAGTATAGATGGTCATTACATCTAAAATGCCATTGCATCAATTCATCATTCAGACAGACAATACAGTCGCCAGACCTTACCAGATTTACTAGGTTTTGCAATTCCTTTCTGGAGACGGAAATGATGTGTAATTACTAGAACCAGGCATGCAGCAAGACAAGTTGTGCACAAACATTTTGGCGACTTCTAAATAGAAGCTGACTTCAAGCTACAATTGAACCCTATATTAATATACAGTACTAGTAGCAGAAAGCCAGTTCTGTCGCATGGGCACAATTTGTAAAGTCATCTGAATAAAAAAGCTGAAAATGGGAGCTCTTGTTTCCACGTGTCATTCTGAAGAGAGAACTGCTCCTTTTTGTATTTGTTCCCCAAAATTTGTGCACACAGTTGTCCCTTGATTGGAGGCACAATCACTTTTGTTAGCCCTCACAGCCGTTACTTCCACTTCTCTGATAAAGTGTCATATTCCAATCTCCCCAGAACCTGTGGACTCCCGCATTCCATCGGGTTCTCTCAAGGCCCAGTGATGACTGAATCTGGTGATACTTTAAACAAAAAAGAGTTTGTATCTTTCCATCCCTTCACACTAACTCAACAGACAGAGCAGTAGTGGGCAACCTGCAATCCGTCAGGGTAATCTGCTGGTGGGCCACGAGACAGTGTTTACAATGACCATCCGCAGGCACGGCCGCCCACAGCTACCAGTGGCCGCGGTTTGCTGCTCCCGTGAGGAATTTATGTTTGTATGTCAGTACTAGAACTGGAGACAGGAAAGGAGAGATTGCCCTGTCTGCAATGGACTTTATCCCCATGCTGTGTGTTGCACAATAATACTTGTCAGCAAGAACTTTTATTCCTAGCTCATAATAAACATATTTATTGGGGATTGTGATGGGGCAGATTGGCCCCACACTGGTATGGAGGGGGTTAATCCTTCCCTCCTAGCAGAGGAAGTTGTTATAGTCCTAGCCTTCACAATGGACATAGGCATAGAGAGGCGGGGTTAACTCTCACCCCCTTAACTTAAGGGGTTGACGAGGTACAAAGCCTGGGGTATTTTGGGATACAGCAGCTTGCATCAAGTGACAGGTGTTTTCAAAGTATCAGAGGGGTAGCCATGTTAGTCTGGATCTGTAAAAGCAGAAAAGAGTCCTGTGGCAACTTATAGACTAACAGACGTATTGGAGCATGACCTTTCGTGGGTGAATACCCACTTCATCGGATGCATGTACGTCGAAGTGGGTATTCACCCACGAAAGCTCATGCTCCAATACGTTTGTTAGTCTATAAGGTGCCACAGGACTCTTTTCTGTGTTTCCAAAGCAATTTATAGGACCTCTGTACAGGGGATTTGTTTCTCATCACACTCCTTCGACTTGCAAATTACTTGGGTCCAAATTCTGTGATCCTTAGTCAAGCAACTCTTCCACTGGTGTCACCAACAACATTTGGTCCTCTGTGTTTTCTAAGTTACTCAAAATATATTTCTTGAACTGCTTCTACCCACAGACAGGGCCCTATGAAGGAAAATCAGCAGCTGTTCCCATGAGATTTTTACCAGTTTGAACTGTAATCTCTCAAAAAATCCTGATCACATAACATTTTGACCACACCAAAGCTGGACCTGAGAAATAGAACCCTTACAGCCTCGTATCTGACCTACTAACAAAACCTAAAACACCACTACTTATTATTCATATGCCTAAAAGCGTGCTAAGCATTTTACAGACATGTGAGAAGACAGGTCCCTTCTTCAAGTGACTCACACTTTTCTAGACAACACACAAACAACAAGCAAAAGGAATGTGAGAGAAATGCAGCACTTTCATTTTTAATTCAATCTATTCTTTTTGTACTTTTTAAATTCTTAGGTTAAAGGTCATTTTGTTCTCTGAATTGTCAGTTTTCCTGTATATGGATCTTTAACCTTTACCTATATTCCTCTCTGTTACATGATACCATGTGATAAAATCCAACTATTCAGAATGAAACTGAAAAATAGAGCAACAAAACTAGTGACTTTTGTACAGATATCCAGAAAATAAAAATCATACCTTATCCAAATTTGTCTAAATTTTCACTAAATTCAAAAAGTGATGTAGGAAATGCTACACGAACACATAAAAGCAAATTTTGAGAGCTTTCAGTTTTGAGTAAAGGATGACACAGAGCTCAAATGTAGATGCGCTTATATATACACACTAGGCCCAATTCTGATCTCACTTATACTAGTATAATTCCATTAGACTTCCTTGGAGATACTCTTGATTTTCACAGGTGTTAGGCCTAAATTTCACTTAACCATTTAAACAGTCCCGCTGAAGTTAATGGAAAAACCCACATGCTTGCAGTTGCACACATTACTTAAGTGCTTTGCTTAAGCATACTTGTCTGTTAATTAATTAATCAGTTTTCAGTATTGACACTGCCTAATAAATATTTAGCCAAACAGATGTTTATCTAGTTTATAATTATATGAAAATATGATGATTTCTGTGCTTGAATTCTGCACCTTGTAAACCATTTCTGTTTTTGAATGCTTTTGTATGCGAAGTAGTAGATGTGCAGTATTAAGAGATAAGGATAGTAAATTCCTATATTGATGAATGTGCTGATTGTCAAAAGCGAACTTGATGCAAAGAACAGTGAAACAGCTTTCAGCCCTTTTGAATCAACTGGACACCACTGCAGTGCATCTGATGACTCTAGCTGGCTTGTCATTGTGTGCCTGATTCTCAGTATTTCTCTCCCATATGTCTGGCAGCCAGCTGGTAGACCAGATGGAGTCACAGCAAACTAGGATAGCCAAATGACCATTACTATCTTGGATGATACATTGAAAGGTCAAAGGGGCTTTGGCTACTATTTACAACAAGATAATTTTACCTGCAGGGGGCTCTTTGATTGTTTGCAATAAAACATGCAAATAATTTACAGATCTATTGTTTACCTTTTTGTTGAACACAAAAGAGCAGAACCCTCAAACAATAAATTTGATTTATTCACCACCAAAATCATTTGTTCAAATCTTCCATTCTTCTTTATTGTTGCACAGTACATTTCCTTTACTAACCTCTTGCTCTCAAAGAACAAAGACACTTTCCAGGGCTTATTTTTTCTTATCAAAACATTCAGCATTTTCTATCTAATATACTTCTAAAAAAATCCCCAACTTTTAAAGTTATATTTCTGCGTGCAAGATGGAAAGGTGAGATTAGCTGACATGGACATAATAAACAGCTTGAACTTTTAAAACGGATCAGTGCTCATTTCAAAATTAAAATCCCCAAATCAGAATTAGAACCCCCAACCTTTGGGGAAAATTATATCTGGGATAATAGTTTGGCCTTCAGATAGGTCCAAGGGGTGTATTTCAGATCCAAATCTGGTTCCCAAACCAAATAAGCCTAAAGGATTTGCAAGTAAACGTGGGATTTGATTCAGGTCTAATTGTGCAGGTTAATTTTGCAAAAATTCATAGTGTTAGTTTGAAATGTTATATAACCGATGAACATTCTGATTACATAAAGAAAATTCTACAGCGTTACTGGAATATCAGGATTCATATTTAGATACATGGAGCTACAGGTGGTCAGTACCCCTGAAAATCAGGTCAATATTGTATTCCAATGACAGAATGCAGACCATTAATGTGTGTGCAGTGAGAGGATACTAGTTCTAATCTGTATGAGAATAGCACACTTAATGACAAAAGGGCCAAATTCTGTGGTTCTTTATTCAGCAAAATTCTCATTGACTTTTATGGGAATTTTACTGGATTAAGAAACACACAATTTGATCCAAAATTGCCAACCCTACTTTTCTGTAATACACTGATGTGAGATGGGTGAAACTTGGGCAAAATTTGATTCTGTTATTTTGCTTGGTTTGCTGAATGGTTGGTAACAATCAATCATTTTTCAAGTCATCTTTGTGGATTTGGCCCCCAAATCAGTTTTTATAACATTTTAAGTGTTCTAATTTGGCCTGGTATTTATGACAAAAACTTGAGCCTAATCACCAGGGATGTTTTTGGTGCTTTTCTCAAACCTGTGCCCCAAAAGCCAAAAGTTACCAGCTCTGCTTTATATTGCAAACTGTACTTTCATCCATTTAATCATGAAGTAAAACACTGTTCAACACAAGCTTCCGTTTCCAAAGTTAAACAAAACCAGACTCAAAAAGGAACATCTTTTAATTTTGAAAAACTCTACTTCTCTGCCAAACATTTGGTTTAGATAAATCAGATGGAATAGCTCCAGGGTTTTCAGGACTACAGAAAGGAACAGGAATATGATACTCAGTGACAAGTGACTAGAAAATAAATTATTTTAAATTTGATTATTTAAAGTTATTTTTCCCACTGAACCACAATGCTTCCTTACCAGTTTCAGAGATGTATATTAAATATATTTCTTTGTTTGTTCAGAATATTTCATGTGCCTATGTAAGCAAATATTTTCTGTGACTAGAGTGAAGCAAACAGAAGGACTGACTCAATTCCATTTAATTTATTTTGTTTTACAACTTCAGGGCCAAATGCAATAAAAGTGCTGGACGATTGTGTTCCACAGTAGCCTATACAAGGTTACACTGGATAGACAGAGGTTTTATATAATTTAGCACCAAATGATTTGTGAACCACAAATGGTAATTTCCTTTAAACTCCTGCTTACCATGACCCTGCACAGCAGGGCAACACTTCAAACAGATATGTCCATAAAGGTGTCAAAAGGATAGTGATCTGCTCAGAATTTAGTGGTGAAAGAGGACTAGGAATGAAGATGGGATGAAGGAGGCAGTCTTGGGATCTGGATTAGATTTAGGATAGTGTTCAGGTTCAAAGCCAAACTAGGGATAGCTTTCAGATACAGGCGGCACCAAAATCTTACAACGCTGCTACCGCAAGATTTCAGCCCCAAAGGACACAAGTCTCTTGATGTTTCTGCTTGGTTTTGGCCAATGTCTTGCTAGCAGTGTTCTTGCGAGATTTTTGACTCTTTCTAGCTCTAGATTCAGGGATTCAAATCCTAATCCTGCATTTTCCAAGGGAGTTTGGATTTGATGTTCTATTTTCATCTTGTATCTAATAGGATTGGGCAGTATTTGTGTGGGAGAACTCCAGGGAAAATAGGTGCCATAGAAAATGGTATTTGTGAATCAGTAGACATCACTCTTTCCTTCTGAGTTAGTCATGAAATAAGGAGCTACTGTGGTATTAAGGGGCATCATGCTGTCTTTAGATGAGAAGATGCTGTCTTTAGATGAGAAGTAAAGCTGACACCACAAATCATCCACTGTGATGAATAAAAATATGTAAGCATTTGGTTAAATCTGGTCTCCTGGCCAAATTCCAGCCTAAGTCATTATTACAGGCCAAGGTCTATGTACAATTCCCCTTGCATTTTCATCTGATCACAATGTATTTCAGCTGTTGTGTGGTGCTCCTGTATTATGCTGGATATGTTACATCCCTGGGTTGGGTTCTACTGGGGAGAGAAACAATCTCTCCCACAGATTCATCACAACTTCTGCTCATAGGCTGGGCTGGAGAAACTGCAGTGCAAGTGGGCCTCAAGGACTCCAAAAATGGGTATAGGGCTTAGTTGCACAAGAATACACACTAGATGCCCAATCTCTCTATGTCAGTATTCTACCAGTACCTCACTCCTCAGCACTAGTAGAAGAGTTTAGCAGCTGTACGACCATTAACTGTCTCACTCTGCCCTGGGACCCTAGCAATAGGGAGTCTCAGAGCACTTCAGCCTGCACCTGCAGATTTTCTGCTGAACGCCCCTCCCTCCAGAAGTTTAGAGGTGGGAACCTGAGGATAGTCCTAAATTTCTTTCCCTGGCTTGACCCACAGGAAGCTTCTGCACAAGGGAAAGTGACATCCAAATGAAAAACTGGGAGAGCAGATATAGCCTGTGTGTTGTTCCACAAAGTCATTGCCCTTATTAACATTCTCAAATGTGATCTCCATAGTTTTATTGCCCTCTGCATCAGCATCACACAAAGTGGGAGCATATGGGCCATTATCATTAACTTCATCTAAAGTGTGGACAGGACCCAGTGGACATTTGGCCCAGAGGGATCAAATTCAATCTGAGTCTTAATTTTGAACAGAATTTTTACAACTCAATTAGCATGAAATTGTCTTTAGATTCCCCTTGATGTGCAGTGGTTTGGCTAAGATTTTCATACGGTCTTCTCGAAATCTTTTCTTTAGGCACAGCAGAAAACTACAGGTCTTCTCACCAGTAAAATTAAAATCCTCTCTCTAATGTGGTTTGGGCTAAGTTTACAACTTTGCTTTTTCTCATTATAAGATACTTTGAGATGATTCCCACTTTATAAATATGATTTTATATACTTAGTTGTTCTTTGCAGTCGGTTTTGTATGGCGAGCGTGAATTGCATCACAGATTTTTCAGTGTAACAGATACAATTCCCTTCCCTACCATATAAGATGATGTGCGTGCTAGCTAACCTCATTTCCTTTTATTGCACTGGATCCCTGCCCACATATTTCCTTTCCTAAATTGTATGTCCAATCTTGCAGCCTTTCCTTGTGCAGAATTCCCACAGGGCCTGATTCAACTGTATGTAACTTTCTTTTAAACTGGTGTAACTCCGTTGATACAAATGAAGTTTCACCAGCATTAAACTGGAGTGACAGTGATGAATCATACCCAGCAAATTCTGTTTGTGGATAAATTCCAGGAAGGGTCCAAACAATAATTAGTGACATTTTTTCATTATTCACCAAGTGATACTGGTTTAATTAGAACACATTTCATAACACCAAGAACACTTCTAAAGGAATTTACAAACACCTTCCCAAACAAATAAAAAACTCAGTACGTTGTGTTCTTAGTGATGTACATTTCCACGACCTAAAACTAATCATAAGAGTAAGGTAATCAAGCTAGCCTACAGCAAGACTGTAATTTGGGAACATAGCTAGCTTCATGCCATTATCAACTAAAAATATTTAGCCAGCTTTGCATATAATCCCTTTTCTTCTGCTAGTTGGTTTATTTATTCTCCAATGAATCTTGCATATCATACACCACATGAATTACCTATTTTTCCCCCAAAAATATAGCTTTGGTAATTCATCAACTGCTTCTGTATCAAATGAAGGTACAGCATATTACTACCAAAGCAGGATATATCATATATGGTTTTATTATCGTACATTGCACACCTTAAGGGAATTATCATGGGCAAAATCCAGAGTCTTACTCAGTCCTTACTGAAAAAACACAAGTGATTTTGATGAGAAAATTGCCTAAGCAAGAACTAAGAACTTTAGGGGTCGGCCCTGCATAAAACGTTCCCAGATCTCAGCCAGAATGGACAATGTTCCAAGTGATTAAAACCAATATTACCTCTAAACAACTAAGAGTATCACATTCTATAAAGGAGAATTGTTAGCCAAAAAGGACTCAGGGAGACTGCTGGCTTTGAAACATAGAGACATTTCACAATTCGCTACAAAGCTTTCGCAAATGAGCCAACAAGCTACTGTCCATGAGCTTTACACTCATGTTTCCATATTTCAACAAGGCTTCATACATCAAAGAATATTTGCCAAGAAGTGCATGGTATGTATAGGCCATATGACACATTGGAATTACACAACACAGTGCTTTCTGTAAAGGAACACATAACCAACAATGCATTATATGAACATCATATTTTAAGAGGATGCTTCCCAAGCAATACTCCTGTTAAAATAACTATGAGGGTTTTATTGCTCACTCTATTTTCTTGGTACTATTCTTTTTTATTTCTCCTTTTTCTTTTAAAAAACAATTTATGAAGAATAACCCGGAAGATTGAATGTTTTCTGTAGACCACCATTTCAGTACGATTGTGGGAATAAGACAGAAGGGGACTGGCCATTGTTATTTAGTTTTAAAAGGTAGTGTGTAAATTCCAGCTGCTGATTATTTAATCACCTGTTCTGGAAAGCAAACATGGTAGTTTCCTCTGTCTCTTCCATGTTTCATAATTTCCAAATGTGGAACTACCAAAACCTAAAGCGGTTAATATGTCAGTTTTTATTTATGTAGCTCTTCGGTTATCCTTTTGGGACAGCTTCTCTACCCAGCCTGCCAGCTTATAAAAGGATTTGGTGCAGTAATAGAATGCCACACCATTTTAAAAAAAGCAACACACTGTATCCTTTGACTACCTCTGTGCATTATTTTAAATGAAATAATAATCTCATAATACTCTTGACATACATGTCTCTCCACTAGTAAATAGCCCTTTTTAGATGCAGTCTTATGGTAAATACTATCAACAAGATTAACGTTTTTAAATGAATACACAAAATCATCATTGCAAAAGGTCAATGTACAGGCTATAAAACATGCAATTGTTTGTGTCACTAAAGGACTTTGCTTATTTTTCATTCATTAAATTTTGAACAGCATAAGCCTGTATGTAACTGCGCAATCAACAATAAAAATATCTCCCTGAAGTTAAACCAGCTTCGAGGCATCTGCACAATTCACTGCTAATGTGCTGTACCAACAAGAATAATTTCTTCTGAGCAAACAGACCTACCTTTAACAACTGAAGAAAAGGTAAACTATGCAGAAGACTATACCCAGGTGAATCATTAGGACCGCTCCAGCTGTTCATTTTGGTCTGAAAAATCCTGGATATGTTGAATCACAAATGCCAGACCTTACTTTTCTCCTTCAGCCTGAGTGCTGCTGCTCTTCCGCTTCTTGTCAATATTTAACTAGTTTGTCAAGTTAGATTATATCACCTGTTCTAAATCTTACTCTTGTAGCTCCAGCTAAGTGGGTGTGCTTCTAGCATTGCATCTTAGGCAAATATTAAAATCCTATCAGAACATTACCAGGACTCACAACATTTGTTTGACCTAAAAGGAACAGAGATTTCTTCCTGTGCACACTATCACATGCAGAATATAGCTTATATTTTGTGAACCATTACAGAGGGGAGAAAAACAAAGAGAGTGTAAATTAACCACAATGTTTATCCATGGTCCACTGCAACATGCAAGTAGAATCTGTAATTAGATGGATTTCTGATGCCCCTTGATGATTACTTATTATCGCATTTAATAAATATAAAGATACCATCAAAAGGATGAAAATAGCACCAATAGCTAGAAATTTTAAAATGAGCATGGTCTTCTACAGATTATGTTTAAAGTAACATTATAACAAGACTTTACATAGTTTGGGTTTAAAGAAGGTTAAAGAAAACACACCTTAAGGGCCAACCATTGCCATCAAAAAGTCTTAGAATGTGGCCTTTGGGTGCCCTCTCCCTGTAAATACATGGCAATGACAAAGCTGATCAACCGCTGGCCTTTATTTCTGGGGATTGCAAACAAGCAATTTCCATTTGACCCTCAATGAAGATGCAAGTGCAAGCTACTGTTAGGCTTGTGTGAATTTATCTTTTGATACATTTTATGTACATTTATATGCAAAGTATGTGTGTCCCTCAGGCTCCAGGCAATTTGCCAGTGCAGCCCTCAAAGGTGCAAAGTTCTCAACTACAGATTTGAAGGGACAAAAATTTCATCTAGCAAAAATTATTATGCTAAACCCGTACAGTATTTCAAAGGTCAGCCGTTACCATTAAAAAGTCAACAGTTACCAACCAGCTGTGTCTGAGAGATTGTAATATTTCCTTGCAATAGATGATAACATTTTTATGGAAGTATAACGGTGTCTCAGATACCACCTGGAGGGAACTCTCATTAAAAGTTGACCTGTTAATAATAAGCACTGTGTGTTCCCACGGAGGATGGGATGCGTATGGGGAGGGGAAATCCACAATGCTTTGGGGAAAACTCTGCAAGTACCTTCTCAGCCTAGTCTCTGTCTGGGCTGCTGGGCATTTCCATAGAGGACGATGCTTAAAGTCAGTTATTTCAGTCAGGCCAATGTTGGAAGTGATGGAAGCCTCATTGCTTAGGGACATTTAAAACTAAACCCCACAAAGTATTGAAGGCAAGGAGACAGACTGAATGACCTATTGGTATTTCCCATTTCCAATTTCTTTATTACCATTGGGCAAGCCTTGTGTCCGGACATATAAAAGGAACTATATATACATTTTTATATAACTCTGAAGTTGGAATATTTAGGACCAAATCCTGCCTGCCGTTCACTTCATCAGGACTTCCCATGTGTAAGAGACCAGGAGTATTTAGCTCTTAACAGAACTCTCTCTCTCTCTCTTTTCCTGTGTGTGTGTGCGTGTGCTCAACTGAAAACACTGGAGACCTCTATATGGGCTCTATTTGGTCCCTGCAAATTTTTCTATTGACTGTATTGAACTTTATGTTCTGGTGAAAGAGGGCCTGCTCCATATGAACCCAATTGCAGTGCTAATTTACCATACCTCTGACCTCAATGGGCCAACCTCAGATTTGTGGTGAACGTTGTCATGGTGGTTTTCCAGGTGTGGGCTCTTTTATCCATCATGAACTAATCTGATATCACCAAACTTATCTCGTATACGCCAACAAATGGCCACTACCATCAGATCACTGTCAAGGTTGTCAGGTCAATGAAAATCTGGGTGGGATACAAATGGTTATTCCAGATATAAAGGGCTTTACAGCCTACTTGCAATCCTTTGAGCCATCCAGTCCCCTCCATCTGTATTTTTGCTGCTTTCTGAGGTTCTGAGACTCTGCAGAAATAAATGTTAGCTTTTAACTATTTGAGGGCTATTTTGTAACATGCTTCACAGAATATTTCTCTAGCTGAGACCAATGGACAAATATTAGTCTTTTACAACAAGATATTTTTGTCTTTGATAAATGTTAACTGACATGCCATAGTAAAAATAGCTGACCCATATTTCAAAACTATTGAAGGTCTGAAACAAGGGAGTTTTCTTTGACACTATCAGGAAAACCAGAACACTTAGTTGCCAGGGGCGGCTCTAGGATTTCCGCTGCCCCAAGCACGGCCGCACGCCGCGGGGGGCGCTCTAGCAGTCGCCAGTCCCGCGGCTCCGGTGGACCTCCGGCAGACGTGCCTGTGGAGGGTCCGCTGGCCCCGCGGCTCCGGTGGACCTCCCGCAGGCATGCCTGCGGATGCTCCACCAGAGCCGCGGGACCAGCGGCCCCTCCGCAGGCACGTCTGCGGGAGGTCTACCGGAGCCGCGGTCCCAGCAGACCTTCCGCAGGCATGCCTGTGGGAGGTCCGCCGGAGCCGCCTGCCGCCCTCCCACTGGGACGCCGCCCCAAGCACGTGCTTGGCGCGCTGGGGTCTGGAGCCGGCCCTGTTAGTTGCTATAAGCCAGATCTCTAAGCAAGACTTGATTTCTGATTGTTGGATACAAGTTTACTACATGTGGAATGAATACAATGAAATGGAACAGTTGGCTGGAGTATTTTTTATTACTATTCTTTGTTAAAGAAACAGGAATTCCCACTAATGAAACTATTTAATAACATATTTTTGATTGAGGTAAATGAGTGGTCTCATTACTTACGATATAGAACTGCTACTATTAATCACAAAATGGCAGAGGATATTTTTGTCTAATTATGAAGGATATTGTGTTGTTGATATAATCTATCCATTAGGATTACAAGATGCCACATGTCACTTTGTCAACCAGGCATTTGTTTTAGTGAATTTCAGTTGATACTTTCAAATTCCATCAGTGAGTATAACACTGGTAATGATAATCTAAGATCCGATTCCTAACAATCCACAGATAAGGACTGTAACCATTATTAATGGGGGCAGCGGGGAAGCTCATAGGTAAGCACTGACACACATACAAGACTTGTGCTAGACAATAATGCAAATGCTAAACGTAAAAAACATAAACAAAACATTAAAAAATCCTTAGAAGGGACAACAGATCTGAGCCTAGAGTGCACATTTTCAAAAAGGATGCCCCAAAGCCAGGAGAATGCTTCATGGTATGTTATTTAAAATTTTGTTTTTTGACAGTACAGAATTTGATTCACATTTTGCACACATAGGGAAAAAAATACAAGACAAGTCTCTCACACACAGGAACACTGCCTAATATTTTAACGTATGCAAAATACCATGAGCCAGGGGCAGGGGCGGCTCTATGAATTCCGCCACCCCAAGCAGGGCGGCGCGCTGTGCCGCTCGCGCTGCCGGGCGCCGGGGGACCTCCCGCAGACGTGCCGCTGGTCCCGCGCCTACGGTGGACCTTCCGCAGTCATGCCTGCGGGAGGTCCACACGAGCCGCGGGACCAGCGCACCCGCCGCAGTCATGCCTGCGGGAGGTCCGGTCGTCCCGCGGCTCCGTTGGACATTCCCCTGGCATGACTGCAGAAGGTCCGCCGGACCCGCCTGCCACCCTCCCGTTAAAATGCCGCCCCACGCGCGCGCTTGGCGTGCTGGGGTCTGGAGCTGGCCCTGGCCAGGGGTCAGCAACCTTTCAGAAGTGGTGTGCCGAGTCTTTATCTATTCACTCTAATTTAAGGTTTTGCATGCCTGTAATACATGTTAAAGGTTTTAGAAGGTCTCTTTCTATAAGTCTATAATATATAACTAAACTATTGTTTTATATAAAGTAAATACGTTTTTTAAAATGTTTAAGAAGCTTAATTTAAAATTAAATTAAAATGCAGAGCCCCCCGGACTGGGGGCCAGGACCCGGGCAGTGTGAGTGACACTGAAAATCAGCTCGTGGGCCGCCTTTGGCACACATGCCATAGGTTGCCTACCCCTGCCACAAGCTTTAGAATGACATACTACAAGGTCTGGTCCAAAAAACCTGTGTGCCCTTAATGTAATTCTCTCTCTCTGTCTCTCTCTTTTCCCCCTCCCCCCATACATAACCCTAACAGCTTGGTTGGGGAAGCTAACTTGAATAGCTTTCCACAGCTGCTGCCCATTAATGTATCCCCTGATGGTGATCAGAGCTGATTACCAAAGTTTCAGATAGTGAGAAGTAGCTCTTCAACTAAGTGTGCAGACTGATTTCAGTCTTCTTAAAAAAACCCAAAAAACAAAACAAAAAAAACCAGTTGTATGGCTTTGTGGGGTTAGTTTCCAAAGTCTGCACTGGACCTCAATAACAGATCACAAGTATATTACAGCATCTAGGCCAAGGGGGTATAGATAACTGTTTTCAGCACTCCAATTATAAATCCCTTTTTAAAAAAGTATATTTTATATATTTAACTGAAAGGTGAACCATAAAGGCTGTTTTTGTGTCAGCTGGAGTTCCACATATGTAGAAGAAACACACCACCACAATTGAGTACAATCTGGTCAATCTGAGAGGAGAATTTTGACCTTTTTCTTACAGAGACATATCCTTTCTTTCACATGCACATAATGGCTGTGAGTCTTTCGGTACATAACACTCCCAAATTTTACCCTCAGCTGTACTTGTTGCTCTCAGTGACCAATTTTCTCTGCTGAGCTATTTGCTAGATATAACGGGCCTAATCCTGACTTCCTTATACAGGTCAAACTCCTATAGTTATCAATGGGAGCTTGGCCTGAAAGAGCAAGAAAGGCCTGGATCAGGTCTTGTGTCACAGTGTAGGAAGGAAAATGAATGGTGCTGGTGGTACTCATTTGTGGGCCAGAAAACATTAGGTGGGATTTTCAAAAACACTCAGAGTTGGTCTAACTCTGCTCCTACTGAAGTCAATCAAAGATAAGACTTTGCTTGTCCTCAGAGGGACCAAAGTTAAGCTAGTGTTCAGCACTTTGAAAAATACAACCCCCTATATTCAAATCCCTAAAACAGCTTGCACAGTCTTGATTTGTTAGAATACAAAGTACAAACCATCCCTTGCACCATTTTGAATGACAAATCTGTTGCACTAAGTTCCTGTGCAGTAGTAAGTGGATGTCACAAGATGCTGAATATATGTCATTGGTTTTGGTACTTGCTTTTAATAATTGCCTATAATGCCATGGGCTAAGTAGGGAAAGCCAATTTGTGTTACACTCACAAAGTTGTCCTTCATCTTAGTGTGTGCTCCTTAAACTTTGAATACTGCTCATCACACAATATCCAGTATAATTGCAAGATTAGCGTCCCCACATTATTTACATCATGCAACAAACTGAACAGCATTACTTTTTCATGAGAAACAATAAAAAATGGTAATCAATTATTAAAGTTCCCTTTTCAGCATATAAGGCTGTAAAAATGTATAAATGAAAAGGAAATGCCTCACTTACATACATACTAAATAATTTCTTACAATAGACCCAGCTCTACTAATATGATGTACTGTTTAATGCACTGATTGATAGGTATCCACGTTTTATTTTGTTTAGGCACATTGTTCAGAATATTAAGAACACACATTGCTGTCGTCAGATGTTTGGCTGCGTGCGTGTTCTCCCGTGTATTCTACTGTGTGCTGTCCCAGCTCTGCACAGACAGCTGGCACAGCAGACCTCGAGTGAACCACCCAATAAATCCACAGACTTGGCTCGTAGCGAAGGCACTTGGTCAGGTTTATTGCGGATGAAGCAATAAACTAATAAGCTAATGCCCTGGCTCAATGGTTACAGGTACACTAACACATGTATGCTCGTGACAATGGACCGGCTCAATAAATGGCGGGACTTTCCACTATCCCCTAGGCCAGACAAAGACACTCCCTCTGAGATACATCTTTAGACAGCAATACGAACAAGTTATGCATCATCCTTCATGTATCAGGGTGCCACCATCTAACGCATTAGGGCACCACCCATTGCCTTGTACCAGTAGATGTGATCAAAACATCTCTATTCATCATGCTTTCATCCTGACCTTATCCTTAAGATGGGTCAGAATGTTCCTATTATCTTCGGAGAATGTGTTTATTGGGGTGTTCTGGTACCACCCTTCTGGAATGTGCTTGCATGAGTGTTTTGTGCCTAGCACTTCTTAGGAATATGTGTTTTTGCAATATCAACCCTATGCTTGCCAAATTCGGTGAGCAGGGCCTGCCTTTTGCTCACAACTTTATCAGGCCTCTGATACATGGGCTTATGTTTAGGGTGACCAGATCACCCAGGTCAAATATCGGGACATGGGACGGGGGGGACAGGGACAGAGGGGAAAAAAATGGCGACAGAGCAAAAAAAAAAAAAAATCCCCCACCCCCGATTCCTCCTCCCTCCGCAAGCGCTGGAGGGAGGCCCGGGAGACTCAGGGGAGCGTGGGGCTGGGGTGAGTGTGAGTCTGGCCTGGCCCCAAGCAGGCAGGACTCGGGCACGGTACCTGGAGGGAGAGTAGGGGGTGGCCTGCAGGGCCAGGCGGCGGTTGTTCTCCCCACCTGGGCAGCGGGACTTGGGAACAGCCGCTGCTGCAGCTCCCACTGCCGCGGGGGGAGGAAGCGGCCGCTGGCCAAGCTTGGCGGCTGCGGCTCTAGCACCCATTAACCCCCCGAGCCCGGGCCTGCTGCGGGGACCCAGCGCGCACCCAGCCCCTGGCCAGTCGCGTCTGGGCTGGCTGCCCAGCTGGTGCAATCCCGCGGGCGGCCCCGGAGTGGGGGCAGCAGGCCCCAGCCCCCCCATCCCGCTTGGGTCCCGCAGGAGAACGAATGGGGCTGGGCTGCCGATGCCTCCGCTGCGGGATTGCACCAGCCGGGCAGCCAGCACAGACACGACTGGCCAGGGGCTGGGCGCAGCGTGCGCGCTGCTGGGTCCCTGCAGCAGGCCCAGGCTCGGGGGGTTCTGGCCCGGGCGCCAAAGCCGCAGCCGCTGAGCGCCACGTGCTTGGCCGCTTCCTCCCCCCGCGGCAGTGGGAGCTGCAGCAGCGGCTGCTCCAGAGTCCTGCTGCCCAGGTGGGGAGAACAGCCGCCGCCTGGCCCCGTGGGCCGCCCCCCTACTCTCCCTTCAGGTACCGAGTCCTGCCTGCTCAGGGCCAGGCCAGACTCACACTCACCCCGTCCCCGCACTCCCCTGCGTCTCCTGGGCATGGCATGCTTGGCAAGAGGCGGGGATTTGGGGAGGGAGCCAATGGGGGAAGGAGAGGGCAGAGTCAGGGCGGGGGAGGGCGCAAGCCCTTCTGGGCTCCAGAGCCTTTGCTTGTTTGTCCAGTGTCCCGACCTAACATTGGTCGGGACGCGGGACAAACAAGCAAATATCGGGACAGTCCCGATAAAATCGGGACGTCTGGTCACCCTACTTATGTTTCAGGCCCTCTTCCTACTACATTTGCTATCAGACATGTAATTAAGTCCACTTCACAGGCTTAAGAAACTAGAACAGTGCTTAGCATCTCTAGGAATAAAGAGGAAATTCCTCCTCTGTCATTCCTCCTTTCCAAAGACAAGGTGGGTGAGGTAATATCTTTTATTGGACCAACTTCTGTTGGTGAGAGACACACGCTTTCAAGCTACACAGAGCTCTTCTTCAGGTCTGGGAAAGGTACTCGGGGCATGTCTACACTACAAAATCAAGTTGACTTAACTTATGGCAGCATTCAGCTGCCGCAGCATTTATATTGCTAGTGTGCGTCTATACTTTGCTCCTTGTGTGGGCGGTGTGCAGCCTTATCAGGAGCACTTGAACTGATTATACTGTCAGTGTCGGGCATTGTGGGATGGCTTCTGAAAGCCAGTCACAGTTGATGTAAGCAACAAAGTGTCTACACTGACACTGCCTTGACCTAACTACATTGACACTGATTCTACGCAGTAGCTGATTTAGAGTTAGTGGGGTCGTGTGCACAACTTCATTTTCAGGGGCCCCCACTCGGGACCCAGTCCAGAAAAAGAAAGCCAGACCCCTGTCCACCCCAGGCGCGGGTCCAGACCTGGGCATTCGCTGCGAGGTGACAGCCAGGACCATAGATGCGGGAACTAGGGGTGCGGGCAGGGCTGCGGACAGAATCGCCAGGCCCCTTGGTAAGGGGGGCCGGCTCTGGGCCCCCAGAAGGGGCGAGGCCTTGGGCAGAAGGGGCGGGGCTGGGGGCTAGCCTCCCCTAGCCAGCCTTTCAGCGCTGCCCAGACTGCGGCGCCCATGGCTCTGGCAGTGATTTAAAGGGCCTGGGACTCAAGCCACTGCTGCGGGAGCAGCAGGGGCGGCTGGGAGCCCTGGGCCCTTTTAAATCACTGGGCCCTGGGGAAGCTGCCCCTTTAGCCCCCGCCTATCGTAGGCCCTGCGTGCGGGGCGTGCTGCAAGCACCCCCACGTTTTATGCAGGGCTCCGCTGCCATCCCGCATCACTTACGTTTAAACCTATTGTTAGGAGCAGAGAACTGCCCAGGTTCCTGGGGAGACGGGGAGGTATCCGAGCCCAGTCACGGGGGCTGCAGCACGGCCACGGCAGCTAAGGGGAATCGCAGCTGCCTGCTTTGCAAGGACCCAACGGCCAGGGGAGGTGAGCAGAGATCAGTGCATGGAGGCAGCGGGGTGCTCAGGTGGTCACCGATGGAGCCGTGTCCCCCCTTCACCTTTAGGTAAGTGTTCAGCCCACGTGGGTCTCTAGTGGGGCAGCAGCAAAGCCCAACAGCCCTGGGCGCAGGGCGGAAGCTGGGACTCCAGGTGCCCCAGAAGCAGCGCATGAGTGGAGCCTCCATGGGGCTGGAGAAGGAGACAGGAGACATGAAGGTCTTCATGGCTGAGGACAGCTTCGGGCACCTTTAACTCAGTATTGCTTTACCCCTACACATTCCACACTTTCCTTAAAGGGCTAATTCTTATCTTCTCCGAGAGATGGCACATAAAATGGCACAGGGCCCTCATGCACTATTCTGGGGAGTTGGTTCAATACTGATCAAAAGGAAGAGTGCCACCTAGTGAATGACAAACAACAATTCTTACAGCGTTGGGCATTTCCTTGGAGACTTCACATTCAAATACTGGCCAAACCCAAATTTTGCTTTGTTGATGGGAGCAAATGAGATCACAGCCCAAGGAAGTATAGCTGCAGGCTATACATGTTAATGGATGTGGGATCAACAATGTTATGCCCATAAAACTGAAACCAAATTTTGGGGATAGTTAAAGGTCATTCACCCCAACTGCTCTCTTTTATCCAGAACACAAAGACTAAATATCAATCATTGGGGGTCACAGACACTAGGAAAGAACATACTGATACTTTTTAAAATAAAAGGGTATTATTGCAAAACTAAGATAAGAGATAAAGTCCAAAATTCTATGTTGTGTGTAGCTTGTACAGGCAAAGCAGTAAAAATTCATAAATTTCCAGGCAAAATCACCAACCAACTAAACAAACAAATAAGCCTTTGTTAATCTTAAATAAAGGTTATTAATACCTATGACTTCACACCTTTAAAGGAACACTAAAAACAGAAATGTTACAACAGCCTACACTTTCCGTCATTGCTGTGGATGGTTTGCTAACTCTTACAAGTATGGTTAGGAAAAAAAGTGAACGTGCGTACTGTCAAATGTGTCCCCTGTTAAGGCAGTCTGTCCACTGTAAATATTTACTTTTTACCAGCAATAACAGGGGACTCGAGTGCTGCTGTTTCAATGATACTGTAAAGCAAAGCTCCTCAAAGCAGCATTAAAGGCTTGGCATAGCTAAACGGTTTTACAATAAATTCTGCAATACTTCATGCCACTATTATGCAAAATAGCTTCAGATTGCACCGTATTTTCAGATTTTTGACCACATTTCTACTGTAGTTGCCAACAGTGTCAATCATCAAGTATCAGAGGGGTAACCATGTTAGCCTGTATCCACAAAAACAATGAGGAGTCCGGTGGCACCTTAAAGACTAACAGATTTTTTTTTTAAACAGTGTCAATGTCATTCACAGGCATAAAGCTAGATTTTTTCATCTCAACTCTATTCAGGGGTGGCTCTATGTATTTTGCCGCCCCAAGCACGGCAGGCAGGCGGCTTTCGGCGGCGCGCCTGCAGGAGGTCCGCTGGCAACGCGGCTTCGGCAGCGCGCCTGCGGGAGGTCCGCTGGTCCCGCACCTTCGGTGTCCCCGCTGCCGAATTACCGCCGAAGCTGCTGGACCGGCGGACCTCCCGCAGGCATGCTGCCGAAGACTGCCTGACTGCCGCCTTCACGGCGACCGTCAGGCCAGCCCCCCACGGCTTGCCGCCCCAGGCACACGCTTGGAGTGCTGGTGCCTGGAGCCGCCCGTCTCTATTGTTTAATTGAATCCAGTGGAGTTACTCTGGATTTACACCAGTTGAATAATCTGACACTTAATCTTGGGCAGAAATGCTAATGGAGTGGTGTCTTCTGTGTCTATATCAAATCATATCACAATTTCATAAACTAAATGGATGTTTTAACCAACCAGTACATTTAAGAAATGCAAACATATTTAAATTGGTTTCAGCATGGTAAATTTGTAATCAGAGTTGCATGATCAACAAAATGGCTATGGGAAATGAAATTCTGATGAATATTCAAATAGCTGGAAGGCAAGCTAACTTGTTTGGATGGTGTCTAATCTTATGACTATTTGCCATTTGAATACTTTGATTTTTGCAAAGTTAGAGGATGCACTTACTCAAAAGCAACAGCAAAAGATAGTATCAATAGGAATCCAGAACTAGCTGCTGAGAGGCTGTTTTACTGCTGATCCAGGCATTTTATTGCAAAACATACAAAAAAGGTCAAGTAGAACAGAAACCTTACACTAAAATTATAAAATTCAGTGCATTCAAATAAATAGTCTTTTTAAAAAACTTGCTTAGGGTACTTCATAATGAAAAGAAATGTTATTAAATTACCCCTCTTTGGTTTCTTATCAAATCACATTCTGCTTCCACTTTTGTTTTTCAGATGTTGCCAATATTTATCCATTTATTATCAAATAGAAATCTTCTACAGGTATAAAGTATTTGTTGTGTCACACACACCAATTTCTTATTAGATCAAATCCAAGTCTCTACAGACGGCAGATAACACAAAAAAAAAGAAGCAGTGAGATTAACTAGCACTAGAATTAGAAGGAAGGATTTAAAGTTAAAGGATTTGAGGGAAAATATCCATTATGATACAACTCAGATTCCCCATTAGACTGCCCTTGGGAGGGAGAGAATCAAGAGGCTGTGCAAACAACTCTATGAAATGTGCTTCTGGGGACTCGGAGTCAGGACTCCGTAGCCTCACATTACATAGAGTTTTTGAAGAGTCTCCAAGTTAGGGTATTCTGTATCTAAAAAGAAAAACAATTCTAGCTGGCAGGCCAGCACAATGTAGTGCAAGCCCACTTGGAAGACTTAACAGGCTTTGAATCCAAGGCATTTTCCAAAGAATGCTAAGCACACAGTACAGATACATTATTATTCTTAGTCTGAAAGTGAATTAACTGAGGTAGGCACGCTGCCTGGCAGCCTGTCCACACAATAGGTTGATGCGGAGGAGACAAGCTAGATAGGAAAAATTCATTAAAAAAGGAAAGGTTTGATAGCCCTACAACAGTCTCCACTATTGATGCATGCTCCATTCCTGCAAGCACGGTGCTACAGCATATGATGGTAAATCTTTCTCTTCACATTGCTGCCAACTCTCACTGTTGCATTGAGAGTCCCCCAATATTTGGTGTTTTCCTTAAAGCCTCACCTCCTGGATTACTGGGATTAGGTAAGAATCTCAGTTTTCAAATTTTTTTTAAAAAGTAAGTTTCTAGATCTCAGGATTGAGTAGAAAAACTTGAGAATGTCACCCAAGTGAGACCTATAAAAGATCTAAAATCAGAAGGCAAACACAAAACCGCAAATGTATCTTTTAATCTCATAATTTTTAAATCAATCTCCTCATTTTCTGGGCCTGACTCAGGATGCTTGAACATTTGGAGCTGGGAATACTGCTTTAGCTGATTCTGTGTTACACTGAGCCATGTAAAGGGAGGAAAACTAACTTTTGACTATAGAAAACTCAATGCTTTACTCCTCTAGGAAAGAGGTTTCAGGGTGACATACAAGGGGCAGGGAACACAACCTTCTAGTTTCACAGGGTTTGAGGAAACTTTGGGGAATACATCCCTGATATACTGGAATTTAGGACAAGCATGTATAGCTATCCCAGATATTGTCTTTGGCTGCCCCGCTCGGTGGCTACAGACCCTGCTCAGTGGCCTTACAACACTGGTTCCTCAGTCCATGGCTTCATACTTCTACCCTCTCCATAGTAGTAGATTGAAGCTGTAGGTTAAAAGTTAATATTGAAGGGATGAGGATAAATTTGCACAAGGAATTCTGCCTCAATCGTGCCAGTTCTGTACGAGAGCCTATTGCCTGCATGGTGGTTAGGGCTACCAAACGCCTACACATAATGGCGCTAGTGAGGGCTACCAAACACCTACACAAAATGTCACTCTGAAGTGCATAAATGCTGGCAATCCATTGTGAGTAAAGGGCTTCTTTGAATGGGGTAGGAGACAGACAGCACAGAGTTGCAAGCAGATAGAGCGAACTTAGGATGCACTGAGCCTCTGTGCTAGGATGAGGTTATGAAGCTTACTCTAAATCATGGCAGGTGGCTACCCAGAGCCATTCATGGTTCCTACCCTCGTAGCTAAGCTCAGGCTCCTGGCACGTCTGAGAAATACATGATCAAGCCTTCTGTCTTGCCTGACAGGAGTCTCTCTTCTCTTCATTTCTGAAGACCACATAACTGGTATACAGAAGTTTAGATCCCTTGTATCAGAAGCAGGGACAGACACTTGCAGATGCAAAGCTGAGATCTGTGGCTGGGCCTTGCAGCCCCCTCATAGCAACCCATCTGACTCTCCCAAACTTCAGTGCTGCTTCTCTTCAGCCTTTTAATACCACTCCCTCCCCAATTTCCACACACGCTCCCTTTCACTTGAGGAAAACCTCTGACTTGATTCATTCCAATGGCTCGGGTGACCTTTCCCAGCTTTCCTGTGACTACTTGGTAAAGAGGTGTTAGGATATGTATACTATTTCTTTAAATCTGTAGAAGGAAGACAGGCTAAAGTCAGGGAGATAAAGGCTGGTTCCAGGGAGAGAAAGGCAGAGAAGCTTTGGGACTATTAATTTTTGCCTTATTCTAATAAAGTTCCTTGTTCAATGTTAAAGGAAAGAGTCATTATTATTTCAGTGCCCAGTTACCATTATGTCACAGAAGGGTTTTATAGCTATGCCAACTGGACACAAAGCCAGTGTCTCAGGCCCAATTTTTCTCCTCCGGTCACTGTTGAAAGTTGTGCTGTATTCACATGAGCTCTCTGGCTCTGCATGGAGAGCCTGGCACAGAGGACAAACACCTTACAGTGAAAATCAGTTCTTTATTATTATTATTATTATTATATTTACAATTACTTACCACATACCATGGCATCTGGGTGCCTTGAGTAGATTTAAATTGGAGAATGTAGTGGTCTTACGCAGATAAATCTATTTTACCATGTTCGTGATCATCCTTATATAGATTTGCATCTGCTGCTATTCATTTGTTTCAGCCTATGCTGGTTTAATCAGAAACCACATTCTCATCCCCAAAATATGTTTACATTGCGTGGAGTGTTACATGCATCACATTTAAACAGAAGAAAATTTCAAAGTCGGTCTACCTGAGGTGATGCTATATATTTCCTGGGGCATTCATCTAACTAATGAGAAATATAAATCAGGACACAATGCCTTAGGCCTGCCTAAAGATAGTTGTTGTTTGTTGTGGTACCCTGTTTTCAGGCAGATATTTAATGGAGTTGTGCTGGAGGCCTTTTATGCCAGCCAACATGGTAGTGGCATGGATGGTGCAGTGTGTCTGTACTCTTTAAATGTACCATTTCTTAATAGAACTAGCATCTGTGTTTCTCAGCACAGCTTCAGACCTCCAACATTTACGAAATGGAGTGGAAGTTTAATGAGTTTAGTAACAAATTTCAAGAGCAAGATGAACAAAGATGCACTGACTTGGCCACCTCAGAGACTTGAGTTGTACAAATCACAGCCTCAAGAGCTGCCATTGGGTTAAGGCTGATCATTTTGCTAGATTTCCATATAGTCAAGACATTGGCACAAGGGTTCAAGTAGGAGAGCATGTTTTGTTTGTGAGTGAAAGAAAATATTTATTCTCCTCCCAATGCTGCAGCCGCTCCAAGGTACATGAAAACTGCCTCTTGGCAGCTTCAATTGCCAAAACTTGCTCCAAAATAAACGGGCAACGGGGCATTTTTTACTCAAAGCAAGTCTGTGTGTAGTGAGTCATGATCTGTTAACTGAGTGTCCTGCAGAACGGAACTGGAAAACAGTCATCTGAGACGGAAAGAAAATAAGAGGAGCATGCACCAAAGATTGTCAATCCCCACAGAAACAGACAGCTCAAAAAGGGAGCTACTGTATGTTTTAGGTAAACAAAGAGTTTATTTCACTCCCTCTGACTAATATTCCAAGTCAGAGTCTCCACTGGTAAAAATCAAAATAGCTCCAACTGACAAAGTCATAGAGTTTAAGGCCAGAAGGGCTCACTAGATCATCTAGTTTGACCTGTATTTCACAGGCCTCCAACACCACTCAGCACCAGCACACTAAACCCAACAACCAAACAACCAAACAACCAAAATTAGACTAAAGTATTACAGCCCATAGTAGACTAGACTATATTATTGACAACGCGCTCCCCCCCGCCCAAAAAAAACCCCAACAGTATGAGGACCAAAACACTGCCACATAACTAAACAGTACAGAAAAAGAGGCAGTTAGAGGCAAAAAAGACATCCTTTAAAAATTAAAAGTCAAAACCTACTGAGGAAAAGAGAAAGGAGCATAAACTCTGGCAAGTCAAGTGTAAAAGTATATTGAGGTAGGTCAAAAAAGAATTTGAAGAGCAACTAGCAAAAGACATAAAAATTAACAGGAAAAAATGTTTAGGTACAGCAGAAGCAGGAAGCCTGCCAATCAATCAGTGGGACCACTGGATGATCAAGGTGCTAAAAGAGCGCTCACGAAAGACCAATCTGGTGACAAATCTGAGGAACTATTCCAAACTGAGTAGTCAATAAAAGAGGTTTGGGAACAAATTGATAAATTAAACAGCAAAAGGTCACCATGACCAGATGGTATTCTCCCAAGAGTTCTGAAGGAACTCAGATATGAAATTGTGGAACTACTAACTGTGATATGTAACCTATCACTTGAATCAGCCTCTGTAACATGCCTGGAGGATAGCTAATGTAACATTGATTTTAAAAAAGGCTCCAGAGGCAGTCCTAGCAATTACAGGCTGGTAAGCCTAACTTCAGCACCAGGCAAACTGGCTGAAACTATAGGAAAGAACAGAATTATCAGACACATGGAGGAACACAATATGTTGAAGAAGAGTCAACACGGGTTTTATAAAGGGAAATCATGCCTCACCAATCTATTAGAATTAATTGAGGAGGTCAACAAACATGTGGAGAAGGATGATCCAGTTGACAGTATGAACTTGGACTTTTAGAGAGCCTTTGACAAAGTCCCAAACCAAAAGCTCTTAAGCACAGTAAGCAGTCATTGATAACAGGAAGTTCCTCTCAGGGATCAGTAACTGGTTAAATATAGGAAACAAAAAGTAAGACTAAATGGTCAGTTTTCACAGAGGAGAGAGGTTAATAATGGTGCGCCCCAAGGATCTGTACTGGGACCAGTGCTATTCAAAACATTCATAAATGATCTTGAAAAGGGGGTAAACAATGAGGTAGTAAAGTTTGCAGATGGTACTAATTTACTCAAGGTAGTTAAATCCAAAGCTGACTGCAAAGAGTTATAAAGAGAGCTCACAAAATTGGATGATTAGCCAACAAAATGACAGATGAAATACAACGTTGATAAATCCAAACATAATCCCAACTATACATACAAAATGGTGCAGTCTAATTAGCTGTTATCACTCAAGAAAGATCTTGGAGTCATTGTGGATAATTTTCTGAAACAACGCTCAGTGTGCAGTAGCAGTCAAAAAGGCTAACAGAACATTAGGAAGCAGTAGAAAGGGATAGATAAGAAGACATAATATATAATAATGCCATTATATAAATCCATGGTTTGCCCGCACCTTGAACATTGCATGCAGTTCTAGTCATTGCATCTCAAAAAAGATATATTAGAACAGGAAAAAGTATACAGGAGGGCAACAAAAATTAGTACAGTATGGAACATCTTCCATGAGAGGAGAGATTAAAAAGACTGGGACTGTTCAACTTAAAAAAGAGGTGATTTAGAGGGGATATGATAGAGGTCTATAAAATCATGAATGGTATGGAAACAGTGAATAAGAAAGTGTTATTTTCACCTTTATATAATACAAGAACCAGGGGTCACCCAATGAACTTAATAGGCAGCAGGTTTAAAACAAACAAAAGGAAGTACTTCTCCACACAATGAATAGTCAACCTGGGGAACGTATTGCCAGGAGATGTTGTGAAGGCCAAAAAGTATAACTTGTTCAAAAAAGAATTAGATAAGTTCATGGAGAATAGGTCCATCAATGACTGTTAGCCAAGATTGTCAAGGACACAACCCCATGCTCTGGGTGTCCCTGATCCTCCAGCTGCCGGAAGCTGGGACTGAATGACAGAAGATGTATCACTTGACAATTGCCCTGTTCTGTTTATTCTCTCTGAAGTACCTGGAATCGGCCATTGTTGGAAGACAGGATACTGTGCTAGATGAACCACTGGTTGGACCCACTATGACCATTCTTATGTGCCACAGGCAGACAATAGGAGGGACCAAGGTGTACCAGTACCTGAGTACCACGCAATGGCAAGGAAATGATTAAATGAGATATTCCTGAATAATCCTGGCAAATGACCTGCACTCACGCACTGCAGACAAAAGTGAAACCCCCCCACAGCCATTGCCAATCTGACCTGGGGAAAATTCTTTTCCAACCCCACATATGGCGATCATTTAGACCCTGAGCATGTGAGCAAGAACCATCTAGACAACCACCAGAGACAGACAAACCTCAGTGTCACCTTGAAGCCATGGCCCACCCTGTCTAATGTTCCAGCTCCAGCCATGGCCATCCCTGATACTTCAGAGGAAGGAGATAAAAAATCCCAGCCCCCAGAATACATTGTATGGTGATGGGTTGGGAAGGATTGGGGGTGGACTCCCTTCCTGACCCCTGCACGTGCCTTGCTTTAACCTTGAAGCATGAGCTTTTAGGAACATAAGACATAAACCAGAAGTGAGTCCTGTCCCCTACTACCACAAGCAACCCTGTCATACAATCATATTCAAAAATTGTCCAACTCTCTCTTAAAAACTAATTAAGTTGTTTGCCCCCACAACTCCTGAGGGGAGGCTGTTCTAGAACCTCACTCCTCTGATTTTTAGAAACGTTCTTCTAATTTCCAATCTGAATTTGTACATGCCAACTTTATACCCATTTGTTCTTGTGCCAACACTGCCCTTTAGCTTAAATAGCTCTTCACCCTCTCTGGTATTTACCTCCCTGATGTATTTATCCAGAGCAATCATATCTCCTCTCTGCCCTTTTTTTTGCTAGGCTAAACAGTCTCATCTCATAAGATAGGCACTCTGATCATCCTAGTAGCTCCTCTCTGCACCTGTTTCAATTGATATCATCTTTCTTTAACACAGGTGACAGAATTGTAGACAGTATTCCAAATGCAGTGTTATCAGTGTCTTGTACAATTGCATTAATACTTCTATCTCTCTACTGGAAATGCCTCGCCTAATACATCCTAGGATTGCATTTGCCTTTTTCACAGTTGCATCACACTGGTGGCTCAGTCATCCTGTGATCGATCCATACACCCAGATCTCTATCCTTCTCTATTGTGTCCAACTTATGAGCAGAAATTCTTATTATTAGACTCTACGTGCATGATCTTGCACTATGTACTACTGAATTTCATCCCATTTCTCTCACACTGGTCTTCCAGGTCATCTAGATCATTCTGTATAATATTCCAATCCTCCTCTGTATTGTGATGTCTCCCAATATCAAAGGAGCTACACTGATTTACACCAGCTGAGGATCTGGCCCTCACTCTAAATACTGGTCAGGAGTGGTTTGAAAGAAACCTGTCTTCTGCACTGAACACATTCTGGCAATGAGGTCCTCAACCCAATTGAGTTTGAATGGTTTGCGACTCATGGCTGTGCTTGGGCTCTCATGACACAGAAACCTGAAAGATTTATTAGATTGACTCAGGCCTTCAATAAAGTGGAAATATTCTGACCTTGTGGAAGAAATTTTAATTAATGTATTTGTTTGTGGTTGCATCAATAATACACTAGGTGCTTTCCATGCATTCCAGAAGGAACGATCCCTGCCCTCTGGATGTCAGAGTCTAAGGATGCTCAAAACAAATGTTTCATGATTTTGGGAGGGGAAAAAAAGTTACACTTTGATGGGTGATTTTCTGAAAGGATTCAGGAAAAGGAAAGGTGGGGTTTTTAATCTTGAAAATCAGCCCTCACCCATGGAAAGTGGCAGTTGAGGATTACCCTTTCACCCAAATAAGGGCAAACATTTTGCTACATCACACCAGAATCTCATTATCTACTGCCCTATGCTTGATTAGCAACATTTTGTAGGGTTTTTCAGCCCAGTTAAAAGCTGTCTACAGATTACAAGCATTACAAGACTCAGATTTTTCCAAGTAGACACAAAAAGCTCACAAGGTTTGCACTTGAAAATTGTTAAATTCCTGTTTGTAATCCAGGCAGAAAAGGCCAAATTCTGCTTTCTATAGAACTGGCTGCAGAATTTAGCTCACTGTAATGTAAATTATGATTTACATTAAGGCCTGGTCTCTTTACACTGAAGTGTGGTGTAGAGAGAGTTTAGTGTAAGTGAGACCTGGATCACTGAATTTAGTGTTCATCTGAACAGCTGCTGGAAATTTGGGTTACCTTCTTTGCATGTCTTCACTTTGGGCCAGAGCCTACATTCCTGGCACAAAGATTGCAGTGGGAGTTTTGGATACTGAAAGGATGCAGAATTCAGCCCTTAATGAATGAAGCATTGTATTACTGTCCTGAACTGCAGTACTCATATGACTGTGTGCCCTTCTCCAATGCCATTTTGATTGGTTCTTGATTTATGTAAGATACTTTTCTACGTTGGACTCTGCTCTTATAAAAGATCTCTCACTCCTCTACTAAAAGGCTTTTATGCTGCAGCATATCCCATCCAAGTGTCACCTCCTGTCTTTCTTGTTGTCTTTCATCTGTTTTGAAAGTCTCTTGAAGATTTTGACAAAGGACAATAAATGTATTGCTTCTGACTATCTCAAAACTCCTGGAATTACCATTTTGGGGAATTATAGCGCTATTTACAGTTGTTGCTCTTCTCTGTAGCAATAGTTCTAGTGTTTGCAGGTGGAATTTACCCATGTTGGGTCTTCATTTGAATGACAGCCACTATCCTGCTATACCCCAGCATGCAGAAGTGCCATCCCAAAGAGCCCTTTGTGGCCTGAGGTAGCCCTGCCAGCACCCTGTCCTCAGATCCCTCTTAGTTCTTTACTGTCATTTATACTCAGACCAGAATACTTAAAATAATTTCCCCCGCCCAGCCCCCATTTGTGTAGTCTTATTTAGTCATCTCCCAAATATGAGTCTGTAGTGGTGTGGCTGGAGCAGTACCCACTTGTGCACCTTCTGGCATCCTGAGGTAGCCAAGGTCTCTCAGGTGGGGGAGGGAAGAAGTCTCCTTTTCCAGTGTCCACTGAGGTAGGACTCTCACCTACTGATTAATTTCCCCATCAGTCTTATCCCCTTCTGGGTGGGTTTGAGAGGCTCTGCCCCAAATGTTCTACAACAAAAAGCAA
This sequence comes from Mauremys reevesii, assembly GCF_016161935.1. NCBI lineage: Eukaryota > Metazoa > Chordata > Testudines > Geoemydidae > Mauremys > Mauremys reevesii. The sequence continues at coordinate 60,452,586 of NC_052633.1, read as the reverse complement.
ACATAACTCAATATTAGGCCATCCCCAGTCTTCTGAGGTGGTATATTCCTGTCCTTTCCTTTGCACTGCTCATTCCTTGAGGTTTAGTTGTTCCCCACACTGGCTGTTCCAGCTAGCAGGCCTGTCTCTGCAACTCAACAAGGGACCCTCTCTTCAGGCAGAGAGCCCGAGCCCCATTCCTCTTCCCAGCCAGTAAGACATAAACTGAGCCAGGCTCTCTTCTTTTATTCCCCCTCCGGGCTTGGCATTGGCTGCAGGTATAGTGGGCCGGGGCTCACTGGGCCCAAAGGCTCTCCTTAACCCCTCCTTTGCTGGTATGGTGCTTCTCTGCCCTGTCACAGAGTCTTTTGGTACCTCAGACCCAATCCTTCTTCTCCTTAGTTCAGGAGTCCCCAAGCCCTCCTTCAGGGAGCTGTGTGGCAGTTCAAACAGGTGTCCTCTTCTCAGCCCAGAATTCCATAGCATCCTTTGTGGGGATTTGTTGATTCAGGCTACCTGCAGCCCCAAATTGGTTTCTCCCAGGTGGCCCTTTTTTACTTAGACCTTTTCCTTCCTGGTAGGAGGGAGGGCAGCAATCCGTCCCTGTTGGTGTCTCCTCTGTTATGAGGGAAGAGGCAGAATATACACTGCCTTCTTTCCCAGAAACTTGTTCTACTTGGCTGGAAGAGAAGGAAGCCTTGACCCACCCTATACTACATGACTCTTATTCCCGGGTTCTTAAAAAGACAGGAGCCTTGGTTTTCCCTACACATTGCCTATGTCCTGGGACCCACTTCCTCTCTTCCAGTACCTGCCTCTGCTGTTCCCTAGGTGTGTGTCCACTCCTGAAGTCCAGGAGCCTTAAAGCCAGAGGTTATGGGCCTATTACAGGACTGGGTAGGCAAAGTTCTGTGGCCTGTGACATGCAGGAGATCAGACTAGATAATCAAGATGGTTCCTTCTGACTGTAAAGTCTATGAGTCTATAGGGACATGCCCTAGAGCAGGGGTTGCCTGACCTTGTCCATACTACTCTAAAAATGGGACAGCCTCCCCATGACACCCAGGAAATCCTGGGACAAAGAAAACTGTCACATCATACACTGTCCAGGTATTCCCCCTCCCACCTTGCACCACAAGTTTTCTCTCAGAAAAATATTAACCTGGCGTACGTCCTGGATTTGTTACTGTAGTATATAGGAATAGGTCAATATCCCTTTAAATAGTGTGTAAGCCCTCTAGTGTGGCTCATTGTGTTCTATGTTGTTGCGCTGCCAGAAACCAGACAGAGCAGCAGAATCTATAAAGCCAAGCCTTGCATGTTAGCATATAGTTAGTAAACAGGATTACTTGGAATGTAACTGTGCCTATGTGATTTCTTCAGATTATTATTGTTGTGTAATGAGCAATAGACATAATATTTATTCTTTTTGTATCTTCTAATGGAACTGTGCAAAGCAGAGCTACTAGTTGTTTATCAGGGATTCAAATGTTTCCAGTAACAACCCTTGATGGCATCAAGTCCACCATAGGAGGAAGGTGAAGCACCAGAGAGAGGCTGGCATCTCCCTAGTGGGTGGGGATTCATAAGGGACAATTGTGCCGCTAAATGTGAACAGAAGGGGTGCAGTCAGGGTGGCTGTGATGTGCATTAATTTAATGTCTCCCTGCAGCAGTTCCTCCCTGCAGAACTGCTGTTGAGCTCCAGCATGAGTTAGAGACTTCTTCCAAGGCTCCAGGAGAGAACAGCGGTAGCCAGCACCTGCCTTCCCTCCATTTGAATCCATTGGGCACAAGGTGCCTTGGTGGTACACAGAGATGTGATTTACACTTCCTTGCACCAACTTTAGTGAGACTGGCCCTCTGATTTCACGGAGCGTTTCATCATAGTGTTGTCCATGCAGTCCCACAGTTTGGACTATGGGGGTTTGAAGAGCAGCATGCACCAAAGTGATGTGCTCTAACTCCCCCATGTGGATGCCATGGGTGCCAACTAAAAGATTCCTTGTGCTGGTTAATGTAGTCCTATTTGAAGGGGACTATGTTAACACAAACTAGGAACTCTTTAGTTTGCTGCCCCACTGTCACTATGGAGAAGTTACAGTGCAGCAATCTGGTGCATAGTGCTATTCACAACCCCATAGTCTGAGCTGTGGAGTAGTGTAGACATAGCCTAAGTGTCATTTCCAAAAGTGACTTTAGAGTCTGTCCTACTGGAAATTAATGGGACATAAGCACTTTTGAAAATTTTGCCCAACATTTAAAAGAATGAGCACCAAACTCTCAGGAAAAATTTTAACCCTTTAAAAATATGCCATTTTTCTTTAAAGCACTGCCAATGTTTCAGCCTTCTCTTGATAAGGGTGTTTGCTGCAGTATGAGTTTTGATTCCCAAAGAGCTGTGGAATACGTAGCAAGTATGATAGGACATGTTTTATGGGTTAGTAAAGCCAGCCGTTGCAAAACATTTTAAATTGGTGAGGCCACAAGTTAAGACACGTTCCCCAAACAATCGTATGTTTTGCACCATCTTGAACTATACATAATCTATATTAATGGAAAGCCATAACTCTTTCCCATAATATTTACAGAGTATTAAAGAGGAATTCATTAGAAGGCATATGAAGGGAGAAGGCAGAATGGATACTGATACAGTGCTTCTCATCGGAGGATCTGTCAGTGCTTCACAAACATTAAGCCTTTCCCCGTGAGGCAAGTAAATGCTGGTAGCCCCTTTTTCCCAGGCCTGTAAAGTGAGCTTGTAAATGATGTGTGGTTCATAAGGCAGTGGAGGAGCAAGCCAAGAACCTACGGAAGCCTGACAACCAGCCCCCTGCTCTAACAAATAGAATTCATTCACTCTAATAGAAAGTTAACCCTATGCTCTAGTAGGAAAGGGCTAGATTCTGTCCCCCTTAGCAGTGATAGCAGTGAGAGCCTCTAAAATATTCACATAACTAGAAATGCTACACTGTACATTTGCTTTCCCAACCTGGTCTAGCTCAGAATTCCATCTAGGTATGCAGTCTCTTGCCATCCATGGGTTCAGCCATTTATACTTGCAGCTATTTCTTCCTGCTTCTTCTCCTTTTTCCCTTTGCCATCCAACCCCTCCATTTGTGTTCTTTGGCTCCTGTTATTCTGGGAAGGCTTCTGCAGAAAACTGGGCTCTGAAAAAGGTCAGATTAGAGATCGCAGGAGGGTGAAATTCACCTCTATGCAGAAAGCCGGTTGGAGACCTGTGCATTACTTAAATTCCACTTAATTCATCAAAACTGGGTATTAGTGGAATTTAAGTGGTTCACAGGCTTTGCACTGGTCCTCTCCATGGGACAATTTTCAGCTGGTGCAGAACATCATATACTCTAGTCAGCTAATCTACATTGTGTAGGCTGAAGCTCTTTTAGATGTAACACAATATATTTCTGCAAATTCTCAAACACAGCTCCATAACTCATAAATAACAGGTACTGTATTATAGTAAATGACATGATGCTAAGTATTCCTAATATGTACAATCAGGTAATAAACACTCAAAATGGACATTAGCAAAAGAAAAAAAGCAAAATATGCAGTAGAGTACCTGCTCAATTATAGTATGTGCAGTGGTAATACAGATTATATATATATATAAATTAAAGATTGTTCTTTCTGTAACTTATCAAAGTTAGCCAGAAATTCAATAACTACAAAAATAATTTAAATAATCCCCACTGCTGAATTCACTAGCAAGTTGCCCAAGATACCAGTTTATAACTAGATGTGTGGTTATACTCAGAAACAGGATACTACAAAGGTGCCACCTTCTTATTCAGTTTATCTACTCCAGTATTTTACGGTCATGTCTGCTTTCTTCACTGACAAAAAATATTTTTTTTAAACTATAGTTAATTCTGTGGAACCAAGAACACTATGGCAAAGCAAGCTGCTTCCTACAGTGCCCTGCACATTATTAACTAATGTGTCAGCTAAATTCTAACTGCAGACTTCTGGTGGTGATACAAGGAACAGAAAAATGATCACGTTTTTTATTTTTAGCTACTTGGATGGGTTTGTCATTGCTGGTCATTAGAAGAATCAAATGGAAAAAGGAGTCAGTGACAGAATAAATATGGAACTTGACATTTTTACAGATTGCTTTTCTGAGTGTAATGTACTACAAGCTCTAGCAAGCACTGAAGTATTATGGTCAGAACCCAACTAATTGGATCAGCAACTTTCCCATTCACTTCTAAACATAGCATACCAAATTCTACATTCAGCTATGTAGCTTCCATTAAAATCCATTGGAATTCCAGGTTTTCATCTGAGGGCAAAATGTAGCACAAGGTGGATAAAGTCATCTCCTGATGAGTGGATAAAACTCCCATAATCGCTAATGAAGTAGAAGACTTAACTGCAAAGAAAAGACCCCCATTTAGTTCTCTTGAAAGCAGGTGATCAGACAATATAGTCTCTTGAGCTGGAGTGACTTACTTAACTCCACAGCATTAATATTAAACTGCATCAGCTTCAGAGGAAAATATGTTAGCCAAAAATAACAAGAGTTTGGCTTGACATCAAGGTCTGAAACCTGCAACCTATTAAATGCCAGCTATTCGTCTTGAAATGCTTCCTGTTTTCATAAATACAACCTGCAATTCAAGTGTTCTCATGTTTCCAGTACAATATGACATTTGAAAAACAAAGCAGTGAAATACAGCACACCAGAAAACTGAGAGCTTAGAAAGAAAAAAAGTCTATAATGGCAATTTTCTTAATGTGCACATTCGACAAAGGGAAAGATTGCATTTAGAATGTGCACAGGTGGGAGATGGGGGAATAATAATTTCCAAAAGCTCTGAAGCATCCATATATTTGCATAGATGGAAATCCCAGTTCCAAACTACACTATGTTGTATAAATTAGGGTTCAGATTATTCAAATAATCATATTTTGGGATCTGAACTGGTGCATTGAGTCTCATTGGGGAATGTTTCTGTACAATGTTGACCATGCCTAAAATACGTTATTAATTGCTAGTGGGGCATTATATAGTGTTATGCAGATTTTTAGAATATTTATTCAACATTACACCTCTGTTAGAATTTGGATTTGTCTTTACCTTTGTTTGGAAAACATTTTTATTTTGGTTCTAAATAACACATGCATATGTTTAATTACAAAGATGTTTAATGAGAGCAAAGAACTCAACATCAGAACACCTGAGTTGTATTCTCAGCACTGCAACCTACTTGATGTGCAACTCTGAAGGACACTTAACCTCTCTTTCACTTTACCAATCTGTAAAATGAATCTCCTAACAATGTTTGCTTAATTCCACAGTGTGTTGTGAAAATTAATTAAAGCACTTTGAGAGCCTCAGATGAAAGGAGTTGGAGGAGTGTCAAATATTATGGTATCATTACTTTTTCCAGTGTTTAAATGTTATTGCAGATGGACACATCTAAATGAGTTATTCCTTTATTTAGCCTTTACGTTTACAGGATTCTAAGTCTGTGCCTTCACTGACAAAAAAAAAGGTACGTTTTTAACCATGTGTTTTACCAGAGAAGCTTTAGCAATTCTGTTGAAAAAAAATACAGTGGAGACAAGGCACTGTAGTTTTTCCATGAAGTAACCTAGGCAAGGTCTACTATGAGTGGGGGAGTATAGATAGTGCTGACCTTGCCTACCTACATCATGGCTAACACTAGAAGCGACTTGTCTCCACTTGGGATTTCACAGCAAGATAGTAATTGGCATGTTAGTTTCACTATAAAAAAAACTTTGGGTCAATTAAATCAAAGCCTAAAAGGTTAAGAGTAATCCCTTGTCCATGGTCTCACTGAACACCAATTTCTTGCAATCCCTGTATATCTTTGTGTCATCAAATCATAGAACCATGGGATTAGAAAGCACCACAAGAGTCATCCATCTTAACTCCCTGCCAAGAGGCAGGACTTGTTGGATCTAAACCATCCAAGGGAGATGGCTATCCAGTCTCTCCTTGAAAACCACCAGTGAAGGAGCTTCCATGACTTCCTGAGGCAGTCTGTTCCACAGTCCTACTGTTCTTACAGTTAGGAACTTTTTCCTGATATTTAATCCAAATCTGCTATGCTGTTGTACTGCCCTCTGCGGCAAGAGAGAACAACTTTTCTCCATCTTTTTTATGGCAGCCTTTCAAGTATTTGAAGACCATTATCGTGTCCCCCCTTAATCTCCTCTTTTCCAAATTAAACACACCCAGTTCCACCAGCCTTTGCTCATATGACTTGCATTCCATCCCTTTGGAAAGGATCCAGAGCAATGCAGATGATCACTTTCTCTACATCCTTTCTATATAGTGGTGACCAAATCTGGACATAGTACTCCAGCTGAGGCCTAACCAGCGCCAAGTAGATCAGTACTATCATCGCTGTATAGAAAGGATGCTTTGTTTGCAACAGCATCACATTGTTGATTCATGTTGAGGTTGTGATTCACTACAACTCGCAGATCCTTCTCTGCAGTGCCACTGTCAAGCCAGTTGTCCCCCATACTGTATTTGTGCATTTGGTTTTTCTTCCCTGAGTGTAGCACCTTATATTTCTCTTTGTTGAATTTAATTCTGTTGTCTATAGCCCACTTCTCCAATTTGTCAAGATCCCTTTGAATTTTAACTCTATCTTCCAAAGTGTTTGCAATCCCGTCCCCACTCACAGCTTTGTGTCATCTGCAAATTTGATCAGAATGCTCTCTATTCCTACATCCAGGTCATTAATAAAGATGTTATCTAATCTGACATCATTCCATTAATAGCAGCAAAGAATCCTGTGGCACCTTATAGACTAACAGATGTTTTGCAGCATGAGCTTTTGTGGGTGAATACCCACTTTGTTGGATGCAAGACGAAGTGGGTATTCACCCACGAAAGCTCATGATGCAAAATGTCTGTTAGTCTATAAGGTGCCACAGGATTCTTTGCTGCTTTTACAGATCCAGACTAACATGGCTACCCCTCTGATACTTGATTCCATTAATAGTTACTCTGTGTTTGCAGTTATTTGACCAATTATGTATCCACTTAATGGTGGTTCTACCAAGCCCGCATTTCTCCAGTTTACTTATGAAAATGTCAAGTGGGACTGTGTCAAAAGCCTTGCTGAAGTCCAGGTATATTATGTCCTCCTATCCACCAAACTAGTTATCTTGTCAAAGAAGGAACTCAAACTGGTTTGGCATGATTTGTTCTTAGTAAATCCATGTTGACTGCTAGTGATCACCCCTTCATCCTCCAGGTATTTGCAAATTGAATGTTTTACATATTATGTCATGTGTCATACTAGCAATACTTGCTATTCCAACAGGAGTATCACAACTTCCATGAAGTTTCTGAGTAGATTAAATGACATCAACATTTAAAGTATTTGAAGCAATCCCATAGGTTTCATTCTATGTGACCTTACTATCTGAGCTCAGTTTGCTAAGAGTACAGTAGTATTTGGTCACATCCTGCAGCTTTGCTGAAACCTGCTAGCATGCAAGGAAGACACCAGCTGGCTAGAGTGGAAGAATGGTTCTTGTGGCCAAGGCACTTAGTAGCTTTTGGTTCAATTTTCTGCTTTGCCCCAGACTTCATTTATGACATTGTGTAAATCACTTAAATTTCTCAGTTCCTCACCATAATCTGAACATAATAATACATCCTTTGACTATTTAGGGTGTAATCTCTTTGGGGCAGGGACTTACTATGTGACTGTGGTGAGCTTAGCACTATGAGATTTCCAGGCCCTGTTATACACATAAATAATAACCACATTAAAACACTAGATCTGTGAAGGGTGGGAATACCTATACACACCAAAAGCAAAACCCCATATTTCCAAGATTCCCCCCCTAATTTCAAGAAGTTATAGGCCAGATCTTGAAAAAATGCAAGTATTTTTATTCAAACCTCAGATATTTTTGCGCTGTGAAAACTGAAACTGCCTTCAGTAAAATCCCCCTACATTCTCTTGTTCATATGCTCAAAATAGTTTTTTCCACTCTAATGGATGGCTAATAAATTACCAAAGAAGAGAAAAGTATGGCATTGACCCCTGTTGACTTGGACTGTGCTCTTCAGTAAACTTAAAGAAAAAAAAGAGTTGTCCCAGTCAAGTTTATATACTTTACTCTTTCTTGTTCAGGATTATAGACAATTGGTAACAGTCTAGCATGATATCTGATCCTTGTGGACCAATAAAAACCCTTATGACTTCCAAATGAGACTACTACTGTTTAAAAGTCAATTCACAGATTGCTAACAAATTAGCATGCTGAGAATATCTTCTGGGGGTAAATTGTATGGCATTTCAGCACAAGCCTAAGCATTAGAGCACATAGCGTAAATAGTTTGAAATGCTTTAGCAAATTTGCAGCAACGTATTAAATCCCAAATTATTGAATTAAATGATTAAATTAACCATATTATTTGTTAGCAGGATTCTATCCATTTCCAAACACTCTGGCATCAATTAACCTTTGATTTAAATCATACACCTAGCACTAGCAGCTCCCTCTCTTCGCTGATGTATACCTGAAGGCTGGCAAAGGTGCTTTAAAAGATAACAGTACCATCGATATCTATATGTTCTCAGAAGAACTGTCACGTTTGAGCCTGTTCTTCCTCTTTGCCCAGAGAAAGAAACAGAGGAGCTCATCCCACACTTGGACACAGGCACATGTAAGCTGTACATTTTATGTTGCTGCATTCTGTTCTTAATTATCTTCAATAGCCGAGGGCTCCATTTGCTCTAAAGTCTTTTTCTCTTTGTCTTGCAGAAATGTATGTTTCAACAGAGATGCACCAATCAGTGAACATCCACTCTGAGATTCTGCTCACAGACACAGCATTTTAATGACGGGTTACTTACAATACCACTCCTACGGCAAACACAAACAAAAAAACCTAAAAATGTAGGTATGTGGAGAAAAGATATTAGTAAAGCAGAAGTATCCTGATTGACAGTCTATTGGCCAAATTAGGTGAAAATTCTATTGTGTATTCAAATGTCTGAAAAGGCATAAAATGAAATAGCACGCTGAATAAAAATACCAGAGTAACAAAACCTTCATTATGAGCTACATTCACAAAAGTACTTAGGCACCTAAACTCCAGATTTAGACACCTAATTTAGGTACCTAAATCCCAGTTTTAGGCTCCAATCAATTCACATAACTCCTGCTAAACACTGTAGGCTGCAGGCATCTAAGTTTCTGCCTCTGGGCATGCACAATGCTACCTCGCTCCAGGAGCCTATTTCCTGCCTAAACCCCAGAGCGATTCACAGACTGGGGAAGACAGTTCTTTGGCCTCATGCAGGGCTGGATTTGGTAGGCATGCTCAGAGGCTGTCTACTGGATTAGGCCCCTCAGGCAAGTTCACACAAAACAGCCAAGGAGGAGGAGGAGGTGCTTCTTCATAACTTTTAACCCTGTGGTTAGCGCACTCACTGGGATGTGGGAGACCCCTGGTTCAAGGTCTGCCTCTGCCTCATGAATTACTTTCATTATTTATTCTTTGTGGAACAGCTTTAACAGGAGAGATGGAGGGAGCCCACACTTCAGAATATCCCATAGTCTAGAGGTCAAGTCTCTGACCCGGGCAGTGGCAGATCTCTGTTCAAATCCATTCTCCCTCTGTGACAGAGGGGAAGATTTGAACTGAGGGTTCTCCCACTTCACAGGTGAGCACCTTAACCACTGAGCTAAAAGTAGTGAGGGAGCAGTTGCTGCTCCACCCTCCCTTCCTGCAGCTTCTTCCAAAAATGGCATAAGTGTCCAACTCCAAAGAGGGCTTCTGTCTATGAATTGCTAGTCGGGCAGCCTGGATTTAGGAACCTATCTCCATGAGAGGGTTAGGATTTAGTACACATCTTTTTCATTGGCATTTCCCAATGTTTAGGCAGCTCACTGCCTAACATGCTGGCATTTGTGAATCCCAGTCTCTCTCCCCATTCATTCACTCAATCAATCACAGTGATTTTCTAGGTTTCAGAATAGCAGCCGTGTTAGTTTGTATCCGCAAAAAGAACAGGAGTACTTATGGCACCTTAGAGACTAACAAATTTATTTCAGCATAAGCTTTCGTGGGCTACAGCTCACTTCTTCGGATGCATAGAATGGAACACACAGACAGAAGATATTTATACATACAGAGAACATGAAAAGGTGGAAGTAGCCATACCAACAGGAAGAGTCTAATCAATTGAGATGAGCTATCATCAGCAGGAGAAAAAAAACCTTTGAAGTGATAATTGAGATGACCCATAGAATGTGTGAGGAGAACTTAACATAGGGAAATAGATTCAATTAATGTAATGACCCAACCATTCCCAGTCTCTGTTTAAACCTAAGTTAATTGTATCTAATTTGCATATTAATTCGAGTTCAGCAGTCTCTCTTTGGAGTCTGTTTTCGAAGTTTTTTTGTTGCAAAATTGCCACCTTCAAGTCTGTCACTGAGTGGTTAGAGTCAGTTCTCCCACTGATTTTTGAATGTTATGATTCCTGATGTCAGATTTGTGTCCATTTATTCTTTTGTGTAGAGACTGTCCGGTTTGGCCAATGTACATGGCAGAGGGGCATTGCTGGCACATGATGGGATATATCACGTTGGTAGATGTGCAGGTGAACAAGCCCCTGATGGCATGGCTGATGTAATTAGGTCCTATGATGGTGTCACTTGAATAGATATGTGAACAGAGCTGGCATCGGGCTTTGTTGCATGGATAGGTTCCTGGGTTAGTGTTTATGTTGTATGGTGTGCAGTTGCTGGTGAGTATTTGCTTCAGGTTGGGAGACTGTCTGTAAGCGAGGACTGGCCTGTCTCCCAAGATCTGTGAGAGTGAGGGATCATCTTTCAGGATAGGTTGTAGATCTTTGATGATGCGCTGGAGAGGTTTTAGTTGGCGGCTGTAGGTGATGGCTAGTGGCCAGGGGCGGCTCTAGGCACCAGCAAACCAAGCTGTTGCCTAGGGCGGCCAAATCTAGGGGGCGGCTGGGGGGGCTGGACCCTGCGCGTCATGCCTGCGGGGAGGTCCACGGGAGCCGGACAAACCGACTGACCCATGCATGACTGGGCAGGAGGGGGGCTCGCGCAGCTCGCGCCGGCCGCCGTTCTGTTCTTTCGGCTCGGCTCTGGGCTCGGCTCCATCTCCGCTGTGGCGGCGCGCCTGCGGCCCGTCTCTCCGGGCTGGGGAGCTGCGGAGCTCGGCGGAGGGGAGCGGAAGAGGAGGGGACCGGGAGGACCGGGGAAGGGCGCGCCGCGCGCGCCCAGCCCTGGGGCAGAGCTAGCCGCCGCCCCCCTGCTAGTGGCGTTCTGTTATTTTCTTTTCTAGGCACTTAAAAGTTAGGCACTGTGACTCTCAACATCACAACACCTAACCCCTTTTGTGCATCCATGCCTGTATCGTTATTTGGTCTTTTAATCTGAGTTTGATCATTTCTGCATTAAATGATCTTAATTTCATACCTATTTTATACCTAGCCAAGCACCAGTTATCTACTTGGCACTGGTGAAATGCATCACTATTAGGAAGAACTTTTGCTGACAGTGTCCCCATTCAGCAGTGTTGTTCATCCACTACCACTAGGCTAAACTGTGATGATAATTATTAATAACAACACATAATAGCATCTCAAGGACAACCAAACTGGGTTCCCATTGAGGTAGGTGCTGTACAATTATAAATTTGTTCATGGGAAATCTCTCAGTAAAGAGGTCCTCTCAATTAAGTGAAATATATTATAGTAAATGTATAATTCTTTAAAAAAAATCATGATTTAAAATTGCTGGCTAGACAATTCAATCTTTCTGACACATTGTTTTACTCTTTTTCATAACTGTCTCAGTTGAATTCAACCCTTAAAAGTAGATTTTAATGTTTTAAACATTTACCCCCCAAAGTAACAAAGAAATGCAATTTTCACACCCAAGACACTTTATTTGGTGGGATACCAAGGTTCTCTCTTTAATTAGGTAAATCACTATTTAGTTTTCTTGTAAATCAATATTTTCTCTCTGTCTCATATAAACCTGAGGCAAACAGCAAGGGTCCAGTTCTGAGAAATACATCCAACCCAGTATTCTATCTTTGGCTGTTAAGTGTTACATTCTTCTGTAAGTCACAGTGAGTAAGTTTAGTTATGGTTCATAAACCCCAAACTCAATTTCTCATCCCCTATACCCAATGGACTTATATCAAGTCATCTGTCATAACCCTTGAATGATTTTCCTAAATTGTATTTTTTATATAGGCATACACGTGTATACTTATTCCCTGGCATTTGTAAATGGAAATATAGCATATTATAATGAATCATTTCAAAAGTTAGTTTTGAAGAGAAATAAACTGGGATTATCAAATCTCTTCCCTGAGGATAGTGGCATTCTGATTAAGTGCTTCACAAAGTTCCTTTCTTGATATTTTTTACAGAAACTGCGCCTGCTGTGTTTGCCCTCTGGTTATTGGTTTCACCTGTAAACAGTTCACTGCCACTGCTGACTCCACTAAACATCTTCTTTGTACTTCAATCTGCATTTTATGTGAACTCTGGAGCTATTAGGCACTAATATCAACAGCATTGCACAGTCTAGGAACATTTATTGCTCCCCTGCTTAGTTTAACGTTCCTGCCTTACTACAATAATATTATTAATAGTCACAGAGTACAATAAAAGAAAATTAAGTGTTTATTTTGTTTAGGCTTTAGCCACTTTACCTGCAGCCTTTTTCCATTACATTTGCACATAAATGAGCATACACTACATTTTTTAGATGCAAATCAGGCTTTAACTCCCCTAATCATATTGTTCTTTTTCCAGTCATCTTCCAGGCCACTTTATTTGTTATTGTAAATGCATGTATATTATGGTAAAAAAAAATGTGCATGAGATAGCTATTCACCTCTCTAATACACTTCATTTACATATTTTCCTTTTAAGAACAATTATTTTCCAAACAGTCAGGCTGTAATATATGCATTCAATAGACTGCAAAACATCTTCATGTTACATAGACACCACTACAGCCTGTTTGCATCTTACAGTGTGGGTGTGTTTTTTTTTCCTTACAGTACAGTTCTGGTTTTTTTCCTAACATGCTAGATAGATATATAAGAAATGGACTAATGTATCTTGCAAGGAACACACGAATGTACTGCAGAACAGCTTTAAATACATTCTCACCAAAGACCAGCCCCACTGCACAACATAGTCAGTGTATGAACTTGAACATGCTATTTACACATCTGGCACCCAAAACACCATCTATAATTCCCCTTTCAGGCTCTTGTCATGTATCAGCCTCTCTGTGACTTTATGCTGGACCAAACCAAGACAGTCCCCTTCCACCATACGCTCATGTTGCTTGCAATGCTGTTGTTTTCTGGCATATCTTGCTGTTTTCTTTGGTTTGAATTCTTTTACCCACAATACATTATGTCACAAAGACTGGCTTTAAGACTAATTTAAATCCTCTCTTCTTCCTCCATGTGAGAAAGTGTGTACGAGCAGGAGAACTAGGGCCAAACCCTCAATGGGAGTTCTGCCTTGGACTTCAGTGGGACCCAGATTTCAACCTTGACTTTAGCAGCCATCCTGTAAAGTTCCAACAAAGAACTAAGATATAAAGTAACACTTTCTTGGGACTACGTTAAAACTCAACCTGACCCATCCATGCAAGACAAACTAGTCATTAATCCTCATGCCAGACATTTGGCCATCTGTGTGTCCATTTAGCACTGTACAACCCATGATGAGTGATTTTTCCCCACGGGATTAATCCAAACACAGTAAAGTTTTTGTTTAGGTAAAACAAGCCCAATGAGGCCTTATGGGCTTCTAAAATTGCAGATGCAATTCTATGTACCCAAGTTTTTCAAGACCAGCTCTTGAGATACTTAAGTCATGTGGTTTACTTGACTGGCTTGCTCTTCTTTGGGCTCCCTCCAGTGCATTCCTTTTTTTCTCATGTCAACGTTTCCAGACCTGAATACAGTATTCCCAGAACAGTCTTACTATAGCCAAATGAAGCAGGGCTATCACACCTCCTTATTCTTTGACTTGATGCATCTGGGTTTATAGCCCCAAATTCCCACTTTCAGAAGCAGTGTAAATAGCAATACTTTGGGGTCTATTTGTTCGGAAATATTCTTGGTTTACTCCAGTATAATTTGTATTATATTGACACATCTGAGTACAGGGAAGGAAAGGGGAGACATAGCGATTCATTATTGTGATTAAGAGAATTAGCATTTTCTATCAAATTCCAGGTAATCTTGTTTTCTTTTGTGTCAATGTAATTAATTACCATGTTTAGCATTCAGACATAACACCACCTTGTATATGTTTTGATTAAATAGACACAAATACATTTTGCAAAATACCGGTACTTTGAATCCAGACCCATCAACTGTTGTATTCATATTTGGCCCTATCTGCTACTGGAATTGACTCAATGAAATTTAAACACTTGCCTGTCGCCCTATATGCTTTGGTATTCATCTGTCCATAAACTAATGATGGTGTACAAAGCTATTTATTACAGTCAAATTCCTTATTTATTTACAGTTATGTAACCCCACTGAAATCAATGGGATGATATAGGATGTGAATGAGGGCATAATTCTGCTTATTATAATGAGTGGTTGAAGAAGTGAAAATGCTTTCAGATTTGCCCCTTACTTTACTGATTGTCTAAAAAAACCCTCTTCATTGGATGGAATGCAAATTGATACTGCACTTTGATCTTTAACTGAGTAATAAAATAAAATTTAAGAAACCTTTTATCAGTTAATTGAGATTCTCTTCAATTATATAATACAACTTACTAACCTGTAGGGCTTTTCATTAACAAGGGTTCATCAGTTGTAATCATTTGGCACTCAAATACTCTAGCTAAGCAAGCCAATATAATTGAAGTTGCCAATTTTGCTGACAGATTTCTTAAGTTACAAGAACATTTGTCAATGTTAGATACTAATTTGTATCACACTGATTTCTCAGATACAGTAATATCACATTAATGCCTTAACTGGCTTTACTGGAGAAATTAATTTTCAAATACATACTCATTCTTTAAGCTTTTTGGCTAGACCAGGAAGTTCACAGTCACATGTGGTATGTTATCTTAGTGAGTAATACATACAAGACTCCTAGGAAATTTAATAATCCTCTTTAATCAAGCCTTTTAATAATTAAGATTTTAATCTTCAAGGGTAATTTGTCTGACCCCTCAAAACACATTCCCCATTACTCTACCATATGGATTTTGTGCTCTGGCTACGTGGAGACTCAATGATACTAGTTCAATAATTTGTTCAGAGGATCCTTCTCACTGAAGAAGTTCCAAGGTATTAAATTGATAATATGCCTGCTAAAGATTTCACCCTGTAGTACAGGAAATCCAGCATGATTAATTCATTTATCTACTCTCCACTTTATAAGCACAAATAAAATGAAATAGTACATGTCGTACAGGTATAGCACCTTTTCCCAGAACAGTCACAAAGCATTTTACAAACTCTGGCCAAGATCATGCAAACACTTAAGCATGTGCCTAACTTTATGCACAGGAATTGTCTTATTGACTTCAAAAGCTATACGCATGTGAGTAAAGTGTTCACATGTCTAAGTGTTTGCAGAACTGGGGGAGGGGCTTGCAAACCCATTCAAAAGTCCTCATTCATGCAAAACTCCCACTGGATCTGAAGAATCACGCACCTATGTCTGGTGTGAAGGGAAACAAACACATGACCCACTGCTCAACACTGGAAGGAAAGGGAAATTTTTGCTGAAGATACCAGGTTCTATCCCTACTCTTTCTAAAATTGCCATAGTATCCTGAGGACTAAATTTTTCAACAGGGCTTAGACATTTTGGGTGCTAGCATTTTTGTACTGATTAAATGAGTTGCAGGAGCAAATCTTAGTACATGTGATTAGAACAATTTAGAACACTTGATTATTGTCCAAAAGTTAATTAGGAAAGACAACTAGATTTCCAAATAAATACTGCCTGTTGAATATCCACGTCAAATTGGCAATCCACATAACAAAAATAATGTGAAAAAATTAACTGAGTATATCTGAATAACAAATACCTTGAGGAATGCTCAATTTGCTTGCAGACATTCCATCAGCAGAAAAGAGGTAACATTAATCAGATAGAGCATTGTTGCAAATTATTCTCTCAGTTTTAGTAAATATTAATTCAGAGACAAATCCTGCAGTCCTTACTCAGTCCCCACCTGTCATCCGTGCGAGTCTGTGTTGGAATAAGGATGGCAGGATGTAGCCCTATTTTTATATATATAACAAATATATAATTGCATCGAATTTTTTCAACAAGTAATTGTTAAAGGATGGTCGAACCCCTACTGAAAGTCTCTGTTTGGGTTATTTAAGGCCTATTTGGTAGATACATGGAGAAAAAAAGAATCTGTAGAGTCATTTTTCCCCCTCTGAGGTTAGGAAGCGATTCATAAAGTTCTCTTTGGCCCAGGGCCAAATCCAGCTCTCAGTTACACCTGTACAACTGCACTGAAGTCAGTAAAGCCTTGATCTTGCAAAGACAATGTAATGGGACTACACACAGTATGTAACATTATGTATATACACAAGTATTTTCCAGTTCGGGACCTATAGGAGTGTCGTTCAACTCAAGCAGCTTCTCAATATTTGCTGGAATATATATTTCCAAGTATAGTTCATGGATGATTTGCTCCTTGTAAACCATGATGTCCAAAGAGCAATAATAAGATCCACTCTGGTATCTTGCCAGAAGTCCTAGGTGCCACAACTGATTTGCATATTATCATGATTAAGTATTTGCATTACAGTAGAGCCAGATGTTCCCATCCAAGATCAGGCCCTATAGTACTGAGTCTTGTACACACAACTACTGAGAAATAGTCCCTGTCTTGAAGATCTTACAAGCTAAGTAGATAAGACAGAAAAAGAGGGGGGGGGAAAAGTAGTATGCCCATTTTACAGGTGGGGAACTGAGGCACTGACTGAGACATTAAATGAGCAGCTCAAGGCTATGGCAGTCAGAAATAGAATGCAGATCTCGAGTCCTATTCTACTGCTTAACTTCTTCCTGTCAAGTTAACATACATTTTCAATAGGAAATAAACACACAAAATAACTATTTGCTTGAAATTTTCTCATCCTCAATTGGTTCTTAGAAATTATGTGATAACTAGATGATCTCCTGAGGTCCCTTGCAACCCTGATATTCTATGAAACTGAATTCACTAGCACTGAAAACAAAAAAACAAACAAAATAGTAATTGGAGATACACCTATTTCCTAGAACTGGAAGGGACCTTGAAAAGTCATTAAGTCCAGCCCCCTGCCTTCACTAGCAGGACCAAGTATTGATTTTTGCCCTAGATGGCCCCCTCAAAGATTGAACTCACAACCCTGGGTTTAGCAGGCCAATGCTCAAACCACTGAGCTATCCCTCCCCTACATCAGGCTAGTTAAGAGCAAAATAGGGTAAAGGTTACTATGTGCTCTGACTTGCACTCTTGATGTAAACTTAAAATTAGATTTTAATTATTCTTGCTCAGTTCCCGTTATATTAATTGTCAATATCTATGCTTTGGAATTATACACTTACAGCATGATTGTAGTCAGACAAAATATTTTTCTAATGACTAAAGGGGGGAGGAAATTGCAGCGAGTCCAAGGATAATATTATGCATCTGATTTGTTATCTTTTAAATTATAAAACACAATGCTTTTTAAAGGCTTTGATTTCAAAATGTGGTAAATGACAGGAGAGTATTTCCCTGGGTTTTGCTGCAATAATTTCTAAGATTGTGTTCCTGCAGTTGTAACACCCACTCAAGTCTTAAGAGTTCTCAGAGGTGATCTAATATTCTCTGAAGCATTGAAAAAAGTTTGAAGGGCTACGGAGAATCTAAAAATCTCTATTTGTCAGTTGAAAGTTAAAGTTTTAAAGTAAGTGCATTTGTGTTAATGGTTGGTAGACGTGTTCACTTAGAGACATATTCTGATAATCTTGAGAGGCACCTTATGCCACAATAAGTCCCATTAAAATCAATATTTCTAGATTCTAAGGGCTAGATTGTGGTTCCCCTTAATCATGTTGGAATGTATATTACTCCTCAACTACTCCCGCTGATTTCACTGAGAACACTTGAGAAGTAGAGTACTACTTTACATGAGTAAGGGCATCGCAATCCAGCCCTAACTGATATATCTGATTGAGGGCAAAGTGCTAACACTCTTGTTAAACAAAGTGAGTCGCAGCAGTGCTGAATTCCTTATTTTAACTGTGCCTGTTTTTTCAATTAGCAAGATTTTTTTTAACTTACATGTGTTTACATTTGCATAGAAAATGTCATATTTAGCACTCAGCTTGTGATCTTAGCTTATCAGCATCTGGCTAATAATCCTAAAACAAGCCATCATGACTTAACAAAGGATACTTGGGAGAATAACATGTCAAATCTTCTGGTCTACTCAAGATAGTTAAGTCCCAAGCAGACTGCGAAGAGCTACAAAAAAAATCTCACAAAACTGGGTGACTGGGCAACAAAATGGCAGATGAAATTCAATGTTGATAAATGCAAAGTAATGCACATTGGAAAACATAGTCCCAACTATACATATAAAATGACAGGGTCTAAATTAGCTGTTACCACTCAAGAAAGAGATCTTGGGGTCATTGTGGATAGTTCTCTGAAAACATTCACTCAATGTGCAGCAGCAGTCAAAAAAGCAAACAGAATGTTGGGCATCATTAAGGAAGGGATAGATAAGAAGACCAAAAATATCATATTGCCTCTATATAAATCCATGGTATGCCCACATCTTGAATACTGCGTGCAGATGTGGTCACCCCACCTCAAAAAATATATACTGGAATTGGAAAAGGTTCAGAAAAGGGCAACAAAAATGATTAAGAGTATGGGACAGCTTCCATATGAGGAGAGATTAATAAGACTGAGACTTTTCAGCTTGGAAAAGAGACAACTAAGGGGGGGATCTGATAGAGGTCTATAAAATCGTGACTGGTGTGGAGAAAGTAAATAAGGAAGTGTTATTTACTCCTTCTCATAACACAAGAACTAGGGGTCACCAAATGAAATTAATAGGCAACAGGTTTAAAACAAATAAAAGGAAGTATTTTTTCACACAATGTACAGTCAACCTGTGGAACTCTTTGCCAGGCCATGTTATGAAGGCCAAGACTATAACAGAGTCATAGGTCCATCAATGGCTATTAGCCAGGTTGGGCAGGGACGGTGTTCCTAGCCACTGTTTGGCAGAAGCTGGGAATGGGCAACAGGGCATGGATCATTTGATAATTACCTGTTCTGTTCATTCTCTCTGGGGCACCTGGCATTAGCCACTGTCAGAAGACAAGATACTGGGCTAGATGGATCTATGGTCTGAGTCAGTATGGCCACTCTTATATTCTTATGGTCTGTTGTGGCAGAGCTGTTTCTTGGTCTTAGAGAAGTTACAGTCTCAAATTCCAGTTGTAGCATTAATTTTCCAAATTATTTTTTCAAGTTGCACATCAATCCTCCCCCTTCCTGTGGCATGCTGTATATATTTATAAACAAAATAATGCATGTGGTAGTACCATATTGGACACCTGATTTAAAGTAAAGTAGCAGCTGAACACACATACACTTGTAGGACCAGAACATTACACTACATTCAGAGACATTACAGTATAAAACAGACAGAACACAGGGATGTTAACTAAAGGAGCATCCAGAGATGCTTTACAGAAATACTGTACATACAGTCCCTACACTGAGAAAATGGGGCACCAGAAACAAACCCTATTGGTGGGGACCCTTAGGAAACACGACATGAGGAACAATCCTGCAATGGCAGGCCAATGAACTGGATGATCCAAATAGGCCTTTTGGTATCTAACATCTATAATTCTAGGTTTCTTGAATTAAAAATATGCAGTGAATATTTTTCATTTTCATTTCTTGCAACCAGGTTCAGAAATCACTTATCTCAGACTCTGTGTTTGCCTAGTCACTGTTATATTCAGTTAGACCAGTGGTCATTTATAAAGACCTAAAAGAGCTCTTTGCCACAATGAATGAAGCATTCATGAATTTTAAGGAAAGATATTGCACTAATTCCTTGGAAAGAAAATTACCTATATTTCATAGTTACAGAGGGCCAGACTCCCATCCTGAATCTCACGATAAAAGAAGGGATGGAAAAGACAAAGTCCTATCTGGGAGGCACAACATCTGCAGAAACATGGCCTTTCAGAGAGATCCTCTACTCTTAGTGGCAGACCAAACCAATGCTACACACCACATGGAGGCTTGCAGCCATAACTCTGCCTTGAACTAGCATACTCATGAAGAAATTATTATACCCAATATCACTATGCTCAAGTGCAGAAACTTGTCTGTCCTCATAACCTATAAACCACTGTCACTTTCTAGGCCTGTAGCCAAAATCAGTGTTTAGGAGGATGTCCAGTGAAATCTATCTTATGTGACAACTCAAGGGATCAACAAAATTTTTTGGTCTAGACGTTAAATATGGTTGTAAAAAATAGTACTGGGAACCTTTGGGACAAATGTGTTGCTTAAAAAAGTGAGTTGCTTCCTGGATAGCAGACTAGAATGTATGTTTCACTGTATATGCTAGAAGTTTTCAGAGGGTTAATGAATTTAATAATCTTATATTCTTCTGTAAAAATGAAATCATATGATGTGTACTCCAGGAATCACTAACAGATTCATAATTAATTTAATAGGAAGTGAGTTATGTAACAGTGTAAAAGAAAATAACATAATTAGGAGATGGTTTGTGTTTATTCAATACATTTATGAAATATCAAACTTGACTGGAAAGCCTTTCCTCTGGGATATAAAAATCCCTAGAACACAAAACCTTGTTCTCTCATGGCTTTGCTTATCAATGCATTGAGAAATCTATACAATACAAAGGCCAAGTCCTGATATCCATGAGAGATTTCCTGAGTAAGGACTGAGTGAGAATGGAGTAAGGACCTCAGAATTTGTCTCCGTAGTTTGAAGCAAACTAACAAATCAGAGAAAGTTGCCAAGGGGATGTTAACTCGTCTGCAAACTAGGAACATTTTTCTAATCAAAAAGACTTACTTCAGAGGCTCATGTAATGTTAGCACAATAACTGGCTTTATCCACCCTCATTTTGTGTTGGAAATTAAAATACATTTTAATTGCATTTAACTTACACCATGGTGGCAAGAGTAGGGGCAAAGACAACACATTTTAAAAATTAATGTGTATCTGATATAGAAAAGTTTTCCATAGAGAGAGTTAAATTTAAACCAATAGTAAACCAGTCATGTTCAGGAGCACAAGCAGGCACTTCAATGAAGAGTTTAGACCAAGTTTACCTCCCTAATATTCACAGCACATAAGAACATAAGAAAGGCCGTACCGGGTCAGACCAAAGGTCCATCTAGCCCAGTATCTGTCTACCGACAGTGGCCAATGCCAGGTGCCCCAGAGGGAGTGAATCTAACAGGCAATGATCAAGTGATCTCTCTCCTGCCATCCATCTCCATCCTCTGACGAACAGAGGCTAGGGACACCATTCTTACCCATTCTGGCTAATAGCCATTTATGGACTTAGCCACCATGAATTTATCCAGTCCCCTTTTAAACATTGTTATAG
The DNA here is from genome assembly GCF_016161935.1 of Mauremys reevesii. NCBI lineage: Eukaryota > Metazoa > Chordata > Testudines > Geoemydidae > Mauremys > Mauremys reevesii. Next base: position 60,430,917 of record NC_052633.1, on the reverse strand, counting down.
TCCTAGCCTTCACAACCTCCTCAGGTAAGGAGTTCCACAAGTTGACTGTGCGCTGCGTGAAGAAGAACTTCCTTTTATTTGTTTTAAACCTGCTGCCTATTAATTTCATTTGGTGACCCCTAGATCTTGTATTATGGGAATAAGTAAATAACTTTTCCTTATCCACTTTCTCAACATCACTCATGATTTTATATACCTCTATCATGTCCCCCCTTAGTCTTCTCTTTTCCAAACTGAAGAGTCCTAGCCTCTTTAATCTTTCCTCATATGGGACCCTCTCTAAACCCCTAATCATTTTAGTTGCCCTTTTCTGAACCTTTTCTAGTGCTAGAATATTTTTTGAGGTGAGGAGACCACATCTGTACACAGTATTCGAGATGTGGGCGTACCATGGATGTATATAAGGGCAATAATATATTCTCAGTCTTATTCTCTATCCCCTTTTTAATGATTCCTAACATCCTGTTTGCTTTTTTGACTGCCTCTGCACACTGCGTGGACATCTTCAGAGAACTATCCACGATGACGCCAAGATCTTTTTCCTGACTCGTTGTAGCTAAATTAGCCCCCATCATATTGTATGTATAGTTGGGGTTATTTTTTCCAATGTGCATTACTTTACATTTATCCACATTAAATTTCATTTGCCATTTTGTTGCCCAATCACTTAGTTTTGTGAGATCTTTTTGAAGTTCTTCACAATCTGCTTTGGTCTTAACTATCTTGAGAAGTTTAGTATCATCTGCAAACTTGGCCACCTCACTGTTTACCCCTTTCTCCAGATCATTTATGAATAAATTGAATAGGATTGGTCCTAGGACTGACCCTTGGGGAACACCACTAGTTACCCCTCTCCATTCTGAGAATTTACCATTAATTCCTACCCTTTGTTCCCTGTCCTTTAACCAGTTCTCAATCCATGAAAGGACCTTCCCTTTTATCCCATGACAGCTTAATTTATGTAAGAGCCTTTGGTGAGGGACCTTGTCAAAGGCTTTCTGGAAATCCAAGTACACTATGTCCACCGGATCCCCCTTGTCCACATGTTTGTTGACCCCTTCAAAGAATTCTAATAGATTAGTAAGACACGATTTCCCTTTACAGAAACCATGTTGACTATTGCTCAAGAGTTTATGTTTTTCTATGTGTCTGACAATTTTATTCTTTACTATTGTTTCAACTAATTTGTCCGGTACCGATGTTAGACTTACCGGTCTGTAATTGCCGGGATCACCCCTAGAGCCCTTTTTAAATATTGGCGTTACATTAGCTAACTTCCAGTCATTGGGTACCGAAGCCGATTTAAAGGACAGGTTACAAACCTTAGTTAATAGTTCCGCAACTTCACATTTGAGTTCTTTCAGAACTCTTGGGTGAATGCCATCTGGTCCCGGTGACTTGTTAATGTTGAGTTTATTAATTAATTCCAAAACCTCCTCTAGTGACACTTCAATCTGTGACAGTTCCTCAGATTTGTCTCCTACAAAAGCCAGCTCAGGTTTGGGAATCTCCCTAACATCCTCAGCTGTGAAGACTGAAGCAAAGAATCCATTTAGTTTCTCCGCAATGACTTTATCGTCTTTAAGCGCTCCTTTTGTATTTTGATCATCAAAGGGCCCCACTGGTTGTTTAGCAGGCTTCCTGCTTCTGATGTACTTAAAAAACATTTTGTTATTACCTTTGGAGTTTTTGGCTAGCCGTTCTTCAAACTCCTCTTTGGCTTTTCTTATTACACTCTTGCACTTAAGTTGGCAGTGTTTGTGCTCCTTTCTATTTGCCTCACTAGGATTTGACTTCCACTTTTTAAAGGAAGTCTTTTTATCTCTCACTGCTTCTTTTACATGGTTGTTAAGCCACGGTGGCTCTTTTTTAGTTCTTTTACTGTTTTTCTTAATTTGGGGTATACATTGAAGTTGGGCCTCTATAATGGTGTCTTTAAAAAGGGCCCATGCAACTTGCAGGGATTTCACTTTAGTCACTGTACCTTTTAACTTTTGTCTAACTAACCCCCTCATTTTTGTGTAGTTCCCCCTTTTGAAATAAAATGCCACAGTTTTGGGCAGTTGTGTTCTTCCCACCACAGGGATGTTGAATGCTATTGTATTATGGTCACTATTTCCAAGCGGTCCTGCTATAGTTACCTCTTGGACCAGCTCCTGCGCTCCACTCAGGATTAAATCTAGAGTTGCCTCTCCCCTTGTGGGTTCCCGTACCAGCTGCTCCATGAAGCAGTCATTTAAAGTATCGAGAAATTTTATCTCTGCATTTCGTCCTGAAGTGAAATGCTCCCAGTCAATACGGGGATAATTGAAATCCCCCACTATTATTGTGTTCTTAATTTTGATAGCCTCTCTAATTTTCCTTAGCATTTAATCATCACTATTACTGTCCTGGTCAGGTGGTCAATAATAGATCCCTAATGTTATATTTTTACTAGAGCATGAAATTTCTATCCATAGAGACTCTATGGAACATGTGGATTCGCTTACGATTTTTACTTCATTTGAATCTACACTTTCTTTCACATATAGTGCCACTCCTCCCCCTGCACGACCTGTTCTGTCCTTCTGATATATTTTGTACCCCGGAATGATTGTGTCCCATTGGTTGCTCTCAGTCCACCAGGTTTCTGTGATGCCTATTATATCTAAATCCTCCTTTATCACAAGGCACTCTAGTTCACCCATCTTATTATTTAGACTTCTGGCATTTGTGTACAAGCACTTTAAAAACTTGTCCCTGTTTATTAGCCTGCCTTTTTCTGATGTGCCAGATTCTTTTTTATGTGACTGTTTATCATCTGATCCGGCCCTTACATTATACTTCTCATTCCTCTGCTCCTGACTATAACCTGGAGATTCTCTATCATCAGACTCTCCCCTAAGAGAAGTCTGTGTCCGATCCACACGCTCCTCTGCAGCAGTCGGCTTTCCCCCATCTCCTAGTTTAAAAACTGCTCTACAACCTTTTTAATGTTTAGTGCCAGCAGTCTGGTTCCACTTTGGTTTAGGTGGAGCCCATCTCTCCTGTATAGGCTCCTCCCATCCCAGAAGTTTCCCCAGTTCCTAATGAACGTGAACCCCTCCTCTCTGTACCATCATCTCATCCATGCATTGAGACTCTGAAGCTCTGCCTGCCTACCTGGCCCTGCGCGTGGAACTGGGAGCATTTCTGAAAATGCCACCATAGAGGTCCTGGATTTCAGTCTCTTCCCTAGCAGCCTAAATTTGGCTTCCAGGACATCTCTCCTACCCTTCCCTATGTCATTGGTACCTACATGTACCACGACCACCGGCTCCTCCCCAGCACTACACATAAGTCTATCTAGATGCCTTGAGAGATCCGCAACCTTCGAACCAGGCAGGCAAGTCACCATACGGTTCTCCCGGTCATCACAAACCCAGCTATCTACATTTCTAATAATCGAATCTCCCATTACTAACACCTGCCTTTTCCTAGAAACTGGAGTTCCCTCCCCCGGAGAGGCAACCTCAGTGCGAGAGGCAACCCCAGCACCATCTGGAAGGAGGGTCCCAACTATGGGAAGGTTTCCCTCTGCTCCCATTGACTGCTCTGCTTCCCTGGGCCTTTCTTCCTCCTCAACAGCACAGGAGCTGTCTGAGCAGAGGTGGGACAATTCTACAGTGTCCCGGAAAGCCTCATCAACATACCTCTCTGCCTCTCTTAGCTCCTCCAGTTCCGCCACCCTGGCCTCCAAAGTCCGTACATGGTCTCTGAGGGCCAGGAGCTCCTTGCACCGACTGCACACATACGCAACCCACCCACAGGGCAGGTAATCATACATGCTACACTCAGTGCAATAAACTGGATAGCCCCCACCCTGCTGCTGGGCTTCTGCCTGCATTGTCTCCTAGTTAATGTAAGGGTGGATTAAAGAAAGAGGTTTTGAATGTAGTTTGGTTTATAGGTTTTAGGATTTTAGGGGGGGGGGAGGCACAGGGAAGGGGTTACGGCCGGCGAGGGACTCCCACTCCCTTCCCACTCCCCTTCAGATTGCCTCTGAAATGCTGAGACTTAGCATGGGACCCTTCAGCTCTGCCGATTGCTCCATTTCCCCAAACAAGAAAAACCTAGAAACACTAGCAGAAAATCAGAGGTGGCTGATTGACCTGTTGACCACCTGGCTGGTGGATGGGAGTTTTGTCTTGTTGAAGTCAGTAGGAGTTGTGCTCTACAGTGTGCAGAATGTAAACAAATGTAGACTGTGAGTAAAATTTTCAAAATGGTCGGAGTGTCTTAGGATCTGAAGTTCCATGGGAAATGAGCGAACATAGGCTATGTCATCATAGGGCAAGAAACAGTGTGTCCACTCATTTCATTCCCAGCAAGCAAATCACCCACTCCTGGAGTCCAGTCTTTCTTAACCACTCAGAAGACATGACACCAACTGTGGGGTGGAGGGTGCCTGAGGGCTAGATTTACCCAAGTATAAAATGTCCATGTGTAACACTGACAGACCCCAGTCGGTGGTGAACGGGATCGAACCTGGGATCTCTGGAGCTTAGTGCATGAGCCTCTACTGCATGAGCTAAAAACCATGTGACTCTTAGCTAAGGCTGTAGAGCAGACTCATTAGTTTCTCTCTAAGTGGTCTTGGTGCCACTAGATGGTACAGAACACAACACCCAGAAGGTGTGTGGGTTATACATGCCAGGCCTTCTGCATCACTTAAGCTTTGAAGATGAACAGCCTGATATAAGTTATAGTCATGGAGGGAGTCATTACAAACTCAGATAGCAAACTTCAATTATTATATCAATGTCCTCCCAAGTAGGGTGACCAGTCAGCAAGTGTGAAAAATCGGGACAGGAGGTGGTGGGTGGGTGGGTGGGGTAATAGGAGCCTATATAAGAAAAAGACTCAAAAATGGGGATTGTCCCTATAAAATCGGGACATCTGGTCACCCTACTCCCAAGCCTTCTCATGGCCTCTAAGTGTTTGACCCAGTTTTAGACACTCAGGCAGCTGGCAGTACAGAGCACCACCTGTCACCTGTGCAGCCTGAGGAAAGTAGTCTAAACACTTGTGCCTCTTCAGTGCCATTTGACACCCTTTACTTTCCATGCAATGGCTGCTGGATCCTTACTAGATTAAAGATCATCAGATGGCCATAGAGAACTCCGAGTGGTACCCTATGCTCTGTGTATAATAAAGAATGCATAACAAATATGGTATGTGGATTTAGGCTTGATCCAAAGCCCAAAGTCACTGACTTTAAAGGACTTAGGACCAGGTCCTTAGTACTTTAGACATGATTGTAACTGAAGCACAAAGATTACAATAAGATAGTATAATTTTCATGGACATAATGATAAAAATAAAAGTGATATTAAAGCAATGCTAAGGATACAAATAAACACATGGGATCCTATGCTCCCTTGCTGGTTGGGAGGACATTTTGAAGCATAGATATGTACAATCTTCCTCCATTTTATGATGCTGTATTTGTCCCCTCCACAAATGTCTGGGAAAAAGATATGTAATCCAGACAGAGACGAGCAGGGGAGAGCAGCTCTAAGCAGCTCTGAACTCCGTGTGGACTGAATCTCACCTGAGAAAACAGGATTAGTTAATGCTGAAACAGCACTCTGATTCCTATCAGCTGCCATCTCAGACTCTCAGCCTGAAGCCCTGCAACTGAAAGGAGCACAGCTAGAGATAGGCATGCTGCCAGAGTTTGGATAGGGGTGAGATCAGTGGTATAGTGGTAGAAATAGAAATGGGTGAACTAAACTAAACTAAACTCCATATTTCCTAAATGAGAAGTGGATAAACTCCATTTACCTGCATTCTTCATCACCTGCACTATCAGGTGTGAGCAAGAAGTAACACAGGAGTTCCCTCTATGTTCATGACCAAGGATCTGTGAGACTAGAGCCAGGATTTTATACAGAGCCCTGACATTCCCTACGTTTGCTTCACTCTTCTATCACCATATTCAGAACAGTCCCTTGCACAAGGAGAGGCAGGGAACCCATTAGCCACACATCAAACCCACATGGGCTTGCTATCAGTGTGTCATCCTCTGCACATTTTTATCCTGAAAGAGAATATAGTGGACATAAAAACCAAGAGAATTCTCAGTTAAAACTGCTATAATCGCTTTGAAACCTCCTTTTATCTATACATTTTAGACCAGGGGTTCGCTGTGTGAAAGGGGTCACCAATACAAAAGTTTGAGAAACACTGTTTTAGACCATACTGCATAAGGGATGCTGGACAATTTTCAGTAACACTAGGGAGAACCTGTATGATACTTTCCCAAGATGACTTTAAAGATAACTGTAGTTGTATATATTTTTATTTATCTAACCAGATAGGTAGGTTTGCACTATGTGCCATCCCTTGGATTGTTCAACACTGCCCAGTGTTATAGAACTGTCTGTTAGGTAAACTATGTGAACAACAAACTCTTGTCACACAGGCCCGAGTTAAGGATTTGGTGGCAGAATTTTCGTGCTTTTGTTCATTAAAGTAAAACCTTTTATTACACATTTTGTATATAAATGTCATATTTAAGGCAAGCTGCTGAACCAAAATACATACATCTTCCTTTGGCTTCTGGTTTGTCAATGCCTTTTGCTTTGTCAACAGTGTGCGCTCTGACTGGTGAGTGAAGGATAATCTAAATTACGATTTAAAATTTCTAAGCCTTCAGCTTTCCTAACTTGATACAGTCACTTCAGTCACGTCTCATTTAAGGATGTAAGAATGTAAATGTCTATGTTCTGCCGGGGGGGAGGGGGAAATACAGTGTTTACAAAATGTTACAGCCATTAGTTTCACAGACATACTGTACCTACCTCGCAGCCAAATTCTGCCCTCAGATAATGGTGTGTCATCTATAATTATGTGGGTGTAACTGAAGGGATAATTTAGTCCTTGAGTATTAAAAGGGGTGTGTGCATGTGTGTGTTTGTTTTTAAATGTTACAATAACTGTTGTCAACAAAGTTGGTTGAAAAAGAGAACAATTTTTTTGTGAAGATTTAGTTCCTTTTTTTTCCCCTCAAATTTTTTTTTACACATTTTTTTTTTGTCAACCAGCTCTAGTTGCCAAAAACAAATAAAATAAAACAGTCAGCAAGGAGATTTGGACCCATTTTTAGCTCATTTCCGATCACTTCAAAAATGCTAAAAGAAGCAAATTTTTATTCCAAAATGATTTACAAATCCTGGTAAATTTTACTGAAAGGAAAACTGAGACTGAAAACCCAAAGCAACAAAGGACTCAGTGTCAGACTGGGGTTAGGCCTGTTTCCCATTTCTGTGCTCACTAGAACACAGTGCTATAATCTATATTTGTATAAATCTCCCCATTAAGAATGCAATCACATGATTCAGATCCATATTTTGTCATCATACAACAACTTCATTCCAGTTAAAATCTCTTTTCCATCCCATCTCATATCAGTGACACAAGTTAAAATCTTACAACGGATGCAGGTGTTGACTGTACAGCTGGGAGGAAATGCCCCATCAAAACTTTCAAGATTTCAATGACTTTTCCCATTATGCATTAGGACTAAACCAACACTTTTCAAAAAATTTTATACAAACCAGAGAGAACACACATCACTCCAGAATAGGCAATAGCCCAATGCTTAGGGAACTCACCTGGGATATGGGAGATCTGGGTTTAAAATCCTTACTTTGCCTTACTCAGAGCAGAGACTTGAACATGGGTCCCCCACAGCCTAGGAAAGCATCATAACTGCTGGGCTTTTGAATACTCTGGAGTGATGTGTGTTCCCTCTTTCTCCCTCTCATTTTGACTATAAATTCCATCCTTAACACGAGGTACCTTCCTGATAAACCTCCCTGCAAAAAATGTAGGTTTTGACAAACTGGCATGTTTCTACAAAAAAACATTTCAGCAAAAAATTCCCAACTAGCTCTAATTGCCAGCTATTGTTTCCATTGGAATTTATGCTCTTGGCTACGTTAAAGGATGATATACTGGTCCCTACTACTAAGTTCTTTGACAGGACTGTATACTGGAAAAGTGAATACAAAAAAATCAGTAGAATAAGGGAGATCCAGGCCTAGACACACATCAAATAGCAAAACCAAAGTTAATAACATGGCTCTAGCAAATGCTACTGGATCAGCATAGTCGTGATCAAGTGGTGAACAGAAAGACACACATTCCTAAAGATTTCATTATGTCAGTTCTACACTAACGGCATGAGAGAAGCAAGACAAGTCACATTAAGTCATTTAGCATAAGCCAACACTATTAATGCAAGCAGACATGACAAGTCACAACCCGATATGTCGGCACAGAGAAAATAGCGAGAGACACATCTTTCTGCAAAACCAGTCTAACACAGCTTCATTATCTGCAAAGGGCCCCTTACTCAGAAAGTATTTCACTAGCTGGTTGCTATTTATACTTTCTTAGATAATTCTTGGTTTTAAATTAGTTTATAAAATTGAGTCATTTCCTCGGGCCAAAGGGTCAGAAGAATTCTAAATCTAGCACGTTTCTATTTAAAGCAGAGGCGCTCTCTCATCAGCTCGTCTCAGAATGTCAGTGACAGAAGAAAAGCACAAGGCAATTGGCTGCTGGATGCACTGAGCATTAGAAGATGGCAAATCACCTCTGACATTGCCATGTCTCTAACCTTGCTGTTGCTCTTCACATGCCTCTCCCAGTGGAGCTGATGAGAGGTTACCCCGGTATCAAATTACCTGACTGCTAGTCAGGTCTGCCCAGAAGACAGATGTGAGTTAACATAATAATACTTTGCCCTTAGAAAGCCCTGATTATCTCGCTCGAGATTGCAAAGCATTTTAGGTACATCTATGCTGCAGCTGAGTGTGTGCTTCCCAGCACGGGCAGACCGACACACACACGCTCTGCTAGAGCCAGGACACTAAAAACAGCAGTACAGCTCGGGTAGCATGGGCAGCCCCAATTACATTCCTGGGGGTCCAGGTGGATTTGTACTCAGGTGGCTACCCCAAGCTGCTGTCCATGCTATCCTGGAGCAGAGCTAGCACTTGTCTGTCTACCCCCACCGGTAAGTGTCCTTCCAGCTGCGGTGTAGACATACCCTGAGAGACAGAGATGAAGCTGCTAGTCCAGATTTGTACACTAACCCAGTGATAGTCAAAAGCTGGAGCCAGGGTAGAATTATTCACAATCCTCTGTCCTAGCCACTAAGATAATGTTGCTCTTGATCTTCTGAAACAAAATCCCTTTAGATCCCCTGATTCCTCTACCCTTCCCTATCCCTTGAGTTACAAGTGAAAAAAAAATCAAATTTATGCTGAAAAACTTATGGTCCCAACAAGGTGGTTAAGGACCATGATAGTGATGTGCTGGCTTCATTGCATTAGAATTATAGAATCATAAGACTGGAAGGGACCTTGAGAGGTCATCTCATCCAATCCCCTGCCTCATGGAGGGACTAAGTATTAGTGAACTGCATAATGAATAGAGAGAGTCCTGAAGCACAAAATTCTAATTTGGATCCTGATTCTCATTCCCCTGGAAGCATAGGATGTGTTTGGATTTCATAGGTGGTAATACTACCACGGTCATCATTTAGTTGGACCTGCATAACAAAAGCCTTAGTATTTCACCCAGTAATTATTGCAGTGGACAGAATTATTGTGATGTAAGTGTTTGGTTCAGCCTGCTAAATAGGCAAGGAGCTATCCACAATCTGGAGCAGGATTCAGATCCTGCATTCCCCCACAGTTTGGTGATGCTCAGTGTCAGTGTTTTGATTTAGCCTTGCATACTGATGAGGACCATTCTGAAGCATTTGAAATTCTGGGTACTGAAAGTAAAATAATGTCTGGAAGTTGCATTTAATTTTAACCCTTGTGCATTTTAATTAAAAATGCAAACAAAAATTAAAGGGCAGAATTTTGTGTTAGGCTAGGCCAGAGTTCCTAGAGTAGAGTTACTGCCAGTTTCTCTTCTGCTGTGCCATGCTTCTACCAAATTTGCCATGAACAAAACACAAAAAAAGCAAAAGACGGGGCTGTGTGTGAAAGCAGTTAACAAACAAACACTGTAGCTCACAGTTAAAGAGAAAGCCAAGGTCGACATGTAGGTTCAGCTTGTGTTTTGTGCTGTCTCATCTCACTATTATTCACCAACTTAGCACTGCATAATTGGCTAACGGGAGGAGCATTCAAAATGGAAGGAGGCAATGTTTGAAATCAAGTTCATGGTGGCATCTCCCTCTCTAACTGCTGGAGGAAAGCATGTATCCTACCAACCCTACTGCACCTGCTCTAGTGATTACTTTTAGCCCTGCTTTATAAAGGATCGTTCAATGGTGTAATGGCAGAATAAGAAAATAAGATAATACTACTGGCATCACATTTACAAGAGGCAAGAAGCAGAAGTCACAGAGAAAGATTAATAGATTCCAAAGTTGAAAGGGATCACTGTGATTATTTAGTTTGACCTCCTGAATAACAAAGCCAATAGAACTTCCTGAAATAATTCCTGTTTGAACTAGATGTCTTTTAGAACATCCAATACTAATTTAAAAATTGCCAATGATGGAGAATCCACCGCAAGCCATGTTACACTGTTCCAGTGGTTAATTACTCTCACTCTTAAAATGCCATAGTTTCATTTTCTTTCATTAGGCAAGTGTGTATGCAGAAGCACACACACTATACATTCCAAAACCTGACCAGTCCTAATGACTGATCATACTTATCTCTTGCTCCCACAAACAAATTAAGCTTAGCGCCCTGCCACATTGGACCATAGGTGAGAGAAACCTCCCATAGCAGAATTTTCCTGCCTGCTAATTTCTACTTGTGGTCTTTCCTCTGAATCACTTCCTGGTGGGAAGGGCTAGTAGGATTTGCTTTTATTGGAGTGGAAGGGGATTCCATTTCCTAACCTGTGGAGAGCCAACATCTACACAGATTTTGGAGCCCCTGCATTCAGCAGAGCATCCTATTGGAAGCCAAATATCTCCACACAGCACCCTTTGTTCCTCTTCCTCTCACAGTATAAAGGCTCCCATAGAGGCTATGCTTTCTTGCAGCACCACCGTCCATTGACTACATCAAACCTCTCCACCACCCCCATCTTCTCAAAGTACCATACAAGGTACTGATATCCGGATGTGTTTTCAACTGGAAATCCATACATGTCTGAAGGAATATGCCACAGAAAGTAGCTGCTCCATGTTTGTTTTCCCCTCCCACAGTTGCAGATCCCTGACCCCAAAGAAAGGCCTCCATGTTGGCTGGTCATTAGACATGCTCACCTCCACTTCTCAGACCTCCTGATCTGACAGATATATTGCTACCTCCCATTGTACAGTTACACGTGTCCAGTCATTCATTGACTATGCAGCAGAGCTGTTACCCTGAAATGTACATGTCCCAAAAATTACAACAATGAGATACTACAGTTATTCCCTGATCCTAGTGTAGGGAACTGATGTGATATCATAAATACCACTGAGCAATGACTTTACTTTGGATGCACCTGGAAGGTAGTGTAGATTGAAGAGCAGGGATATACTACATCTGGTGATGGTGGTGTCCATTTGGCACTGTTCAATCAGATTCAATGATCCATTTAGTTATGTTTGTTCTTTTAAAATAACGTATGGTATTTTTTCCCTGATAGTTTACACATATGGGACCACAAAGCTGGCAGGGACATGTTGAATGAGAAAATGAAGATGAGACACACCTAAGTTTCTGTCTAGCCACCCCGCCGATGAGTTCACATAATTGGTTGTTTTGGGTACTATTGCTTGCACCTCTTTTATCTCTGTTATTTCCTCTAGTGTGCAATGCAAAATAGTGCATGCTTTAAAGTGCCAAATCTTCACCCATTCACATCATTTCCCTTTCAGAATCAGGCAAAGGCCTTTTTTGAACAAACTACTTAACTTGGAACTTAAGTTTCATAAAATATCAAGAAAATGGGCAAATATTGCAAGGCAAGAAATTTTTCCTTGTGAAATTTGTAAATTTTAAAGGAATCTTACATGAATGTGCATCACTGCCCTCTACTGGATGGATGCAGACATACAAGGTTTATTATTATTATTAATTATTATTATCATTATTATTATTATTCTCTTGCCCTCTAGTGGCTGAGGTGCATAGAGACTACAAGTCCCATTACTGACCAGGGCCGGCTCCAGACCCCAGCACGCCAAGCGCGTGCTTGGGGCGGCGTGCTGCGGGAGGGCGGCAGGCAGCTCCGGTGGACCTCCCGCAGGCGTGCCTGCAGAGGGTCCGTTGGTCCCGCAGCTTCGCTGGAGCATCCTATTGGCTCCACAGGCATGTCTGCAGGAGGTCCACCAGAGCCGTGGGACCGGCGACCGCCAGAGCGCCCCCCGCAGCGTGCCGCCCTGCTTGGGGCGGCGCAATTCCTAGAGCCGCCCCTGTTACTGACAACACAAGAAGAGCCCCTTTAAATTAAGTGTTATAGGCTTTAGTTATAAGCCTTTTAAATCTGAAGTTCACAAATTCTATTTTCCATACAGAATTGTTTTAACTGGAAGTCTGAGTACTTGTGCATTTATGAAGAATTTTTCTTCTTCTCAACCAAGTTTAAAATTTAACTTGGGCATTGGTTTGATCTTCAGAGGCAAAAAACTATTTTAAAAATAAACAGTATTTTTCTTAATGACATTTTGCCAAAAATATACGTTTCAAAAGACAGCTGCTCACAGAGTCATATGTTTGGTGTGGTTCTTCCTTTCGCTATTTCATCTTTTGTGAAGTTTGAGCTATAGCTTTTGCATCACGTATGATTACATTTTTGAAAAGCCGGAATTCAGGCAATGACAGCTTTGTTACTCGTTTGTCTCAGAAATATTTGCTAGAATGGACAAGACTGCACCATAGAAAATTGCAAGGGAACCAGAACATTCAATATGTTTTTGATTGCTTTATATGGAATGCTACATCTGGAGTGAGTATTTGATAAAACAACATTCTGAAGTCACGCTCCCCAGAAGAATGCTTCAGTTCACTAATAAATGCTGGATTTTATCTATTTTCTGCCCCTATTTTAGGCTGTCTAAAGAAAGACTTGAATCTTCTTGACTCTATCATTTCATTGTATCCTAACAACTGCACAGAACTCAACAATACTCTTTGCTTTGACAGTCAATATTGTTATTTGAAAATTTACAGAAGCTAGAATTGCATTGTAAATTTGACAACATTGAAGGATAAAGAAACGCTGCATTCAGACATATCCCTCAAAGTGCTCTCTCAAAACAGCAGGATAAGGGAACAAGGTCAAGTTGCTGACATTCATAGTCAAGTTGTTCAGATCTGTTTAGGGAAAAAGCAGCTGTGAGACTTATTATACTCACCATCATTCAACATTCTGATGAAATGTTACGTTGAAAAGATAAGACCAATTCCAGAGAGGAAAATGAATTTAATGGGAAATATTATGTATGGTACATTGCAAGATATCAACCTTTAGACTCTGCATATTCAAAGAGCCAAAAGCTAATCACTGGCCTTTATCCAAATACTGTATGCACTATGCAGTATGAAAATATCTGCCATCTCTTGCCCTCACTAAAGTAGGGAAGAAAAAACAGAAAATTTAAACAGCCAGGAGATTCTACATGGATGCAGAGAAGTTAATTCTCTATTAGAAACTGAATTTCCTTGCCTGACTCTGGAGGAGAACAGAGAAGAGGCCCAGAAGCATCCAAATTAAACTTAAATAAGTGAATTAAATTACAAGAACAATTCATTAATAGATGAATGATAACTTCCCCAGAACACACTGATCTCCAGGGGAGCAGGATTAGTGCTATGGGTTCCCAACAGAGCTAACTAGAGCAGAGTTGAAGCTTCTGATTGAAAATTAAATATTCTACTCCTCTCCTTGATACCTCCTTCCTTGACCTCTAAATTCCTGTCTAGGATGAGCCTCAATGGACATAGTCATCCTTGCTACAACGACAAACATTCTAAACTCTCTACACAATCAGCAGTATTTATTTGTTACAACTGACCAAACTGTAATCAAAATTCCATGCTTGATTAATAAAAGGATAGCAGTAGGAATACACTACCGACCACCTGACCAGGATAGTGATTGTGAAATGCTCAGGGAAATTAGAGAGACTATAAAAATAGACACCTTAATAATAATGGGGGATTTCAACTATCCCCAAATTGACTGGATCCATCTCACCTCAGGACATGATACAGAAATAAAGTTTCTAGACACAGAATCATAGAAGATTAGGGTTGGAAGAGACCTCAGAAGGTCATCTAGTTCAACCCCCTGCTCAAAGCAGGACCAATCCCAACTAAATCATCCCAGCCAGGGCTTTGTCAAGCCCTTTGTCTAAGGATGGAGATTCCACCACCTCCCCAGGTAACCCATTCCAGTGTTTCACTACCCTCTTAGTGACTTTTCCCCCTAATATTAAAAAAACCCCTATTTCACTAGGAGGGTGGTGAAGCACTGAAAACACTAGACATCATTAATATCTGCTTTTTGAAGCAGCTAGTCCTAGAACCCAGAAGGAGAGAGGCAATTCTTGATTTAGTCCTAAGTGGAGCACAGGATCTGGCCCAAGAGATGATTATAGCTGAACTGCTTGGTAATACAGACCATAATATAATTAAATATAAGACCCTTGTCGCGGGGGGGAGGGGATATCAAAGAAGCCTACCACAGTAGCATTTAACTTCAGAAAAATAAGAAGGCTAGTTAAAAGGAAATTGAAAGGAACAGTCACAGGAGTGAAATGCCTGCAAGCTGCATGGAAACATATTTAAAACACCATAAAAAGAGGTTCAAATTAAATGTATACCTGTAAATTAAAAAGAACAGTAAGGGGACCAAAAAATTACTGCCATGGCTAAACAGAGTAAAAGAAGTGGCTAGAGGCAAAAAAGGGATCCTTTAATATAGGAAGTCAAATCCTACTGAGGAAAATAGACAGGAGCATAAACTCTGGCAAGTTAAGTGTAAAAGTATAATTAGGCAGGCAAAAAAGGACTTGAAGAGCAATTAGCAAAAAACACAAACGCTAATAGCAAAAAATGTTTAAGTACATCAGAAGCAGGAAGCCTGCCAAACAATCACTGGGGCCAACGGAGGTGCTAAAGGAGCATTCAAGGAAGACATGGCCATTGTGGAGAAGCTAAATGACTTCTTTGCATTGGTCTTCAGAGCACAGGATGTGAGAGTGATTTCCACAACTGAGTCATTCTTTTTAGGTGCAAGATGTGAGGAACTGTCCCAGATTGAGGTATCAATAGAGGTGGTTTGGGAGCAATTTGATAAATTAAACAGTAATAAGTCATCAGGACCAGATGGTATTCACCCAAGTGTTCTGAAGGAACTCATATATGAAACAGCAGAACTACTAACTGTGGTATGTATCCTAACACTTAAAGCAGCCTCTGTACCAGATGACTGGAGGATAGCTAATGTGACACCAATTTTTAAACAAGCCTCCAGCGGTGATTACAGGATGGTAAGCCAAATTACAGTACCAGGCAAATTGGTTGAAACTATAGTAAAGAATAAAATTATCAGATACATAGATTAATACAATTTGTTGGGGAAGAGTCAACATGGCTTTTGTAAAGGGAAATCATGCCTCAATCTATTAGAATTCTTTCAGGACGTCAAGAAACATGTGAACAAGGGTGATCCAGTGGATATAGTGTACTTGAACTTTCAGAATGCCTTTGACAAGGTACCTCACCAAAGACTCTTAAGTAAAGTATACAGTCATGGGATAAAAGGGAAGGTCCTCTCAAGGATCAGTAACTGGTTAAAAGACAGCAGAAAAAGGGAAGGAATAAATGCTCATTTTTGAGAATGCAGAGAGGTAAACAGCAGTGTCCCACAGAGATCTTTACTGGGACCAACGTTGTTCAGCATACTCATAAGTGATCTGGAAAAAGGGGTAAAACAGTGAGATTGCAAAGTTTGCAGATAAAATTATTCGGGATAGTCAAGGCCAAAGCAGACTGTGAAGAGTTACAAAAGGATCTCACAAAACTGGGTGACTGGGCAAGAAAATGGCAGATGAAATTCAATGTTGATAAATGCAAAGTAAAAGACATTGGAAAATGTATTCCCAACTATACGTACAAAATGATGGGGCCTAAATTAGCTGTTACCACTGAAGAAAGATCTCAGAGTCATTGTGGATAGTTCTCTGAAAACATCCACTCAATGTGCAGTGGCAGTCAAAAAAGCAAACAATGTTAGGAATCATTAGGAAAAGGATAGATAATAAGACAGTAAATATTACAATGCCATTATATAAACCTATGGTACACCCACACTTTGAATACTGTGTTCAGTTTTGGTAGCCCCATCCCAAAAAAGATATATCAGGAATGGAAAAGGGAGAGAGAAGGGCAACCAAAATGATTAAGGCCATGGAACAGCTTCCAGACTGGGACTGTTCATCTTAGAAAGGAGATGACTAGACGGGGATATGATAGAGGTCTATAGAATCATGAATGGAGTGGAAAAAGTGAATAAGGAAGTGTTATTTATCCCTTCACAGAACAGAAGAATCAGGGGTCACCCAATGAAATTAATAGGCAGTGGGTTTAAAACAAACAAAAGGAAGTACTTCACACAATGCACAGTCAACATGTGGAACTTGTTGCAAGGGGATGTTGTGAAGGCCAAATCTATAAATGAATTAAAAAAAACAACTAGATAAGTTCATGGAGGACAGGTCCACCAATGGCTATTAGCCAATATGGTCAGGGATGCCACCCCATGCTCTGGGTGTCCCTAAGCCTCTTACTGCCACATGCTGGGACTGGATGACAGGGAATGGATTACTTGATGATTGCCCTGTTCTATTTATTCCCTTTGAAGCATTTGGCATTGGTCACTGTCGGGAGAGAGGATACTGGGCTAGATGGACCTGATCCAGTATGGCCATTAGGTTCTTCTCCTGCCCAAAGGTACACCCAGGCAACCTAGTAGGATTTCAATGGCACAGAATGTGGCCTTACAGTTTGACCTGTTCTGCAGCTGTTCTGCATGTTAAGCTTCCAGTGAAGTCACTGGGAGTTGTACACATGAAACAGCTACAGAATCAGGGCCAGCTTGGGGAGCCTATAGCAGGCAAAAAGTTCCAAGGGAGCAGCTAAAGGCAATACGCAGATATTGAGGGGGAAGGTCTCAGATGGGAAAAGTTAATAAACTTAGTTCAAAGTTACATTGAGCAATAACAGTACCTGACTTGCAAGGAAATGCTTTTTCATTTTTATTCTGGAACTTGTAGCAACCTGACATTTCTTAAAGATGTAAAATGCAAAGTGAATTTAGTGTAAAAATGCCGAGACCATGAAATAAGCCAGCTGCAGCTAGGAAATTCAAATTAACATTCACATCTCCAACTTTAATCAAGTGCCGGTGTGGTTTCCTTTGCCAACAATGGTGCAAGGTGAAGCTGGAGGCATTTGTTCTTCTCTTAGTAATTGCATACACGTAGCTCCCACCTACACACCTTCTTCTCCTTGACACAAAACTAACTTCTGAAGGACCACCTGTTCCACAAAGCATTCCAGCTAGAAAGGCCACCCATCACTCTGTTTATTCACTGTATCATATGCGTGCTCTTAAGTCTGTATGCTCTTTAGGGCAGTAGTTAGTTTTTTTATTTAGCACATTTTACATTGTATAATGTGTAGCGTATGCTTACAATGCTCTATCTATTATAGCAGATTTGTGTCTGGTGGACCCAGCCGTGTCCTGCTCTTTGTTGTTTCTATCACATGCCAAACGTTATTTCAACATAATGAGCCAAAGGTAGGCCTTGTGTAAGTAAGTGCACTTCCCGAGAAAAACTCTGGACTAAATTCAATGGTGATGTAAGCTACGTGTCAGGCATGACTGGGTTTGAAAACTACTCTAAGTGGCAAAGTAGTGTAACTTGCACCACCTTGCCATTTCTTGAGTATGCAAAATAAGTGCAGCTTGCTGTTAATCCCATTCACCAGGATTTTCCCCATTACTTGCCTTTGACATGGACATTTTGCAAACCTATCTGCATGTTTAACACCCACTGAACAACAGATCTGTGCTAGTTACACTACTTTAATACTTATACCCATCAAGTAAATTGAACTATCATTTATGTCACTGCTGAATTTGGTCCTGTCATTGGTGTTATTTCTCTCTCTCTCTCTCTTTTAAAAAGAAACACATTGTGGGAAGTGCAAAGACACATATTACTCCTCTGAGAACCATAAAGCAGCTCCTCTCCCATGTAAACAGGGGATGAAATCTATATTTTACAAAAAACAGGTCATAATGTCTGTTTAGGTCCCCACTGCTTCCTGTGAACATTTGAGCCAGAGTCTCCCCTCTGCATGGAACAGGAATATAGAAGCAGAACCCTCTCCCATAGCACACGCAATCCAGTGGAAAGTCAGGGAGGCAGCACCACAGCTTTCTTCCCCGCTCACTAGGGCTCTGTCAGTTCCAGCCTGAAGGGGAAGGTGGCATGCTGTATGGTACATGCCCCTCCAGATTTCAAGCTATAACCCATTTTAGTGAGTGCTGTCTCCATCTCTGCACCTTCTGATCCCAACAAACAGGAGTCACAGAGGGTTGGAATCCATTTTCATTATGGAACTTCAGCCACTGTGGGGTTTGAATACTGCACAAAACAAAAAACCCTTTTCCTCCAAGACACTGCAACAGTAAATCCATCAGGGTTTTTCTAAATGAGGAGAATAATTTCCCATAACAAATACTATCACTTGCATGTGTACTCTGAATCCCTATGGTAAGTAGAGGCATATATAAGCTGAAGACATTTTAAAAAAAAGATACGGTACTCGACAAGCACAGTAACCAGTTTTCAAAAGCTACTATTAACAGCTCAAGCCTTGATTTATTTATCTAATAAGGATAAAATAACCACAGACAGAGGGACACTGCCAAGATTTCACCTCAAGAAGAAAGTGGCATTATTGGGCTACAAGGCCAAGACGCTCCTCTGATTTACATCAGTGTAAACCTGGAGTAACTTCACTGGAGTTAACATGCAGTTTAAAGACAGGTTAAGCACCATGTTTCTGTGCTTCTAGTCTGTGGACCTGATTCTAATCTTACCTGACTTTTGGATCATGGTAATTCCAATTTATCCCATCGACTTCAGTTATTCTGATTTACGCTGGTGCAAGTGAGAGCAGAGTCAGACCTTGTGTCTTCTCTATGCCGAAATGCAAGCTGAAGTAATTTTCCCCATCATGAGGTATATACTATACATTGCAAGACTAAGGCATTCTAAAGGAAGTGGTAACAGAAAAGTACCACTGTAATATACAGTTTTAGTGAGGCAGAAAGTGAGCAGTAAATAGCATACAACTAGGCTAACTGGATCTCATTCCTTCGACTTGTCTTAATCCACCATATAATTTAACCTACTCTAAATAAACAAGAACTGGTTCAGACAGCATATTTCCCTCTTACAGTTGCTTCTGGGTGTTCAATAATCACATTAAAATGGTTTAAACTTTAAAAGAAATAATCTTGCCTCTAGGGATTTCTACTTTCCAGAAATGTTACATATTATTATATATGAAAGAAAATAAGACAGAGTTCAAAGCTGAGCTGACTGTGCTACTATATACATTGGACTTTCTATTTTAACTAGTGTGACAAGCAATGATAGGTGGCTTTATCAGTCAACATTTCCAGTGGAATAAAGGGACAGAAATCTCAAACCTAAACACTCAAAACAAGGTAAACAGGAGTTAGAAGATATTTTCCTCTCCGTTTTCAATGCAGATTCATTTTCTTCTGCTCTTTTGATACTTGAATAATCAATCAACGCTTCGGTCCAAAAAAATTCTCCTCTCAAGACAGAGCTGTACGGCTGTTATCCTTAACACTGAAAATAACGACTAAGGGATAGATTAAAGTAGTAGTATAAATTCAAATTAATTCTATTTTAAATACTAAACCCAGACATCCCCAAACTATTCTCTAACCCTTGCTCCAGTGTTCATTCCATACCAACCTACCGTATGACTTGCCAAACCAGATCAGACTACTGGTCCTTTTAGTCAGCTGGCAATCCTCTTTCTGGTAATGGACAGCACCTCATCAGAGAAAGGCAGGCACTTTCCTATCCTGCCCAACCAACTGTGTAATGCATCTGGGGAGGGTATGAAGCCTGTCCTTGCTCTACAGGTGATTACTTTACCCCCTGAAGCAAGACATCAGATTACACTCATCATTAATTTAGCTTGCAAAGCTACAAACATTAGAGGTCATAAAATTACCCAGCCCTTTTACAAATCCAGCCACAGTATTTATCACAATGACCTTGTGCAGTCCTGATTTCCACAGGCTGACAATACATTATTGCCTCTTATTAATGATGGGCTCCAAGCCAAAACATTGAGGGATGTTTTCTTTGGATCCTTGGTTCTGGGGTGGCCTGTCTCTATTTCTTATTAGTTCTTATTACTTCTTTAGCTTCAACAACTGTCTACCTATTTTGTTTTCATAACACTAAAACACATGCTTAAAGTTGTGAGTAGTGCCATTAACTTCAACTGATTATACCTACTGCATCAGGACTGCAGAAGATCTTTGAGATAATTTATGGGGGCTGGCTTTGTAAATTTTACTGTGCCTAGTACTTGCAGCTCTGCAAGCTAAATTGAGGGCTCTGGTGGGAATTTCAAAAGCACCTCTGTGAGTTAAGAGCACTAATCCCATTGAAGCTGGTGCATTGGTTCAGTATTGATTTAGAGAGAAGCCGTCCATTTACCTTATCCCCAACACACTTCCTGCAAAACTTACATGTTGCTTAGAGATCTCCCATACCAAAACTGACATGGCAGCATGGCTACTAATAGTCATACAAAGAGATTTATAAAATTCCTAGGCGCAAAAAACACCTTAACTTTGCCTTGCAATGACACCATACATAATCATGTTTATGGTTAGCAATAATACCATCTGTAGCCCCAGGTTAAAAAGCCACATTTGATTTTTTCCCCATTTTCCCCCCTCATCGTGTCCCTATAGGTCTGGACACTGTGCTGTCAGGGGCCACCATCTTCTTTGAAGGCAGCTTTGCTTCATTCCTATTATTCTCAATAGAATGCAGTGGCCATTTTGAAAGAGGGCATCTTAACTCAAAGGCACCTGTGGTCTCAGTCCTATTAAAAACAATTGGAAATGGCAGAGATTTTAAAAGGGGGAGGTCCTTTGTAGACTTGTCTAATAATGCCCTTCTATAATCAGTCTCAGCTGAAGAAGAAACTTTCCACTATGTAAAAAAATGGCAAAAAATACCATTAATCCTACAAAAAAAATGTAAGTACTCAATGCATGATATTTTAGTTAGTTTAAGTATAAGGGAAGTTTGAAGAGTTTGCATTATTCCAGTATTAAGATCATTCAGGACAAAGAAATAGCTGCACAGATGGTGCTAAATCTCTTAAAAGACTAATTTTAAAATTAATTTTAACTCCAATTAATTAACTAATATACTTGCAAATTTGCAGAAATTCATTCTATTCTCAAAGAGTAAGTTCTGTAGTTTTGGGGGAAGATGCACTGTATTCTTCATACATAATCCAATGGGTGAATCCCTGCTGTCAATGTGAAAACTCAGCTAACCCCTAACTATGGAACCACAAGTAGCACTACCTTAATATTTGTTTTTCTTGATCAAAATATAGATATGAAATGCAACAATGGCACGGTAAGTATGGCTTGTCTTTCTGCAGTGTTCAATTCACAGTTTTGAATACACCCTTGAAATGAATGGAATGACACCAGGGATGAAGTTGGCAAATGGCCAAGATTTGCAAAGTGAACAGTGATTCTGGATGCTTCAATCTTTGAATGCTCAATTTAAGACTCCTTAAAGGGGCTTGGTTTTCAGAAGGACTTTCAACACATTTGGAAATGAGGTCGTACTTGGATGCCCAAAGATGGGCATCCTAAAAATGATCCACTCAGAATCCCCGATCACTTGAAAATCCTGGCTTGTGGGTTTTAAAGATGGAATATAAATAGGTTTGTAAGGATTAGATTTTTATCTGTAAATATCAGTAAACACTGATTATACTCTACACACACAAGCCAATCAAAACATTTCCAGTGATAATAATCAAAATGTACAGTTAGACAACATAAGAAAAATGCTGCTGAGAACTTAGAGTTTGATTTAAGGTTATTTACTTTGCATATGTTGACATGTGATGTTGACGATTTGTGCTTTAATGGTTACAAAGCTTTAACTTTTTGAATCTCAAAGTCCACTGTCATTAAACAGGTCCCCCTATAATTTCCCATAACCATGAACATTTAAATTAATAAAAATCTAAAATGTGCTTAAACAAACATTGATATTATCCATCAAAATTATTTAAAAAATGAACTCTGCCAAGCCTAGACATAAAACAATTAATGTAAAGTATATTAATCACTTCATCAGCTTTTGGTTACATAGTGTCCTTAATAAAGCAATTTGTCAGATCTTTTGAAATAAGTTAACTTGAAATTATATATAAATATACATTTTCTATTGCTGAAGGAAGAGGAGACCAACGAACTCCTATGGTGTCAGATTCCTTACCTTTCAACAGCAAGTGGTGAATACAGATCACAACCTAACAAAGATACACACTCTTGAACGATATATGTTGTAAGCATACAAGCAGGGGACAGTCCTAGAACATGAGAAACTGATACTTCATGAAGATGTGGCGAAGCAAGCAAATTCAGAGCTTTATAGGTTTAAGTGCGATAAAATGAATATAATATTTTAAAGGAATTCAGCACATAATTCCTACTACATGTGTTGTATGTTGATTGCTGGAAACATTGAGCTGTATGTCCTCTAGCTGCTGAATTTCACACAAGAAACAGCCAATTTGGGAGGTCTGTGAACCAGATATAGCAATAATTCAACCGTGCTGTTATTCGGGCATAAATCAAAACCTCTGCAGCCTGCTGAGGCAGCAGTGGCCTGAGCTTTGCTGAATTCCTATGCTGATAATAAAGTCTTGACAATGTGGTTGATGTGGCACTCAAAGGAAAGCTTCAAGCCACAGATGAAACCAAGATTACAAGCTGGTTAGAAAGTAAATAACGGTCCCATGAAATGGAACCATAAATGAAAAAAATGCTACTCAGCCAGTGATGGGAGCCAACTATAATTCAAAATGATTCAAAATTCAGTCAAAGAGTCAGTATCACAGTGCAACCCAACTTACAAAACAAAACACATGAGAAGAATTATACTCAAACCTGAGCATGTATAACAACAGTAGGAGGAACAGGTATTCAGTTGCATGAAATTTTTGTCATTTCATCCCAACAAATTAAAAAAAAATCTCAAAATATCATAATTCCCCACAGGATGGAAATTCTCATTTTTGTCCAGCTCTAGGGTTTAAATCTCCAAGGAACTCCACAAAACACCTAAACGGAGCCCCAGAGACATCATCATCTGTTATTCATTAGAGTGCTTTAATTAACATGGACATTTCAACCTTCTAATAACGTGGAACAATTTGTTCACAGAACAACTTCGCTAAGGGCCAAATCTTGCTCAACTTACATACACAAGTCATCCCACTGAATTAAATCGACAATGAGTAAAACTGGCAAGATTTGTCCTAGTAAGAGGAGAATCATTACAACTGGAACTGCAGTTTGCATGATGCAAACCTTTGCAAAAAATTGAGACTGTCTTATTATTTAAATATAAACAATATTCCATTGTATTATCACTGCCTGGGAGGGACAGAGTGGAAGGATTTCTGTTGGTATATACACACACCATACATATATGTCACTGAAGACACATAGGAGTGCAATGAACAGTTATGAGTTGGTTTTGGATTCAGTCAGAGAAGCCATTAACCCTGAAATGTGATCGCGTTGTCAGTTATCTTTGCCAAACTGGAGTTTCAAATTAGGAAAAATATACTGCATGCTCAGAAACAGTAAGAGGTAGTTTTCCCTCAGCCCTACCAAAGATTTTCACTTGTAAGAAAATCTCTGAGGTATTATGATAGTGAAAACAAGCTCTTTGGAAAACAACTTGGAAACTGTCTCAGGCCAAAATTACCCTGTTCTATTTCTACACCAGGGAAAACATTCATTGGTGTCATAAAAATTGCCTGGATTAATACAGACAGTTGCCCAGAAAGCCAGTTGCTGTTGCTCCTGGGGAATCTGAATGCTTCACAATTATCCTGATTCATTTCTTATATGGGTCAAATGGACCCCTACAAGGAGCGTGGATGACCAGCTTGTGAGGGTCAGAGAGAAAAGACAACTAAAACTAAGAAAGGGGTCAGTTATTCAGAGTAGATGAGCCTTGACAAGCATTTTAAGGAAACCTACAAAAGTAACTTGTCTGGTATCAGATGATCTATCCCCAAAGACCCCTGGCTCACATGAGTCCTGGTCAATAAGTATGTTCCATGTAAGCTGTATAATTTTGACCAGTACTGTTACAGCATAAGGCAGATTACAGCAGAGTTGGTTGAAAGTTTTCCAATTTTTAAATCTCAGAATTTCTCACAGGATGGAAATTCTATTTTTAACCAGCTCCAAAATACAGTTTGTAACACCAGATGCTACTTTCATTTTGAGTCCCAAGTTGGAATAGATAAAGTCAGAACTCTAAAGGAAGCTTTTCTTTCAACTCCAGCTGTTTATGAAATGAATCTTTCTGGTTGTGCCTATCTAGAACCTTTCCACAGGTATTTTCTCATTTGTGTGTGTGCACAAACACACACTCAAAATAGAATCTGCATCCACCACTGAAATATACACTGCTCAGTGATGCAACAGCATCCAACATATCAGGACAGGAAATTTGAAAGAATACCATATTCAACTGAACTTGCAGTATGGGATTCATAGTGGCACAATGTAGCAACCCAAACTAGATTACATCTCCCTGTATCTGCTCAATTCTTATGAAAAGTGACATGATCCTTAAAATTCACAAGCTTTCAACTGGTTGTACATATCAGGTAAAAGATAACACTTTGAACAATACAATGCTAACAGCTTGGGACTGGTTGAATTATCACACAGAAGGAAGAATCCCCTTCCAGATTCACCAACACTGCTTTCTGTGGGGGGGTTTATAATACTTTGTATATAACACTTTTCATCTAAAGGTCTCAAAGCACTTTACAAGCACACATTAGAATCTCAAGGTTCACAATGTTTAGTGAGGTAGGGAAGTATTATCATCTTCATTTTACTGTGAGAAAATCGATTAATAGAGTTTGAGAGAGATTTGACCAGGGTCACAGAGTCATGATTTGAACCCAGAACATCTGATTTTGAATCCTTTGCTCTAATCATTAGAAAACACAACATTCCTTCCCAGGAGGTCTCCTAACCAACTACTAGCTAGACCTGTCTTTACCTAGTGTTTGACTGTAATACAACTGGAGGAGGGGTGGATATAGCCATTACTCCCATTGTAAAGTGCAATTTATTACATTATAGTGCTACCCTCATTACAGTGTAGTGGTATCATTGAAGTTAATCCAATTGAGAATCACAGCAGTGTATGACTAAGCTGAAAGTATCAGAGCACAGTTCATGAGCCACCAAAGAAACCATTTACTGCAGTTTGCTCTTAAAAGTAAAAGCCTCATTTTAAATTAAGTGAAAAACGTATTTTGTAAATGCTGGCTTGCTTGAAAAGAAACTATTCTCAAACTTTCTGCTCAGCTAAATACCATCACAGCTGCACATGCCAACCAAGTGCATAGTCAGCTTGGGAATTATTCACATAAATAAAGAACACAGCTTGTAACATTGACTTTTTTTGATCAAAAAGTGTCCTGGGGACAACTGAACAGTTTGGCTCAGGCAAAGGCTAAACTTCTGGTGGGCCTTTTATTATTTTCACAGAGTATTAGACTTTGTGAATACAAAGCTAGATGTACTCAAACTGATAATGACACATTCTAATAGTCTCTCTATCCCACAGATGCTTCTTGAAAAAGTTGTTTTATTTACTTACTTTAGGAAGAACTTCTTTTAGTACAACTTGAAATACAATCAATCCTTTCATTAGCTGTTTTAATAGCATCCCCAGGCCCAACATCCTTCACCACAAACCAAATAAGTTGGGGGTGATGGAACATTTGTATAGTGGAGGTGCTGAGAGCCATTGAACCAAACTATAAACCCTGTATGTGATGGAAACCACTTCAAGCCAGGGGTTGCGGCAGTACCCTTAGTTCCAGCACCTATAAAATAAGTTGGTGATTATTATTGGATAAAAAGGACCTTTTCAAGGTTAAAAATACCCTGTTAAAAAGTACACTGATGCTAATAATATATTTCCCTTATTCAAAACTGAAAGAATTATTTAAAATCTAATGTATTTTTCACCATCTGTTCTTTATTTCCATTTTGCATTCTAACTCAGATTGGAAAAAAATACAGAACAGCAAGTTTTCCTTTTATTTTTTTCTCCTTGCATGTTGTCATTCACCAATACAATGCCTTGGTTGCAAATGCCAGAAGGAGCAAAAACTTAGAATCACAGAATTGGAAAGGACCTCAGGAGGTCATCTAGTCTAACCCCCTGCTCAAAGCAGGACCAATCCCCAGACAGATTTTTACGCCAGATCCCTAAATGGCCCCCTCAAGAATTGAACTCACAATCCTGGATTTAATAGGCCAATGCTCAAACCACTGAGCTATCCTTCTAATTAGATTTCTAATATTAGATTTGTAAAACTTAATAGAGCTTAAATTTAAGGGCTAAGCTACTTAACTTTCATTTTATATTGAATCAATCTTACAAAAGTGTATTGTAGAAAACTACAAACCACAGACCAAACAAACAGGCTTCTACAAAGTTTGAGTCCCAGTTTTGTCTCCTTTGTTTACCAGGGATCACATCCTACCTGGAAAACTGTACAACACAGAGAAATACCAAATGGTTGAATAATATATTGCAAATAAACTTATTCCATTGACATTATTTCTTTGCATTTTATTTTAGTTCTAAACTGAAGTACCTTCAGTAATCATAGCATAACCCTGATGTGACTGTGGCCCCCATCATACAAAGCAGTTCACAGTGACATAAGAGCCCGGTAAATGTATTTTTGTTCTAATTTTTTGTGAATTTCATATTATTTTATTTTATCCATTTTATCCACAAGGGTTGTGTCCTGCCCCCAATGTGTGAAAGACTCTCTGGGTGATGGGATTTGCAGAGTGAGCCTGCTCCTCACTCACCGTGCAGCAGTGGTTTCTGACCTGTGAGGCTGAGTCCAGCTCTCCATTCCAGGCATCTGGCGCCCGGGGTTTCATACCGCTTAGCTTTGGCCCATCTGCCCCTCCATCATCATGAATTTGTGAAAAATATAGGGCTCTAGTTCCACGTAGGTGGATGGACTTTGTCTGAGAGAGTTTGTGTTGTTTCCATCTGTTGGCTGGCCGACAAACAGGATAGAGGACCCCTATTAATAAGGTCATATAAAGGCTCTTTTCTTTATCTGAAGTGACAGAGGCCTGTTTTTTTTAAAGATGAAAAACAAGAGTTCTAATCCTAGCTCCCCACATGTCTCTGATTTAAATAATAATCATGTCTTGTCTGTTACATATAAACACAGATTTTCCTAATAGAAAGCTTCCCTGGAGCTTAATAGGGATGAAATCAATATGGGTTATAGAAATTATTATAAATTCCTATACAAAAACTGTATCCTTATGACAGTTGGGCGGGGAAGGTCAACCATCAGACAGAACTAAAAGGTGGTATTATTCTGAAGCCGTATACGGATTTTCTATAAGGGTTGTTAGACTCTGAGATAAATATTTTGCCATTCCTTTCACTTGAATATGGAACTATAAATATCGTTGTCATTGCTCTAAAGGTTTGACTGCTTTGTCTATAAATATTAGTTAATCACCTGTGCATTGAAATTCTCAGTTGCTGGCAATAGTGGAGACCTCTAGTGGTTACAATAATAGCAGTAATCATATGACCATTTAACCTCAAAGTGATCCAGTTCCCTTGAGGTCAATGGTAAGACATCTCTTGATCTAACAAGAGTTGAACAAGGCCCTCAGTGGATATTTTGCTGTTACTAATGGCAGGAGGATTCTTAGTCTCCTGAGAAATAAAAGGATTAAAATATATTAGCTTTTGGTAAAGTATTCAGAGAAATATCCATTCAAACTTTTTAATTAGTAGAAAATCTCATGGTGCTTCACAGTATGAATCATCCTTATATTTTTGTGTCTACATTTTTTCTTTGAGAAAAGCTTATCTGGCCTCATTTTCAAGCTCTTTCCCCAAGGTTTTCCAGCTGTGCTAAAGGTTATGGCGTAGGGATGGAAGGCAGGCAGCACCACTATCCCCACCTCCTTCTCCTCCACCAGCCATTTTGTGACTGGCCAAAACTATTGGTGTCAAATCCATACATAGTTTCAGGTTGACCTGAAACGGCATTTTTTGTCAACTAAACTATTTGTCTGAAAAATTTTTGCCCAGCTCTAGCAGGGCTTAAATACATTTGATTTTCCCCTTCAATTAGGGGATCCAAGAAGAAGTGATTCTGTACTGTGCTGTGAGGAAGAGCGTTATGTGGATGTGTCATTTCTCACTGCTTCATTGTTTGAAGGTTCCAAATTTAGACAAAAATTGGCCTGAGTCAAAACCCCAGATGGAAGCTGAAACGTTGTTCCAGGTCTGGAGTTTGGATTGCTCTCTGTAATGGTCAAAATCCAAACACACCAAACTTTGGTAAAGTTCAGATTCAGTTTTGGAAAGCCCAAATTTATACCCAGAATGGCTTGAGCCCATCTCTAGTTTTAGAAATTGCTTTCTTCCTCTTTTTCTCACTCTCTCTTCCTCTGAGCCAATACATTCTGACTCCAAGAGGAAGATACAGATAGAGATAATCCACTGCTATTAAAAATCACTAAGCAATACTTAGGTTTAGTAAATTTTAATACCTACTGAAAGAGAGCTCTCCAGCATTACTTCATGGAAGAAGTGTTCATTTTCACAAGGAGATGGCATAGTAAAGCATTCCAGATTGATACATAACACACTATTGTGTGTGTTAAGATTATCTCCTGTTTATATTTGGGTTTTGTGGCCCAAGGTCAAAAACTGAACATGTTGCTTTTGAATGCATATGAATGAGATTCTTTTCTATGGTGGATTATTGCTAGAAGGCTCCCACAGAAAGCAGAGACCATGTTTTTAGCATCAAATCAGGGTTGACTGTTCCAAGCATAATGTCCAGCCTGGAGAATACTGGAATATGAGACTGCAAGAAGACTTCAAGGGAGTGGTTAGGCAGGAGGGTTTATGTTAAGAAAAGAGACTGAGAGGAGATGTAGGAACTTCAGAAGGTAGAATGAAGATGAGTGGATAGATTTTGGAAATGTAGTGTTCTGATAGAATTTGACTACAGAATGGACGTAGGGGAAGTAATGAGAAGAGCGGAGTATAATACCCAGATGACAGAAAGAAATTTATTGTTATCGACAGTGATGGAGAGGAGAGAGAAAGGGAGAGAAAGATAAAGTGTTTAGTTTTGCCTGGTTGAATTTGGTCTAGTCACAGGACAGCCAGTATGATATACTAACAGGCAGTCGAAGATGCGAGACTGCAGAAGACTCACAACATTTTGGTTTACTGGGGAGGTAGTTCATAGACTCGGGGCAGGAAACCAGGAGCCTATGCATCCGACCACAACTGTCTCCTGAGTAAAACAAAATTTACATTTTAATTGGTTGATAAAACATCAGTAAGGACCAAAACTATTCTATGGAGAATTCTTTGGATAAGTGAAACAATAGTAAAAAAACCAGCACTTATTTTCCATACTATTCAACACCTTTTCTAGCAATCCATGAAGCAATGTTCAAAATTGCTGACACTGCCCTAAACTCTCAGTATACAGTTTCTGTTCTTCTGTGGCTAAAATCTTTGGAACACAGCAATGAACTTTAATTAGAGAAATTAGACTAGAATCTGCCTCCATGGAGTTACATGCCTAGAAATAATAGCAGAACTTGATCCTGTATATGAACACAGTCCATGTACAATAAATGCTTATTTTTGTTTTTCTCATATATGAGAGTCTATTAGATGATGAAAATGTGCATCTACTTCTGAGCTGTAAGGTAACTGAAGTAGTTTTAATAATGTTGTTGCTTTGGACTTGATCTACCTGAAAATACCTGTGCATGTCTGGACTGTGCAAGTCCTGGGAGGATGCAGGCTTTGCAGTAGGCTGGATTTTGCAGAACCTACCTGAAGGAAAAGATGGTCCACTGCAGAAGCACACTCAACATCAGGGCATTTTGAAGCTGCTCACAATGGGAAGATGAGCTCCACACCTCACATGATACGTAACTCCCTACAATCAACCTTTCATTGGAGCCACTGGCAGTCTGTTGAGGTTAGGGGAAGGAGTGTTCACTCCCTGATTTATTTTAAAAGGCACAAGGGGTGGTTTACAGAATCACATCTCCCTAACTGACAGTTCCATTTCAGAGCCCAGGAAAGTGGTAGCTGCTCCCACAGTCATGTCCCCTTTTTACATTTGTTTCCCTAGCCAGCTGACATTAACAGTCAAGCAAGACCCATCCTCTCCTGCATTTATACAATGGAGGAGATTCACTAAGCATGCCAGCCACTTCCCCAAGCGTCATTCCCAGGACGCTCATTACTCTGAGAAGGCAGCAGATCTGCAATCACCTCCAAGGAAAAATTTCCCTTCTCAGAATAAGGAGTAGCCGCTGCAAAAGTCACAGAGATGAATGTGGGCAGGGTGAGACCTCTCAGTTTATTGTTTCAGAATACTAGTTGTAAACACATATTCCAAGTATTTTCCAATCTGGGCATTCATGATATGTCTGTACAAGAATTCTTTGTTTATTCCACTCAGCAGCTAAAACATTACTTTTTGAAGGCAGATTTGGGGCCAAGATCATGCTCTCATTAAATTCAGGATCAGGTCCTTGGTATATCAATAATAATTCACCCGGAGCATGTGCCAGCTGATGCTTCCTTCAGATGATATTACATGAATTTGTAACATACCTACAGCCACCACAGTTAGTGTAACTAAACAAGTATTTGCAGTCAGAGAAGGTCAGTATTTACTTCAGTGAAAGTATTTCCTATATGAAATATAAAGAAATACAGCAGAGTACTGCAGGGCCTGAGGTAACCATATCTATTTATCTTATATAACACTGGTAATTTTTTAAATGCCATCTTGTGTACTGGGCCAGATTCATCCCTAGTGTAATTCACTTAAACCTAGTGACATGTTTCTATATGATAATAGGTTCCTATTAGGTTGCTGCAAAAGTCTTTTAGTCCTATAGATCTGGAGTTATAATCACAAGAGGATTTGCCATTGTGATGTCTTGAACATCTGCTTTAAAAAAAGGTACAATATTATGGGGACATAGAAATTAAAGAGCAATACTTTTAATGCCAAAACATACAACAGTAAATGAATATTTTAGTCCTTACCACAAGACTGCTGTCCAGAGAAAGTCTTTTCCCGAATTCCCGTCTCTGTCGTTGTTTTTTTCTTTCCATGGCTTTGGTGGTTTGTTTTCCTTGCAATCTACTAGAAGTGTCAGGCTGTTTCCAGTGTCACTGAAAAAATTAAATGCACATTCAATAATCAAGTTAACAGTTTCTGTTGTTCATCATTAACTTTCTAATAATCCAGCAGTTAATGACTTTGTGAATCTAGTAGGCCGTGTTCCAGGAACAAGTTCTCTGTGCCTAAAAGAGCTGATCTGTCCAGAGAGAAATGTGAACTGAACATATTGGGGTGATATTTAAAACCACCACCACAACAACAAAAACCTGAACACCCAGCTGTTGATACTGTCCTTGATTGGCTTTATCAGGGCCCCTGGGTTTGTATAGTCTTTTACTAAAAGAACAGGGAAATGGGTTTGCAGAGCTAGTAAGCTGTCTGAAAAAATAAACAGTTCACGTTGCTCACGCTTCCCAGTAAACCGTGTTTACTGGCATAACTCCCTGTGTTATATTTATGAGGCACAAATATTGAGCCCAATCCTGCAAGGTTCTGGGAGTTGAAAGCCTTGAGTACCTTTCATTGATTTTTAAGGCCAGATAGTACCACTATGATCATCTAGTCTGAACTCCCGCATAATACAGGCCATAGAATTTCATCCTGTGAAATTCTGGTACTTCTGCAGTGGAGGAAATTAGTGGCGTCATTGTTGGCAACATTTTTTATTAATTCTAAGACATAACTTGCATTACATAACATAAAAAATTCAAAGTGTCCAGGATAACAGAAAGTATCTTAAAAGATTCAAACTTCTAAGAGAGGTATATTGTGCATGCAATGGTTTGTCTAGCGTGCTTTGGGAATGTAGGTCAGATTTTTCTCTCAGCTGCACTCGTGTAAATCTGAAATAACGTCTTTGATGTTAATGAGGATATTCTGGATTTATAACAATGTAACTGTGATCGAAATCTGACCCAAATACAGGCAAATAGATATGCACAGGAATGTAGAGCCAAGTATAAGAAACTTCTACTGCAACCAACACTGAGTGCATCTGTAAATGTCGAAGGGCAATGTCTACAGTTCTTACTCTGGGCTAACTTCCAGCAAGGCCAAAGGGAGCTTTCCCTGAACAAAGGCTGGAGGATTTGGTCGAAATCTTTAGTCAAGACCAATTGTAGAAAGAGAATAATAATAATAAAAATGGTTTCAGCAATGCTGCAATCCTCCTAGTTTCACTCAGTGCCAAATCCATTGTATTTAGTGAAAACTCGGACTAAAATAGAGCAGAAGCTGACCCTACATGTTTAAGAACCAGTTTCTAACTCCTTTTACTTATTTTGAATAGTACCTTGAACTACAAGGAGTCCTATGACTTCAGTGGGATTACTATTGTAAGGAGCTATTCAAGGTGACTAAGGGGAATCAGAATCTGTCCTTATAGCAATATAGCCAGTGTAAGGTTTTCCATTCTACCCAACTTCAGACCTGCCTGACCTCACTTATACTGGTTTTGTACTGGTGTGAGATCAAAATTCAGCCAGTTTTCTAACTAATACCTGTAAATTAGTCTGTACAGAGATTATTTGCCATACATGAGCTCGGTGAGAGAATATCTAAATGTGTATGGCAATTAATCAGTGAAGACATCTCAATTATTGCTCCAATCACTTTCTTTTTCCATTTTGTACAGTGCTGGTTACAGTAAACCTCTGCTTGCTTGCATTGCTACCAATTAAAATGTTAAATGTGTTATTCACTTGAGATAACGAGGGAGCACAATGGTGAATTACCACGGTTCACATGAAATACCACAATGGATATTATTAAAGACACAATGGCAACTCAATACAGTGCTGTTCTCCTCTTTATAAAACACCAGACATGAGAAGGAAAAAGGTTAACTTTTGTCATCTTTGCACAGTATCTCTATCCATTCATCATCGTATCAGCCAAGCATAACCTTCCCTAAGGTACATTTCTGTTGACCAATAGCCTCACCTTGGAGTGAGCTAGAGGTAGTCATAGTCTAGAGGCAACCGCTCAAGAGGAAGGACAAGCATTTGATTTGATTATCCTGTCTGCAGATACTTAGCAGAAACCATTCCCAAATCGGTCACACAAATAGTGGATGTAGGACTAGCTATCAATTGTTTATACAGTACCAACACTGGGCTACTATGGACACTTTACACATATATGTGAAGACAAGGCTCCAGAAGATCTTATAGTCTGGATTATCAAGAGTTACAAATCTAGGTCTAGTCCTACCCTTTTCCAACTAGGAAATAATGACACACGGGCTAAAGTTTTCAAAAGTGACTAGTGATTGTGAGTGCCTCAGCTTTTGGGTGTCCAACTCATGACACCTTAAAGAAGCCTGATTTCCAGAACGCAAGTACCCACATTCTGAATATCACTTCCCTTTATTTTGCCTGCAGCTGGGCACCCTTAACCAAGCCACCTACAAGTACTAGTCACTTTTGAAAATCTTGCCCTTGCATCTTAACAAACAAAAATATCCTCATTCAGACAAGTCAAAGGCCAGTTTGGGCCTCAAAACCAGACTCTCTCTTCAAACTAAAGATAAAATCATTGGCTAAAATGCTGAAAAACAAGCTCTTATCTTGGAACAGGTATTTCTGTGCAACATATTTCCTGTCTCAAAGAAAGAGCTTTATCTGGTAGGCTTCTATCTCCTAGTGATCAACCTATAGGCCAGCTAAGAGACCTACAGTAATTCGAACGGGAAGAAATGCACCTCCTGAGAGCCTCCACCTTCTGGGAGAATGCCTGTCTAGCAGGAATAGACCTGAAGTGTTGTACACTCACTAACGGTTTGCCCAAATCACAAGGAATACTGTACCTACATATCAGGATAAAACAATTTTCCAGCCTTCTCTTTTGAGTTTATCATCAGTTGCCTGATGCTCCTGAGGGGATTTCTTCATTGCAGAATTAACTCAGGTGATCAGCACCCAGGTTAGCCTAGGCCAGGTGTGAGCAGCCACATTGCAAAACCATACCCAACTACATGTGTCCTCATGGGTGGGTGTGGTGCAACACCCATGAACGAGCCTGGGTTAACTCAGCAATGAAGCCATACCTTTGGATTTAGGAACTTTCAGGGTAACAACAATCTTCAGTCCAGAGGTATTACACACCTCGAAAATACACTAATTTTATAATGGAAATAATTGTTCAGTACACTGGGAGATGGACCTAATAATCCACAACCAGGAGAACCAGGGTATTGTTATAAACATACAGAAGTTCCATCTGTAATCCACATATGACATTTCCTGGTTCATACAGTCTCCTTCAGAGGGAAAGTTATAGTTTGAGGTATATATATATCATGGCTGCTGGAAAAGTGTAACATTATCATACGAAGATTAACATCCAAGATCTCTTCATACAGTTTAAGAGCACACGGTCAGATTTCAATTGAGCTACGCCAATTTATGCTAACCAAATATTTGGCCCATAATCATATCTTTTGGAAACATGAAACTGATTATATTTGTCTTTTTTAAAAAATGTATATGAACATAGCAATTGTGATAAGTGTCAGATTGACAAGTCTAGAGACTGAAGTCTTCCGGTTTATCCTCAGAAGAGGTACAATTCAAACATTCCCACCCCTCCACATATCTCAGTACTGACAGGGCAAACGTCCCTGGGGCAATAGGATAGTTCAGTCTCCATAGCCCATTCAGTCTTTGGCGTCCTCTGCTAAGATTGTCAACAAGAGTGCTAATTATGGGGATGTTTTTTGTGATCATGAGCCTACTAGAGACTAGAATAAAAATCACCACAAATTATACATTGGTCACATTTTAAAAGTTTCTTCCATCTAGAAAAATTCAGCCAGTTTGAGAGCTATCCTTTATACCTGAAATGGAGAACACAGATGGAATTGGTAATATCTCTGATAATGGGGAGAAGGAGGGGGAAATGTTTTAAGTGCTGTCACTAGTATAGGACACCAAACAGCCATCAGATAGTAGAAACTTTCAGTCAGTGCAGACGTTGACTAGAATTAAACAGGTGACCTAGAGGTGAAAGTATCTCTATCTCATTGTGAATCCCTTGAGTCATTCAATCCCCCTGGAATGGGTTTTCTAACTGAAACTTTATCCTCCAAATTATCATACACACTAGCCTGCTATTGTACAGTAGGGTTGCTTATGAGGACTATGCTGGTGACACTGAGGTTTATGGGTTGGGTTTGCATGTGGTTTCTCTAAGAAAAATGAACACAGAAGCATTTCAAACTTAAATATTATGAAGAATTGCATAAGCCTTTGCAAAATAGACATGAGGAAAAAAGAAAGCATTCGAAATTGTAGAGCTTATTACTACGAATATTCAATATAATGAAGAATATTCATTATACACCAAACAGTGCTGTTATATTTCTAGGCCTGCATCAGCCAAAAAGCTTACATTGATTCTGTGACTGTTTTCTGTCCTTCCAAACACTGTAGACTGGGATCACCACAAACCCCCACCTCTGCAATGAACATGAACATGAACATGTTTTCCATTATGATTAAAAGCAGGTCATTAAAATGGTTTAATTAACACACCATCCTCCCTCCCTCCCATGGTATTCAGCAGGCTGATGTTGAGGATTTAAATGTTGACGAGGAAAAATCATTCTGGAATTCTCTTCTGAGCAGACATATCAGATGGCTGTCTTCAATACAAGTGATTAGGGAAACAGAAAACTGCATTGGCATCTGTGTTTATGCATCATGAAATTAAGCATTTTCTGTTTCACCTACAGTATGCTCCACAGCAACTCTATGAGCACAGATCAGCCAGCTAAAGCTCAATACACCCAGGTATTTGATCAGACTGGTCAGTAGTTTGCTAGCACTAGTGTACACATTGTGCACTCATACCCACTGGATTAGGAGACTATTTAGATAAGCAAGCTGCATTTTTGCAGCGAGAAAGAGGAGAATCTTAGCCTGTGTCATGTGTTAATGTTAGTGAGTTAATTAAATTAGAGAAATTCTAGTGCCAGACACTAAAACACTTAGCTAAGTAGAATGCTATGGGAATTAAAAGGAAGCAAACCACAGCACTACTCCATGCATACTGCCCCTACAGCTATTTTTTTTCTGACTGGCTCTGGAAAGTTACATCAAAACAAAAAATCCAATTTTGAGAAAGTTAGTCAGGAACTACCTACAAAAAAGGATCCTGAGTCCGATCTCCCTTACACCAACCTTCCATCAGCATAACTCGTTTTGCCAGATTCTGACCTGGCTTCCGACCCCTTACTGCTGCTCCCGGGGCATATAGGAGTAATGGTGGGTGTGGAGCAACTCCAAGAGCTGCCTATGAGTTGCTCTGCAGTCTGGATCACCCCCATCTACATTCCTAATCTGTCCCATCAAGTCCCCAGGCTTGTGAGGTGACCATTTTAGAGTTAGAACAGCCCTATGCAGTACCTGCCTTGTAGAAATTATCCCAGCAGCATTGAAGAATTTGGTTCAGGGAGACAGACTCCTACACAATGTATCCCAGAGACAGAATGAAACAAATCTGCACACCTACTGAACTTTCACCCTGTCCGCATCACAATTTTGCCATCTACCTTTAAGTTTTCTTCATACAAGGCATTCGGCTTGTCAAACAAAACATCTAGAATCCCGGCTTACAAGAACACTTCTAGGAGCCAAGCAAGCAAGGGTTGGGGGATAAAAGCAAGTAAACCTACTAATGTGCTCAAAATAATACAAGGAATTTCAATAAACCATAAAATATGGAATATGGCATCAAAGATGAAATATACGAGAAAAGTTTAAAAGATTTGGATCTCAATATCTTATCAGGTTAATTAAATGGATAACTGGACGCATTTAAGGAGAAAAGGGTGGGTTGCAATGACATAAAATGAGAGGCCACACGATTACAATGTTAAAGTGTTAAGGAGAATGGGTTATGTTTATATCATTTCCCTATTCCATAACAACTGCGATTCATCTGATGCCATTTTCTGTTCTTATTCAAATCTTTCCTTGTAAAAATACTCTGAACAGTTAATAGACTTATAACCAATCCAAAGGCTGTAACCTTTCCAGCATTTCATATTTGGATTGTCTGTCCATTTTTATCATGGTTATAAGGGCCATGCTGTAGGGAGAAAGTGAACAGTCAGTAAATTACACCAAAGAATACTGAAAAGGTCAAAGGATTAGACTTTGTTGTTTGCTTTTATGGATTATATGAGGCAGTTAAACTGTGAAACTAAATTATTTGGACAAAGATGATAACAGATAAAAAATAGCAAAGCATGAATGGGTTGTTGAGACAATGACTGATGAGGGTAGTAAGAGGGATATGTTGCCATGTTCTGATCCTCAGAAGACTGATCCTGCAAGATGATGTTGCATAAGCATCCTTAGCTCCTCCACAGAAGTCAAAAGGGATTTGAAGACAGTATTAGAGCTTGTCAGGATTTTTTGATGAAGTATTTTCTCTCCAGAAAATGCCAATTTCTCAAACCTGAAACTTTTCTCAGGAACGCCTGGGTTTAAACATGGGTTTCTGTTGGGAAAGTGTCTCAGGTCCAGGATGGAATTTCTGGTCAAAATTAGAGAGACCCGCCCCATAATATCCAGTATCCTAGTGATTATAGAAACAGGCCTGCAAGTGGCAGACCCAGAGATCAAGTCTCTACTTGGCCTAATTCAAAGGCTTTATCAGAAAGAGACGTCTTTCCTAGGAAAGCCGCTGAAGACAGTGGGTGAAATCCAAATGAACTGTGTAATGTGTTGCAATTCACAGATAAGTGGATGTGAGTAGGTCTGAAAGAGTATGAGTTGGTGAAACTTGTTTCGGCAAAAGGAAGAAGTATACAATAAACTAATCAAGAGTTCTTCATAACCACCAAGTCTGGCTTTTTTCGGCCCAATTCTCATCTCTCTTGCACCAGCATAAATCAGGAGTATGTTTATGAAAGTCAATGAAGTATGAAACCAGTGAAAGATAAGAGTCAGGTCTTGACTCTCCATAGTAAGCAAAATGTGATTGGTCAATGGGCTGTACCAATTAAAATTTTGCAGACTGAATTTAGTGTTTGTGAAAGATACCAAATAGACAATCCTGATGACAGAAGACCTGTGTTTTTCCCTAGAATAGATGTAACACAGGCAGCATCCTCTCTGCCTCCCTCCAATCCTATTCAAGAGAGATCGCCAAAAGGCATTAATTCTCCATGAATCTTCAATGTTTCCTAGCTCTGCTGTGGCAGCCAACAAAAATAATAGCTAGTGTTTGTTACAGTGTTTGCTTTGCAATCTGAACACATGGTCTCAGTCTAGTTCCTGATGGTCCTATAACAATTTTAGGTCACTATCACCCAGACATAAATATCTCATTGCCAAATCTCTGAGCAATTCAGTCTTCTGACAAATTTTATCTTTACCCCAATTTGGCAAAAATTGGCCATTTTAAAGGCACAGTTTTTGCCCACTTCTTGCTAGAGGCACAAAAAAAATTATGTTGCTATGCACATTTTTTATGACAAAAATTTACTGAATCCAAGCAAGGTTTTGCTAGATGAAGTGCCATCTTCATGACCTGTAAGATCACAACTTGATTTGGTTTTATCCATAGCAGAGCCCAGGAGAGTGAATGATTATTTACTGATGAATTCTAACTCATGGACATGAGAAATTATAACTCAGTCTTAATTTATTCATAGTTTTTGAACATCTGATTTCATTCTATGAAACATGCTAGGATGTTATAAAACGTTATGTGGCCTAAAGGAAAATTTTCAAGATAAAAGTCATGTATTGAAAAAATCTTTTCCTCTGTTAACTAATAATACTTTAAGGGACAAACCTCACAT
Source organism: Mauremys reevesii (assembly GCF_016161935.1). Taxonomy (NCBI): domain Eukaryota; kingdom Metazoa; phylum Chordata; order Testudines; family Geoemydidae; genus Mauremys; species Mauremys reevesii. Next base: position 60,391,494 of record NC_052633.1, on the reverse strand, counting down.
TGCCTGCTTAGACAAAGTAACAATCTGCTGACTTCAATGACAAATTTTCCTGAGTAAGGACAGCACAATTTGTTTCTAAATTACTCTAACAATTCTATGGCCACGGAGGATGTCAGGGTCACCTGCATTTTGTACAGCTGCTACTTTATCATTTTGACCCTCACAATAGACTAGACTGGAACTTTACAGTAAATGGCCTCAGGAAGTTGTTCCACCCACGGAGCATGCTGTGATAGGTTCGGTCACAGAGACCCCCTTGGGACTGTCACCTGATGTGCTGAGACTACCTCTGAGCCCATTTTCTCTGCCAGTTTGGGCCTCCAGAACCCTGCCTTGTTGAGCCAGACATGCCAGTCTGCTCCAACACAGACCCAGGGTCTCAACCGCGTGCCCCAAAGCTGCAGAATTAACTGAAAACAGCTTAAGAAGTGCTCCTGTCTTCAGCATCCAGACACCCAGCTCCCAGCTCCAAACCCCAAATAATTCCATTTTAATCTGTATAAAGCTTATACAGGGTAAACTCATAAATTGTCCGCCCTCTATAATATCGATAGAGAGATATGCACAGGCATTTTCTCCCCCAAGGTATTAATTACTTACTCTGGGTTAATTTATAAGCAAAAGTGATTTTATTAAGAATAAAAAGTAGGATTTAAGTGGGTCCACCTAATAACAGACAAAACAAAGTAAGTTACCAAGCAAAATAAAACAAAACATGCAAGTCTAAGCCTAATACATTAAGAAACTGATTACAGATAAAATCTCACCCTCAGAGATGTGCTTCTTTCACAGACTGGACTCCTTCCTAGTCTGGGCACAATCCTTGCCCCGGTACAGTTCTTGTTAGCTCCAGCTCAGGTGGTAACTAGGGGATTTCTCATGACTGCAGTCTCCTTTGTTCTGTTCCACCCCTTTATATAACTTTGACACAAGGCGGGAATCTTTTGTCTCTCTGGGTCCCCACCGCTCCTTCTAAATGGAAAAGTACCAGGCTTAAGATGAATTCCAGTACCAGGTGACATGGTCACATGTCCTGTGAGACCCCCCAAGCCTTCATTCTTTCTGGTTTGACTCACAGGAAGGCTTGCAAGTAAACAGAACCATTTACAACCAATTGTCCTAGTTAATGGGAGCCATCAAGATTCCAAACCACCATTAATGGCCCACACTTTGCATAATTACAATAGGACCTCCGAGTTATATTTCATATTTCTAGTTTCAGATACAAGAATGATACATTTATACAAATAGGATGACCACATTCAGTAGATTATAAACTTTGTAATGATACCTTACAAGAGACCTTTTGCATGAAGCATATTCCAGTTACATTACATTCACACTCATTAGCATATTTTCATAAAATCATATGGAGTGCAACGTCACACACGCATCTAACAAACGGTGATTCTGAGTCTTAATCCGCGGACTCTGAGGAAGATGTTAGCTGCTTCGCCCCTTTTTGTGGAGAAGCTTATTCTTCACTGTGTACCTGGCCAGCAAGTAAGAAGAGGCAGAACAAGGGCTTCTCCCTCCTCCTGCCCACTTCCCACCTACTTGCTCACAGTGCAGAGGGTTGAGTGAATAGCCCCTATTGAAACCCCATAGCTAAAGTCACAAATTGAGCAGGGCTGAGAAGAGGAGAAAGGTCTGGGTAATCTCATCCAGTGGCACCAAAGAAAGAACGCAGCTTCTCCAGCTTCAAAGGACAAGCCCCTACCACTTGTGGGCTGCTACACCCTATGGCCCATAACACACAGTTGACCAGTTCTCATTCCAAACCCTAGACGGCACTAGACACTTTATTACAGGCCAGATTCAGCCATCCTTACTCACATTTCATAGTAATTTACTCCACAAGTACCTTCATTCATTTCAGTGGGACCACTTGAGGAGTAAATTATCACTCAGTTGCTCCATTCTCCCTTGTTTCCAAGATGTGCTGTCATAGCCAACAGTGGCAGCCACAGGGGGTCAGCTGTGACTCCTTGATTCCTGACTATTTGGCCCTGGAAGAAGTTAGAGCAGAAGAGATCTAATCTTGCTTTTGCCGAGCTTACATCACCAAGGGATCAGTTGTAGTAGAACCTGTGTCCACCACCCACACCTCTGACACTCATTGGTGGTAGGAAGATAGCTAGCTAACATAGGAGGCAGCTAGGTGATTTTCTCCAACTGTACACCAGCAGGGATCCCCCCTAAACAGGAAAAATTCTCCAGGGGCATTCTTCTGCTGCTTTAAAAATGTACTTTGTGCTTCTTATGCAGTGTAAATTGAATTTAGTTGTCCGGAAATCTGGCCCAGTGTGAACAAGAGTGGCACAACCTGTTTCCTCCTTATTAAAAATGAAAAAATGTTAAAAATTGATGAATGTGATTTTGGAGACATGTTGAACAGAGTTGTTTGTATCAATTTTTGTAATATATGCTTAGATGATAGAATGACAGGGACAATCAATGAAAATAGGGGGAAATTCTTTTTACATTCATCCAACTTCAATTTAGCTTATGGTCAAGAAAACTGCAGTGAAGAAATAAAGGGGCAGATTGTGTCTTGGATTATGCACCTACAGACAGGTGAGGGAAGGGGGCCAGGAAGAACACCCCACTCCCTCACAGGAGTAAATGTGGCCATTCACCTGCATTGTCCCTCCCCAGAGCAGCTGGGGCAGGACTGGGCAGGGAGGGGTAAGGAGCTAACTCTACCCACTTATTCAGTGGCCCAAAGCATAAAGCTGATCAAATGCAGGTTGGGAAAGGTAGTAATTTACTGCTGGCATCACTACCAACCCAGATTAAGCAGGGGAAGACTTGTATCTCAGGTGTCTCTTTGAGTCACATTTTCTCTTGGACCTATTTTTAGGAAGATGCCTGTTTTAGTCTATGCTTAAAGTCTGTGCCCTAAGTTTTGCAACAAACTCAACATCACCACAACCAAAAAATGTTTTTGCATAAACACACACAAAATAACAGGAAAAAATAACACTATCTTAGGAGTAAATGCAGGAAGTTTAGAAAACGGAGTTGTTCATCTTTGTGGTTCAGGAGAGGATGGGATAATCTTGTGATGGAAAAGTTCACAAATGATCTGAGATGGGGATTTTCTCTCTATATTGTAGTCTTACAAGTCTAGATATCATTTCTATAATATGAAAAAGATAAGAAAAGAAACAGACATCTGGAATAGAAAGAAGTTTTATTTTATTATAAAATATTGATATGTTTAGCCACTCTTCAAGCAATATATTGAATTAATAAGAATTGTTAAGTTTCTGATCCTGTTTCAGCTTTTATTTTTAAAAAAATACCTCTGCAATATCGTTTGCACCAATTATTTTTCCTTTTAACTGCTTGAATTCTGCAACTTTAAAACAAAAACAGAAACTCAACGGTATCAGGGTCACTGCCTCCAGAGCACCACTTCATGGCCTGGAGATACCTTGCAGTATCCCTGCCTCAGTTTCCTTTTCTTTAGGGCTTCTCGGTAATTTCACAACGGTTTTCTGGCAGCCAACAACGTCCCTACACGGGCTGGTTTATTATCATAAACAGTTCCACAATAAAGTCCTTCAAGTTCAAAATTCAGGTATTTATCCTTCATCAAGCCCTGCCCAGACTCACTTGAAAGTCTTTCAAGCCTCTCCCACGTCCTCCTGCCCAGGGCCATTCGCTGCTTTAGCAGGCCACTCCTAGCCCTACCTAGCTGGAGTCTTTTCTCCCCTGAGTTCCACAGTTTCCTGCAGGAGCTCCCACATCTCTTTCAGCAGCCTTCCTATCCTCTGCAGCCCCCCATCCCCTGCCAGGTGAGGTGTCCATTTCACTAACCAGGCCTCTCCTTTATCTATCTCAGAGTAACATGACTAATTTTCCCCACCTGGGAGGAGGGTTGGCTGGCTGTGAAACTGAGCCCCAGCTCTCCTTAAAGGGCCAGCCACCCTGCCACATTACCAGTCAATCTTTTAAGTGAGACGTGTGGGCACTAGCCCAGGGAACCCACGAAGTGACTCAGACCCACCTAGTTTTGATACAAATCTGAAACACACAACAGTTTCAAAAGCAAATGTACACTCCGATGTATTTATAACATTCATCTATCAATCAAAATGTAAAGGTTTGAGAAGCTGGAGTAGAGAAAGAAGGGAATCATCATATCTTGCATGATGCAATGATTCCTCTGAATTTAGGATGGAATCCTGGCCCAATTAATATTAATGTCAAAACTCCCATTGACTTCAACAGGGCCAGGATGTTACCCTTAGAAACCAACATACTGCTGATTGTGTTCATTGGGCTGTTGTACAGCAATAAAAATGATTAAGGCCCTGGCTGATGTGGAGAAAGGTTAACAAAGCTGTATATCGTTGTTTTAAACAATTACGAGAGGAGGAAGGGATGGGAGAGCATAACTATCTACACCTATCTGAGAGATGTATACAAACATCACAGACAATGAGGAATTGATTAGGGTTCGTACAATGAAGTTAAACAGAAAAAAAGGGGAGAAAAAAGACACTGAGTAGTAGGAGAAAACTACCTATAGTGAAATCCAATATAGACTCTGGTATCATCTTCCAAGGGAATTGGTCAAATACTTGTGATATTAAAAACGAGACAGGATAAGGGACAATAAAATATACTATAGGGAACAATGTTACACTGACAGGGTAGATGACAGACCCTAATAGGATTTTTCCATCTCTTTCTTCTACAATTCTCTTTTACTGCATTGTAGTGACTGATCTATATTAGGGTGAGAGCTTAGCTTCAGAAAAATATAAATAACAGCCCCTCCCTTTCCCCCCAGCAGTCAGCTGCTGCCAGGGCCTTACTGCAACTTCTCTGTGAGAGCACTGGCTGTCACAGACTGACTTCCATTCTTGCCATCTGCCAGAAACCTAATAAAAATGTAAATTTTAAAACGCTCATGAAACTCCTAGTTAGAGGTTGATAACTCTTCTGTTTTTATGTCATCCTACTGATCTCTTTAACGAGTCTGCACTCAGTTATTTCAAATGACACAAAACAGAAATGTAGATGATATGGCAGACTACCATTAACAATAACACTAAGGTAATGGAGCGAGAGTACAAGGAGGGGATGGAGGGAAACAGAGGTTAAGTTTTTATTTATTTTAAATTTCAAAGGTCACTCACCCACTGTTGTTTGAGGAACATTTGTATGTCTTGTGGTGGTGGTCACATTAACATGAGATAATGCAATCTCTCTTTCCTGTGGAGGCAATGGCTGCCAGTTACTCTTATCTGATGTGACTGTTTTCCAAGGTGCTTTTTCAGGGGTAAAAACTACACCCTACAACACTCGATCAGGAAAACAACATACACACATCTACACTAAGCATAATGGCAGTCTTCTGTTTCTTAGGAAGGTGGAAAGGGAAAAGTGTGGGATCAGCATGAAAGTCAAAAACTCCTTGGACTTGACCACACTAGCTGTTGAAGTTACTCGCCTGTAACTGACCAGATGATCAGGACCCCAAGTTCTTATCCCAGCTCTGACAAACTAAATGTGTTACCTAGGGAAAATCACTTATTTTCCCTGCCTCAGTTTCCTCTCCTGTAATGTGACGATAATAATACATCTCATATAGGGTGGTTTAAGGATTAGTTCATTTTTGTCAGTGGCTTTGATGAAATATGCTCTGCAAATGCTGTTGTTACAGCATAGATTCAAAGGCCAGAAGGGACTTTTTGTGATCATCTATTCTGACCTCCTGTATAACACAGGCCATAGAACTCCCCCAAAATAAGGTATTGTTATTCTTATCTAGCCACCATCTGGCTTCCTCACTGTCATTTTTCCCATGATTCTGCCTCCAGAGTAGACAAAGTAGACAGAAGGCCAAACTCAACCCTAATTTATACCTATGCCATTCCACTGAAGTAAATGAGGTTGTATGGATGTAACTGGGAAAAGAATTTGGCCCAATACATTGTGTATGTAAAGATTCTTCTAGATTTTCCACTCAAGGAAAAGTTCACATACAAACAATATGGCAGAATAAAGAGCACTTGCTCATCATTATTTAAAATGGTTGGTTGTAGAATCTCTCAGTAACAAAAGCTACAACCAAGGGTTAGATTGCAACTTGGACAACATAGCCACGCAAGGGAGCAAGAATCCCCCTGTGTCCCATGTGTAGGCAACTCAGACTTGAGTTTGAACATACGAGAATAAGCAGAGCCACTTGCCTGCTTACTCCCTTCCCAGAGCAGGTGGATGGAGTGTGGGGCAGCACCTTGGCTCCACACTATTCACTGGCCAAAGTAGCTGAGCCAGTAGGCGACAGAGAGACTCTAGTAACTTACGGGTAGTATGGACCAGCTGTAAAATTCCTTTTCCTCCCCCTCCTCCACACATACCCAAGAGAGCAAGGAAGAAGCCAGGGAGGAACTGTGTTCCAAAGGTGTGTCTGAGTCACAATGCTTCCCATGGCTACCCCTGGAGGGGTGCAGCTTATGCACTATACCTTGCCGAGGGCTGTGCCTAAAGTCAGAATCTAGCCCATACATTTTCAGTACTGGCTGGTTAAAGCTATTTTTTTCTTGTGATAATGGAGAAGAAATGCAATTCACTTGATTAAAGACTGGTAAATGGAACTGAGGAAATTGTTTCCCATAAAGTGCATCATGATGTTAGAAACACAACCAATAAAAACATGACAGAATTTGAGCTTTGGGGAAACTAATTAGTCGTGTATTAGTTTAACAGAAGAGAACTGTAAGGATTCTTGAGTGGAGAGACAAGGAGAATGGCCAGCCTGAGACTTTCCATGGTGTTCTATTGTTGTTTTTCCTTGTCCAGTCCATTTAGCATTTTCCTTTGCTTGTGCAGTTTTAGGACATAGTCATGAAACATCTTGGAACAGATGACATAAGGGAGAAAAGTGTTTATCAAAGACACTCTTAGCCAGTTTACCTTTTAATAGTCTCCCTCAGTAGCAATTATTAACAGATGCTAAAATTCTTAGTGATTTAAGCTGATCTTTTAATATGTCATAATTTATAAATGTTCCACAGATGTGAAATTTAGGACTTCTAGCACCAGTGTAATATGGGGAATTGGAGGACTTGGAGTATTGGTAATTGAAATTTTAGCCTTTCACCTCTGGATCATGGTTTCAAATTCACACCAGGATGATAGTGAATGAAAGTCATTACCATCATCTGGCTGTTCAATGACCTATATGAAACACTATAAGATGGTAGTGGACAGGTGTCTGGATAATTAAAACACTCTGCACAAGCACAGTTGGCACTCTACAATTTTTTTCTTAACTCATCTATCCCTCCAGTTTATAAATGGAAAGTATTCAGAAGTAATGAGATTTCAGATGTAAGAACTGCAAGGATACAGTACTTTTTGTAAATCCATAAACAATGTACCCCAGTTTGTAAAGCCCTTTGAGATCCCCAGACATATGGCGTTGTACATTGCCAAGGCAAAGTATTATAGTGCAGACCAATACAAATATGTCCAGAGCAGTATTTGATAAAACCTACACTAATGTGGGCCATATTAGGAGAGTTCATCGTCAACATTGCAGCAAATGTTATGAACTAGACTCCATAGATACCGTAAGCTATTCCAGAAACATAGGTGTCTCGCTGGAATAAAGTTGCAGGAACAGTACAAAATTAGCATCAAAAAGTCTAAATTTCCAAATGGGGCTAGGAGTAGTGACCATGAATAGGGGAGGTAACCTAGTGACAGATGATGTGGAAAAAGCTGAAGTACTCAATGCTGTTTTTGCCTCGGTCTTCACAGACAAGTTCAGCTCCCAGACTGCTGCACTGGGCAGCACAGTACGGGGAGGAGGTGAGCAGCCTTCAGTGGTGAAGGAACAGATTAAGGACTATTTAGGAAACCTGGACATACATAAGTCCATGGGGACCACTTAAGAGGGTGCTGAGGGAGTTGGCTGATGTGATTGCAGAGTCATTGGCCATTATCTCTGAAAACTTGTGGCCATCGGGGGAGGTCCCAGATGACTGGGAAAAGGCATATATAGTAGCCATCTTTAAAAAGGGAAGAAGAAGAATCCGGGGAACTACAGACTGGTCAGCCTCACCTCAGTCCGTGGAAAAATCATGGACCAAGTCATCAAGGAATCCATTTTGAAGCACTTAGAGGAGAGGAAAGTGTTCAGGAACAGTCAATATGGATTCAACCAGGGCAAGTCATGCCTGACCAACCTGATTGCCTTCTATGATGAGATAACTGGCTCTGTGGATATGGGGAAACCAATAGACGTGATATTCCTTGACTTTAGCAAAGCTTTTGATATGGTCTCCTACAGTATTTTTGCCAGCAAGTTAAAGAAGTATGGGCAGATGAATAGACTATAAGGTGGATAGAAAGCTGACTAGATTGTCAGCTGAATGGATAGTGGATCAATGGCTCAGTGTCTAGTTGGCAGCTGGTATGAAGCAGAATGCCCCAGAGGTCGGTCCTGGGGCTGGTTTTGTTTAACATCTTCATTAATGAGCTGGATGATGGGATTGATTGCACCCTCAGCAAGTTCGCGGATGACACTAAACTGGGGGGAGAGGTAGATATGCTGGAGGGTAGGGTTAGGGTCCAGAGTGACCTAGACAAATTGGAAGATTGAACCTCATCAGATTTCTTTTGGCCCAACAAGGACAAGTGCAGAGTCCTGCACTTAGGACGGAAGAATCCCATGCACCACTAAAGGCTGGGGACCAACTGGCTAAGCAGCAGTTCTACAGAAAAGGACCTGAGGATTTCAGTGGACAAGAAGCTGGATATGAGTCAGCAGTGTGCCCTTGTTGCCAAGAAGGTGAATGTCATATTAGGCTGCATTACTAGGAGCATTACCAGCAGATCGAGGGAAGTGATTATTCCCCTCTATTCGGCACTGGTGAGGCCACATCTGGAGTATTGAGTCCAGTTTTGGCCTCCCACTACAGAAAGGACGTGGGCAAATTGGAGAGAGTCCAGCAGAGGGCAATGAAAATGATCAGGGGGCTGGGACACATAACTTATGAGGAGAGGACTGAGAGAACTAGGCTTATTTAGTTTGCAGAAGAGAAGAGTGAGGGGGGATTTGATAGTAGCCTTCAACTACCTGAAGAGGAGTTCCAAAGAGCATGGAGCTAGGCTAGTCTCAGTGGTGGCACATGACAGAACGAGGAGCAATAGTCTCAAGTTGCAGTGGGGGAGGTCTAGGTTGGATAATAGGAAACACTATTTCACTAGTAGGTTGATGAAGTACTGGAATGGGTTAACTAGGGAGGTGGTGGAATCTCCATCCTTAGAGGTTTTTAAGGCCCAGCTTGATAAATCCTTGGCTGGGATGATTTAGTTGGGGTTGGTCCTGTTTTGAGCAGGGGGTCTTCCAACCCTAATCTTCTTTGATTCTATGTTTGGCAACCAAAGATAAAAAGAGAAAGATGTAAGTTAGATAGTAGCAGACAGGTTCAGTCTCAAAGCAGGCTGGGTTTCTTAAATAGAAGTCATGGAAACTGTTTCAAGCCATACTGGTGTTTTGAGAGGAAAGAAGAAAACCACAGTACTATATAGACTTTGAATAACCAAACAATAACTCAGAAACCAATTTAGCAAGGCACTGTTTGCTTCTTTAATAGTTTGAATGTGAGAGCTCAACCAGAGACTTTGTCAAACAATCAGTGTGGGTGTTGTTAGATTCAGTATTGCATGCTGAAAGTTGTAGTAGTCTGAGTCAGAAAGCAGGAAGTATGTGTGTGACAGTCATGGCTGCTAACAGTCAGGGCATCTGCTTCTGGCTCTGCATGGTGTTTGTCTAAACAAACAAACCACTTGGTGGCTTTCACCCTTTTGGTCTCAACTTCTACTACTCAACAAATTGGCAATAAGGGTGACTCTCCTGCCCCTGAATCTATCTGCACCTTTTCTTCAAAGCCCGAGTGACCAGCCAGTTGCTTTTAATGCTTGGATTAGAGTGGTTTGAGAACTGTGTCTTTGACAGAACTTTCTGAAAAAAAACCATGCTCTGCTTATTCACTGCCTTGGAGCAGAAGGGCAGCATATATTTTACAAGCTTCCCTTTCTGGATGATGAATATGAGACTACACTTGCTGCATTAAAGAATTTTTTGTGACTAAAGTAAATGTGGTAGCTGAACACTACAAATTCTCCCAGCATGAACAGAAACTAGGGGAAATTGACAGATCAGTATATTGCTGCCTTAAGGGAATTGAATGCGATTTTGGCAACATGGCAGACAAAATGATTTGAGATCAACTTGGGGAGAAAAACAGTTGTGCCTCATATTAGTTGTGCTTACTACTTGAATGGGACCTGATCTTACAGAAGACGATAAGTATTGCTCATCACATTGAGTCAGCTATAGTGGAAGAGAAAATAATGAGTCCAGGCTCAGCAGGTATGATCCAGGCCATGCAACCACTACAGACATGGACTACAACAAGGAAGTCAAAAAATTACTAGGGCGATGCAAATGGGAGGTTACAGACCCAGCAACTTCAAAACGCACAAGGCAAAGTACCTTACCACTGTGGATCTACAGAACACACTGTGAACTACAGAGGATGTCCTGCACATGGAGCTCACTGCAGTCACTGCCAAAAGACCAGACAGTTTGCTAAGCTATGCTAAAGCAAGCAGCCTAATCAACAGGTGCATGCAGCACTGGGCTTGGTGTTACTGTTTTGCGTGTGGATGAAAGCAGAACCACACACATTGCGGACATAAAATAGTATGTACTGTTCATGTTTCTGTTATAGCATGAGGGAAGCCCCAGGTGGTGGAATTAACATTGGACACTAGCTCAACAATTTCAATACTACCTGAATGGATTTATTTGAAATATATTTTGGACATGTGCCACATGCTGAACCAGGCTTATGCTTAGTGTGGAACTTGATGAACCACATTCCTGTGCTCTTTTGATACATACTCTGTACCAGTGGAATTTGATATAATCCATAGGGGTACTCCTATTGAGGGAAAAATTGTTTGCTGCACTGAACATGCATGGGTAGTCAATGTGCATTGCTTCTGCCCCACCTGACACCACTAAAACCACAAACTCTAGTCTCTGCTCTTAACAAGGATAGCGCACAGGAAACCATTGGCTGTACATTTGGATTTGTTCACAAAATTACACTTCGACCTAATGTGATACCTGTGCAATAGAAGTTGTACCATCTACCATTCTCAGCCAGGGATGCTGTATCACAAGAGCTTAAAAAATTAGTACAGGCTGGTTCTTTAGAATCTGAATGATGGCCTGGCTTGACTCTCACAGCCATAACCATTCAAATCTACTTGCTTAGCCTGCCCAATTCAACAAAAATTGCAGGAACTGCTGATGACAAAATGGTCACAAAATCCCAAATGCCTTGACCCAGCTTTGCTATCTTGCTTCAGAGCATGCAACAAACTTTCTCTACAAGATGGATGCATGATAAGGTACTTACCAGCTGGCTGTACCAGATGAACTGCAGCCAAAATTCATACACCTGGCACATCACACATCAAGGGATTGTTAGAATGAAACAGCACCTACGTATTAGTGGCTGGGAATGGATGCTCAAGCTGAAGCACCTATAAAAATGTGCATTACTTGCCAATTGCATGACAAGATGGTGGTCATGCATTACTATCTGTTCCTCTTCCAGATGCAGGAAGGAAAAGGTTGCCATCGGACAATGTGCCAAATGACTGTCGCTATATCACCTACACCAACTACTTCAGTAAATGGCCAGAAGTGACATTTATATTACAAGTCACCTCTGCTACAGTGATCAAGTTCTTGTCAAGTTCTTCCCTTTAGCAAGAAAGGGAACCTGAAAGAATTAGTATTGGACCACAAAATGCAATTTGCCTCACTGGAACGTCAAACTTTTCTGGCAGAGAGAAATATTAGACATAGACGATCATCCATGTATTACCCTCAAGCAAACGGAGAAACTGAACAATTCAACAGATGTTTGAAAGACAGTCTGCAAAACAACAACATGTTGGCAAGAAAAGCACGGATGACCTTCACTACAGATTTCTTACAAGTCTATAGGGCTGTACACCATGCCATAACGCAAAGGTCAGCTACTGAATTATTGCATCGATTACAGGGACCTACATCTGATATATCTGTGTAGCTGGATAGGAGATAAACAGTTCAACAGAAACAGCAAAAATATAAATATATACAGAAACATTGTGAGGCTGAGGAACTGAACATTGAATTTGGTTCATTTGTAAGAGTATGAAAACCTGGAATCTTATGAAAAGGAGAACCCGTTGTTGCGGGGGTTGGCGGAGGAAAGGACCTTACACTTACAAGCTGTCAAATGGTCAGGTATGAAATGCTGTTTATTCATCTTGCACCTGCACCAAGAGCAAAGCAAAGATGTTCCAGACCATCTAACTGGGGCCGATGATTTTACTTTGCCACTGACAGTACAGGGTAACTGACAGAACATTGTGTCTGACAGACGCGCTATCAGAGTCAGACAGCTACCTGCATGGACTAGAGACTATGGTATGTAATTACTAATGAAAAAGGAGATTAGCACTCAGTCATAACTGGAAGCTTAATTATAGTTACCTAACCATTTATTCTTAGTTATTGTTTATTTATTTGCTAATTACTTAATTGGTGTTTATTACTATAGTAATAAGCTATTGTATTATTAGTGTTGTTGTAAGATAGGGTTTAAGATGGGAAAAAGGTGGTATTGATAGATCCAGTACTGCATGCTGGGAGTTGTGGTCTTTGAGTTATTTTTTTCTTAACAGGAAGCAAGGAGTGTAAGTATGTGAGTGTGTGTCATGGCTGGAGTCAGGGACTACTACTGCAGCTGCTTCTGGAGCTGCCTGCTGGTTGTCTAAATAAAACCTCATTGGATTTCACCCTTTTGGTCTCAATTTCTGGTACTCAAGACAAGGTGATACCACAGATTTCCATTGTCTTGGCTTCCTGCATACTACTCGTGGACTCCATCAGGCCCTATTTGGGGTTGTACATTGGTTTCATAAATGGGGGTGGGCGGGGAGCAAACCTTTTTTTTTCTCATTACCTGTTTTCAAAATGTATGTTGGCCAAAAACCCCTCCAAGAAGTCCACATGTGGGCTGGACACATGGGTCTACCACATAGGGGTAGAAGAGGCTAGAGAGTGGTGCGGGAGCAAGAAAGGCTGGGCACCCCCTCTGTGCCAGCAACAAGAAGGAAGGGTCAGGGGTAGACTGGAGGAGAGACCAGAAGGTTTGCAATTACAGCATCTACTGGCCCAACCCCCCACTGCAGATGCCACTACAGCTGCTGGCTAGTGAATAAATTCCACCCCATCCATACCCACTGTGAAATACATGAGCATAAAATGAATCATGAGCGCAAATTTATTTCATGATCATCAAAGAGCCATAGATGATAATTCCTTTTGGTCATTCCAGAGCTCTGTCATATTTAATCCAGTAAAGCAGAATAAGAAACTCATTCAGTGCCCCCATGAGTGCAAATTTCTCCAGAAGGGGTGAGAAAAAGTGGGATCATGGCCACTTCCCCACGGACACTAGTCCATGATGCTGACTGGGCATGCCATGAAGGAAGGACAGGTCCCAGCATCTCATGGTTTACGAAGGGTGCTCTTCTGCAGGCAGGAGATTTGGGTGAAAATGTGTCCTTTCCAAGACATAATCCTTCCTGGAGCTCCTCCTGACATCACACCACTATCAGTGTGGACTTGTGTCTATTGGGCCCAATGTGGCCCTAACAATACAACCAAAATGGTTCAATCCCCCTAAAGAAGCCAGGAACATTTGCAAGACAGAGGACAAAAATCACACAGATAAAATCGGATGGGACTTTAACATAACTATTTTTCTCAACTGGTAATTTCTTTTGCACTCATGGCATATGATATGTGGTAATGCACATTATGTTGAATAACCTCAGTTATTGTGCATTAGAAGCAGTAGATTTTAAGTGCAAAAGGAAAATTCATTCAAGCGTACATTTTTTAATCACAGTGTTTGTGTTACTTTTTCTTGGCCCAATAGTACATAAAAACCTGTTAAATATTAACAATAAAAACAAAAATCATAAATTTGTAAAAAACAAAAACAAAAAAAACCCCAACCACTGCCAATAAACTGAAGACACACGTGAATTGTCCAGAAAGACTTAGAAATTGGGGAGGGAAGGGGTAGGAGAAAGCAAATCATGCAGAAACTATTTAATCAAAGAGTAAAGACAATTATAACATCTGTTAAGCTTTTGTGTAGGTTATAATTAGATGCTATGGAGGAGTAGCCTTTAAAGGGGTATCCTTTAACATCTGCTGTAAGGACAAACAACACTGCACAATAAATGACCCTCTAAATGCAATCAGCAAAACATGAGCTGTGCAGAATTCACACAAGCTGCATATAAAAGATTGAGGACAAAGTATTTTGCCAAGAGTCAATTCCTGCCGCACTTATTCAGGCAATATTCCCACTGGGGCATCCTGGAGGTTTGCCTATATAATGACTGCAAGTTTTGGACCCCAAATCAAATGCAAGCATGATTTTACCTCTGAAAAACAATATTTTTCTCATTTGTATCATTGTCTTGAAAGCACACGCTATTGTTGTATATCACAGCCACTTAATGACTTATTGGAGCTGGGTCTATAAACTTAGAACAGTTTCAAATACATTTTATCCACATGTTTATTTTAAAAACCAGGGAAGAATTTCAGTCTAATTAGTCCCATACATAACTGCATGGTGCTGTAAGAGTGAAGTGAGTCTTATTTTAAAAAACTAATCATTCAGTAGCTTCCAAAATAAACCCCAAATTTTGCCCTTGAAAATGTCCATATGTTTTAAGCAGCATTACTCAGTGAAAATGTCAGTCTAGCAAGGAATTATTTTATTCAGTTTAACATGGCCCTCTACTGGCAAAAACAACCCCAAAAATCTATCAGTGTGAACCATTTTGTAAGATTCCAGGAACTGAGTATTTATTATAAGCACATGTTACAGCCAAGTTATTTCATATCTTAAGAAGATACACCTGGGAGCTCTGGAAACGAGCAAAAAGAAAATGTTGAAGGAGAAGCAATTGGGTCATTATTTTATCCCATCCAAAAGTTGCTTTGCCAGGAATACTACTTCCTTTACTCTGTAAAGGCAACTCTGGCTATCAGTTCTACACTGAAGATAAAGACTAACTGAATAGAACAATTCATTGAGGGCCAGATTGTGAGACCCTTATTCATTTTGAGAAGTACCTTACTCCACAAGTAGTCCCATTGATTTCAGTGAGACTATTTGTGGAGTATAGTACTACTTAGCATGGGTAGGGTTATCGTAATCTGTCCCTAAGTGTGAGAAGGGCAAAGTATAAATGCTAATTACTAATAACAGCCAGCTAAGTAGAGCTGTTTCTGCCTCTCTCCTTTCCCGAATATCCACACTCTCAGTTCAGTGCTGCTGCAATTAAAGGTGAGCAATGAAATTTGCCTCTATTGTTGCATGCAGTAATTAACTCTTCCTATTTGTATTATGTGTGAGTGACAAAGAAACAAAAGGACATGGTGAACTGTTGGATTTAACAATTTAGATAAGGATGAATTATTATAATCAATTAGCGTGATCAAAGAAAATAATGTGTGATGATTTGATGCTGCACAGACCTATTGTATGCGCACACCATCCAAATGTAGGCTGGCTCTGGAAAAACAAACAGTATAATTTTGTGGCAAGCCTATCAAACATGCAGTTCAATAACAGCATTTGTTCTCAATGCTAATAGCCCATCTTTCAGCAACATAATGTTTATCCACTGTTTTAGTATCCAAGCTGCTTTTCACAGAGTTCACATCATCCATAGCCTATAGACAATTTTACTGACAACTTTTAGCACCTTCTGCTGCAATACAAACCATATTAGCATGAATCACAAGTCAAAGAAATCGCAGCGAGATTTCTAGGTAATTTTCAGATTATAGCAAGTGATTCCTCACCCTGAAAATACCTTGATTAATTTACACAACCATGAGGAAATATCTAAAGTAATCAAGGTTTCTGCATACCACACATCATTAGACACATGTGGATCAGGGCATTGTAGGCATTTATGGCTAATGTCCTATTGCTATTGAACATGTATTTTATTGTATATAATAATGTAAGCAGAGCTTACAATAAAACTGCATTTTAGAAGCTCCACACTTCCACAGCCAGATTAGCATTTTTGTTTTACCGTGGTCCTAATCCAGCAAGGTGCAGAAGTCCCTGAACTCTCATTGAAATCAGTGGGAGTTGTGGAGCATCTTGCAGCACCGGTCCCTGTAACGAGGGTGCTTAAGTCTTTAGCTAATTCTGCTGCTCCCTTTGCACAACTGTACAGTGTTTTGTCCAAAATTTAGTCCCACCTGTCAGGTTGACTGGCTGAAGTCTGCACTTATTCCATTGCTTTTCAAATTGCAAAAGAGCCTGAAGAATAGAAATGTTGCTGGCAATTGTCCACTTTAACACCATACTAAAATGATAGATGATTATGCATATGAAATCCTTGGGCACATTTTCAACCCTGCAGTCCTTACCAAGGCAAAAGTCCAACTAAAGTTGTATCTACAGAACTGGGACTCTCTTGTGTATCCTAATTTGGTTTAATGAAATATAAAATAGGACTGTATATTATGTTGCCAACATAAGGTAAGGAAAATAAAGGAAAAATGCCCCCAAATTCTCAAGGCTTTTAGGGTCTGACCCCGCTCCTATTGAAATCAGTTAGAGTTCTGCAATTGACTACAATGGAAGTCACACTGGACTTTGTGCCTCACATAAGTGTTGCTGAGTCTCAGTCTCTGCTCATTTAAACCCCAATCCTCTAAACACTTGCACATACGAGTGATTTTATGTGGGTGAGTAGCCCCATAGAAATCAATGGAGCTTTTCATGTGCACTCTTGCATAAACCCACACAAAAGAGCCCAGAGGAAGAGGGGGCTGTTGGTACCCCCTTGTAGCTTTTAGCCCAGTGGTTAGAGAGCAGCGTTTCTCAACCTTTTTGATACCAGGGACCAGCTTGCTGACTTCCTAAACTGTGTCAAGGAGATCTCAGTGACCCCATTGAGAAACACTGGGTTAGAGCACTCACCCAGGGTGTGGAAGACCTGGATTTAATTCCTCTCCTCTGCCTGAAATGGACAATGGATTTGAA
The DNA here is from genome assembly GCF_016161935.1 of Mauremys reevesii. Taxonomy (NCBI): domain Eukaryota; kingdom Metazoa; phylum Chordata; order Testudines; family Geoemydidae; genus Mauremys; species Mauremys reevesii. The sequence goes on along the minus strand of NC_052633.1, from coordinate 60,374,296 downwards.
TTTAGGTTTCTGTTTCCCCATAGGAGAGGGCCCTAACCACTTGACTATGAGGTATTCTGGGACAGGGCTCTCTCAGTGTTTGCTATCGAAGCGCTTCCACTGTGCATAAATACTTAAATGTGCATGCGACCAGAGTAAGTGAGAATGACTCCATGGCTTGGGCACTCACATGAGAGGGGGGAAAGCCAGGTTCCAACCCCCCTGGTTCCAATGCATATTTCATTGTTTATACACAGCTCCAACAGGGGACAGTGAGAGACCTGTCCCAAAATACCCCCAAACTGAGCAGTTAGGGCACTCTCCAGTGACGGGGGGACCCAAATTCGAATCTCTTCTCCACATCAGGCAGAGGAAGGAATTTAAACTGGTTCTCCCACACCCTCAGTGAGTGCTGTAACCACTGAGCTAACTGTTATAAGAGGAGGAGAAGTTACCACTTGCTTCTTCATGGGGTTTGTTTGTTTGTTTTTAACAAACATGAGGAGGTGCTCAGGTGCTTCTCTGCAGGAAAGGTTCCATGACTGTGACTCATGGGTGCAGATAGGTGCCTCCCTCCAAATCAGATATAGATGCTTAACTCTTTTTGAGGGCTGCGGTGTGGGCCATACCCCTTTCCTCCATATTTCCTAGTGGCTAGTTTAGGCAGCTTCCCTCTAAGTGTGCTGGGCTTTTGTGGATCCCATTCTTAGCTGTCTAACTGTCCCTATGCCTTGTATAGGGAGCCTGGACGTCTAACGTAGGGCTATACATTCCAGTAGGTGGCAAAGCGCCACAAAAATTACGTGCTGCGGTGCTTAGTGTTGCAATGCCTACAGCCTCTTTTATATCTAGCCCTAGGACACCAATCCTGAGCATGGATCCACCTAGACAGACTCTTACAGATTGTGGGGCCTTAGTAATGAGGCCAAAATGGGTGGCAAGGAGGGAGCAAAAGAAGACATTTGGTAGTACTTAGAATTAAGAAGGGATCTTGCCTATTTATACTGAATTTCAACTGGGGTCAGATGTGGTAGAGGCTGACTCACCCTCAGATGTTTGACAACGGGAGCTTCCTTCCACCTCCTCCCTCAGGAAGAGTGCTTTGTTTTCCCAACAGAGATATATCAGTAAGTAGAGGAAAGATGTCTAGAGCTTTCTATACCCAGTATTGTGATCAGGAGGCTTTTCTGGAGAATAGACGGTATATCTAAAATTACACTCAATAGGGTGGTCCTCTGGTTAAGGCATGGGACAGGGAACTGGAAGATCTGGGATTTGTTCCAAGCCTTTCAACAGAGTGCCTGTGCAGTCTTTGGTAGGTCACCTCTGTGCATCAGTCCCTCCTCCGTAAAATGGGGATACTACAATTGCCAACTCACAGGGTTGTTGTGAAGCTGAGTTCAGTAGTGATTGTAAAGCACATGATGATCCTGGGATGGAAGGCACTAAAGAAATACAAAGTATTATTAATAGCACTTATTAGGGCAGCCCCTTTCAGAGGTGGTTCAACATTGTTACTGAGCATTCATTGTTTACAGCTACCAGAAATAAATAAAATAAAAATGCTACTGCTCCTGTTGTAGTAGAATACATCTCATTTTACCTGAATGGTTTCAATGGATGATTTACAAACTTTTAAACTTTCTATGCTTCCAGAGCCAGTACAGAGATTAAAAGTAAAACCATACTAATTTTGCCCTAAATCTAAGTATAGATGAGCAGGAAGTACAACTTCATAAGGAAACTATGTTAACTATTTGAATGAATTTTGATTGTCCGAAAATGACACTAGCTTAGGAACCACTATAAAAACTTCATCAGTCCACTGATGAAAATTATTTATGATTCTTCTTTGTTTTATAATCAGAGTATAATTTTAGAGTTACATTGAAAAAAGTCAGGTTAGCATAACCATCACATGCAAACATAAAATTTAGAATCAAAGTTGTGATTTTTCTATTACCCTTGCTATATGGGACTATTAGCCACACTTGAAACAGATTCAGATGTCTGACTGTAATTATTGCTAGTAACTGCATACTTGCTGCTTGTTATAATTAAACCTAAACCACAAGTAGTAATACTGAAACATAATACAATATTTTTAAAAGAAAAGAAGCTTTGCAATATGATAAAACACGAAAAGAAAAAGCCTTACTTGAAGTTGTTCAATTAAAACATGCCACAGTCCTAGAGAAATCAGAACCATAAGAAGTCTTTGCAGTCCAGAAATTCTCTTGAGTGTATCCAGTGGTTATTTACCAAGCTTTAAAACTTTGTGGTCAGAAGAACAGGGTTAGCTTTCTAGACCATCCACAAAGTCCTACAGTAACTGCAGACATGAAGTTTGTTGGTAGTTGGCTTTTCTGCTGTTATGTAGTTGCTCAGTACTTGTAAATACAAGCTCTGTGGACAAAGTCCCAAATGACATCACTGGCAGCTGCTTATTGTTGAGTCTTTATTAACTGACTGTCAAAAAAGAAAAGAGAAGGGGAGGGGAAAAAAGCACAGCTATCTTCCCTGCAGCACAATTTGCAACTTTGTAGGAGCTTCAGTTCTACATAAGTAAATACTTCTAGTTACCCAAATTATGATTTCTTATGACCAATAGTCACTGTGTGCATGAAAAACAGAAAACTAAGTATATCCTAATCAACTTACAAAATGGAAAGAGAGAGATTTAAATGACAGCAGTAGCTTTATCAGGATTTAGCCCTGAATATTTCTAGTATGTGTGTTCATATATAATTACATACAGGCACATATATAAAAGGAAACCTAGAGTCGATGTCAGTATTGGGCTGAAATTGAATATTCAGCTACATTCTCATTGTAGAAAAATAACTTTCATAGTCAGCCCTGATGTTTTGCTTTATTTAGCACTTATTTTTATCACACCATGACTTACAAGATCGTTTCATATTTAATTTCATCGACATTCTTAAAGATTTAACAAAAACCTATTTAATCCCTCACTTTTAAAAGGTGAAAATATAAAGAGCAAGGGAGATAAATGGCAAAGGCAGACAGTCTGTCAATACTAGGTGGTAAGGACATAAACTACTGACCTTTCTCTCTTGGGACTGTGGGTTGGAACAAAATGGTGTTTTAAAAGTGAAATGATTATGACAGATTCTATTCAGTCCCCACCAATCTGTAGAACACACATCACAAAACTAGCACTGACACTGATTTGGGCAAATGCCTTGTCTTGGGAATTTCTGCTAAAGGAGAAGTCGAGAGTGGGACTGGCGTGAAGTCTAGACTTTGACTCTTGTTTCTCAGAAGTTGATCTTTTCAAGTCAGAATTAGGGACACAGGAAGGGCCCTGTGTAAGAACTGCAACTGCCTGGACTATATCTGCAATCTGTTTATATTTCAATGGAGGAACTTCAATATTGGGAAATATACCTTGATTCATCTTCAGAAAACAAAAATGCAGATTCAACCACAGACTGAAAGATTGAAGAACAGTTTAGAGCCAAAACAAAGTTGTATTTTTGTTTGCAAATTTCTCAGCCACTTTTAGTAAAGCCATCATCCTACACTCCTGCATCTCTTCAGAGACTAAAACTTGGGTGAGATCCTCAGCTGGTGGCAGTCAGTATAGCTATATCAATTTACACTGGCTAAGACAAGATATGCCAATTTACACCAGCTAAAGATCTGGCCCCTGGCCTGCCTGAATGATGAAAGGGCTCTCTTTTGCCAATATTTACTCCTGGGTTTAGTGATTACACAACACCAGTGTATCTTGCTATCTTGAGTAGAAGTCAAAGGGGCTGCTCACAGCAGTAAGGACTACACCAGGTAAGCTCTGTTGTCTGTTCTAATGCATCGTTTTACCTAGGACAGAGGATCTGAAACAAGAAGACAGGGTGGTCTCCTCTTGAAAATGAAGGTGATTGATGTAAAGTCTCCCTAGAATTTCTCCATGTGTGTCTGTATAGCTCCTAACCCATTTAAGGCACTAGTAGTTCTACTACTATAGTATTACTTACTGCCTACCTCACAATGGTGTCGTTGTAAGCCTGCTTCCGTTAAAGTCAGGGAGCAAAATTCCCATTGACTTTAATGGAAGGAGGGTGGGTCCCAGTTTGAAACAGTGGACATGAGTAGTCCCACTGAAACCAATGGGACAATTTGCAAATGTTCACCAGTGCGAAGCCCACAATCTGACTCATAACATTTGCAAAGCGCTTTGAAGATGAATGTGCTTCAATGAGAAGTGTTACAACACAACAGAAGTAAAGTACATGGATATCAACTCCTAAGACTACTTTACACCCCAGCCCTGCAGGCAAGTGGTATAGCAGAGAATTCCACTTAAGCAAATGTTAATAGGACTCTGTACAGCTGCACTGGTCTGTTAATCAAGGCCTTAGATTGTTCTAACAGGAACAAACCCATCTGTAATCTGGAGGGGTTGAATTTAGTGTAAATCTGACGCTAATTTACAATGTGATTTTCTCAGAGTTACTTGGCCCTTCCATTGCAAAGATTTATATGCATTAATAAAATTGCAAAACACAGGTTAAATTCCTACACATTTGAAAACAAAATCAGTTTGTAACCTGACACGAAGGGAGACCTACAGAAAAAAAGAGGGAATCAGCATTTCATAAATTAAGACTACTATTTTTCAAATGCTTATTCTTCTAAATGAAATGATCAAAAACTTATATTTTCACAAGACAGTTATGGTCTCATGAAACAAACAAAAAAAACACAAAAAGACAGCACTTACAGAACAAGACTCTGTTCCCAATGAATATTTGTGTTGCTCAGCCTAGTTCTGGTACATTTTACAGTATAGATACTTACAATTCACTAGGAAACTTGAGGGCATTTCTAAGTCAGATACTGGCACACATGACCAGATCACTTCCCCAACTAGAGCAGTGCGGAGGATCTATTAGTCAGATCCCCCTGTTCCACAGGAATAGGTTGGCTCTGGCAGAACAGGACCCCCAAATCTCTGGTAGAACAGGACCCTCCACCTCAACTTCTTTCACAACTGGATCCTATATGACTTGCCCTAGATAAAAATCTACAGCAGAGGTGAGACCTGAACATAGATTTCTTTATTCCTGTGCTCAGCTACCAGACTGTCCTTTCTAAATAGACTTTGAGGAGATTTTCCACGTCAAGGGAGACAGGCTAGACCTCTTTCTAGGGGAATGACTATTATATCATTTTGCACTGTCACAGCATTTATCAATTTAATTTCTGTTCTATGACACCACAAGACACAGCCACCTAAGCTTGTTTTGGTGCAAAGGCGAAAGGATTTGTTAGAGAACAAGATTCACAAATTAAAATTCAATCACTGACTAAACATTGGATACCAGAAGATGAAATACTTAAAGTCATTAAACGTAGTGGTCCCTACTGGAAGCAATACACTGTAGGCAGACTCTACCCACACATCTAAGAAGCAAATTTATTATAGCTTGCTTTGTATGGAGGCAGTGGAAATGAGGGATTTATGTATAAAGAACTGGTGAGACAACAAAATTACTCAATTCACACAGGTATTAGGAACCCCTCATCAATTACGTTTCCCTATCACAGTATACTCAGCTTCTGTTAGAACCCAACTGTGTTCTAATAAGCCCTTATATCTCACTGACTGTGTTAGTTTTAAATTCAGGAAGTCCTTTATGAAGCCAAAATAAAGCAAAATCTGGTCTTAACATTGTATTTCCACCATTCAGGGACTGAAATACCATGAGAAGACCAGATCAAGTTGTTTTAGCACCACAAAAGGCTCCAGAGGCATTATGAAAGGTCCATGTAACCACATAAACATATAAAAAGCCCAAATACCCAACACCTCAGTACTAGATTCCATACATACACCTATTTCCTACCAACACATAACCCCAAATGGGGTGGATCCTGGTTAGTTAGGTGTCCATCTTTTCTCCCATTGCAGCACCCTGGCAGCTGAGATTCCCTGGTGGTCAAGCCACCAGTGAGAAGGCTGGAAGGAGAGCATTTTCAGTGAGGTATCCTCAACAGTGGCACGTGTATCCTGTTTTGGTTCATTAAAGTCTGAATTTGTTGACCTTTAGGACACACTGCGAATCTGAGGGCTTGTCTACACTACCACCTAAGTCCAAGTAAGTTACATCACTCAGGGGTGTGAAAAAACAACCCTCTGAGTGACATAACTTACATCAACTTAAAGCAGTGTCTACACTGCACTATGTTGGTGGGAGACACTCTCCCATCAACACAGCACATCTTCATCAGATACATTAAATCGGCACCGCTGCATCGATGCAGCAGTGCCGATTTAGTGTGGTAGTGAAGACAAGTTCTTATTTGTTCTCCCAGGCTATTCCTGGGGGTGAAGCAGGACAAGCCAATCAGTGGATGCAGTAGCAGTAGTTATGTTTTAGAGGGCTACGTTGCTGGACATTATTCCTAACTGGCTGTATTTCTATACAAAATATACATTCACCCAGACCACTGAACGGGTGGTGCTTCTTTCTTAATTGACAAACCGATTCTCCTGAATATGGCAAATCCGGCTCTCTCAGACACCGGTGGAAACCTGGAGTGCTTCCTGGAAATCAAAGAACTTTCCCCAGATTTACACGGTGGCATCTGAGGCCAGAATTTGGTCCTACACTTTTAAAACCTTTTGAACACTCACTTTAGCCAACATAAATAAGTCCTGAACAGCATGACAATACAAATGCCTAAACATACCTTAGATCCTAGCACATTCGCACAGTAAACATTTTCAGAGCCTACTAGCTGTGGTGTAGCAAGCAGACAGGACAAACAAGGGAGCTGAGTGAAAATATGTGAAAAGGGTGCGTGGGAGTAGGATACGCATCTTCTTAGATTCTTATTGTCAACACCCGATCTTCACTTGAAACAGTTTGATCAGCCTTGGAAGCTTTTGATCACCAGGACAGTTTTGTTGTTTTCCCTGCTAGGTGATTTCTCAAAGCTCAGTCTACTTCTCCTGCATGCTAAGGAAAGTGAAGCGGTAAGAGAAGGCTTTAGCAAGGCAAGGCTTTCTTGCTGTAACAAACAATAGATTTCACCTCAGACTGCAGAGAAAGCCACTAACAATATTTATTAACAGTAAACTGCCCTCTGATTGGCTATTCCACAATCTAATGGAGTCATAGTGCAGTATAAATCTAGCTTGTCTGTGGTAAGTGGTCTCAAAGTGAACTCAGGGGATAAGTACATGCACTTAGAATGGCATCTCCACAGTCTTTCCAATACTTGATTGAAAGCTTTATGGGATGACCTGTGCATTTCCCAGATCTTTATTAACCTCTCTAGTACCTTTGGAGGTGATTCAGCATATAGTGCATCATGCAAAGGTGCATTTGTGCAAGAATATCTCCTCCAACTCAATTCCTGCACCATCCAAAATCTTATCCTTAATTACAAAGATGAAGCCTTGAGAGCAGATACTGACATGAAACATAAAAGGCTAATATGAAAGATTTCCTCCAACATTTTTAGCTGTTAGGTTCATTTTAGGTTCCCTATCAGTTCTGCCAGCTACAACAGTGATATGCAACCAATTTCTAATGCTTCTGTGAGACTCCCTCACCACTGCTACCAAAGTATTGTGCTGAGAGCCTTCCTATTGTGACAGGGATCATTTGGCTCAGAATATCATGACCATTACCCTTAAAAAACATTTGCTTTCAAAAAGTTGTGAAGCTGCCTCATTGTAAACACACCAAGAATACACAAGTTTTAAGCCAAGCTTGAGAGTTCTATTTGTGTCACTGTTCGTGACAGTGGCAGTGAATGGAACTTTAAATTCCCCCCTCCACACCCAACAGCAATCAAGATTTTTTTTTCATTTTAATGTTTAATTAAATGCAGGTAACATACAAAACTGGTTCAGGGTAATTTCAAGGTTTAAACAACTCTTCTTTTCCTTCTCTCCTCCCCGCCTTTGTCCCTGGAACTATTACAATTATTCAAACACCAAGGGCCTGATCCACAGCTCAGTGAAGTCAATGGCAATGACTTCATTGGGCTTTGGGTCAGGCCCAAAGAAAGAACACTCCAAGGCCCAATCCTGCAAAGGTTTATGCGCATGCTCAAGGTTAAGCACATGTGTAAGTCTTTGAAGGTTCAGGACCCTGGCTCCAGGCCTGAAATGAGTTAGGCAAAGCTTGACATCCATCACACATAGGAGCAGTCCCAGTCTCTAGTAAGTGATGAGACTTAGAATGGTACCCCCACAGTCTGAGTCCAATGGGAGTGCTGAGATGCCTACAGCTCAGCATGTGTCCAAGTGACAACACGATTGAGGCCTTCATGAGAACATTGACTGATTTGAGCTCACACTCCTCCATTCTGGACATATCGCTCTCTGACCAAAAGCATAGGTGTTACTGTGCGAAACACACATTCCTCTAGATGCAGGCATCTGGCTTCTTGGCAACCTGGTTGTAACAAGTTCCACAGCAGCTGTGATGGCTCTCTGGTCTTTCAGGTGATTAAATGGTCTTGTTGTCTGGACTACCTTGTATTCCTGGATGAGAATGTGACGAGTTGGGTCACAGAGATCCTCTTGGGACTGTACCTGATGTGCTGAGGCTACCTCTGAGCCCATTTTCCCTGCCAGCTTTGGACTTCAGAACCCTACCTTGTTGAGCCAGACACACAAGCCTGCTGCAAACACAGACCCGGGTCTGAACCACGTCCTCCAAAAGCTGCAGACTTAACTGAAAACAGCTTACGAAGTTCTCAAGCACCCAGACACCCAGTTCCCAATGGGGTCCAAATCCCAAATAAATCCATTTTACTCTGTATAAAGTTTATACAGGGTAAACTCATAAATTGTCCACCCTCTATAACATTGATAGAGAGATATGCACAGCGGTTTGCTCCCCCGGGAATTAATTACTTACTCTGGGTTAATTTATATGCAAAAGTGATTTTATTAAGTATAAAAAGTAGGATTTAAGTGGGTCCAAGTAATAACAGACAGAACAAAGTAAGTTACCAAGCAAAATAATGCAAAACATGCAAGTCTAAGCCTAACACATTAAGAAACTGATTACAGAAAAAATCTCACCCTCAGAGATGTTCCAATAAGCTTCTTTCACAGACTGGACTCCTTCCTAGTCTGGGCACAATCATTTCCCCTGGTCCTTGTTCCAGCTCAGGTGGTAGCTAGGGGATTTCTCATGACTGCAACCTCCTTTGTTCTGTTCCACCCCCTTATATAGCTTTTGCACAAGGCAGGAATCTTTTGTCTCTCTGGGTCCCCACCCTTCCTCCTAAATGGAAAAGCCCCAGGTTTAAGATGGATTCCAGTACCAGGTGACATGGTCACATGTCCTGTGAGACCCCAAGCCTTCATTCTTCCCAGCCCAACTCACAGGAAGGCTTTCAAGTAAACAGAGCCATCTACAGTCAATTGTCCTGGCTAATGGGAGCCATCAAGATTCCAAACCACCATTAATGGCCCACACTTTGCATTATTACAATAGGACCTCAGAGTTATATTTCATATTTCTAGTTTCAGATACAATAATGATACATTTATACAAATAGGATGACCACACTCAGTAGATTATAAACTTTGTAATGCTACCTTACAAGGGACCTTTTGCATTAAATATATTCCAGTTACATTACATATTCACACTCGTTAGCATATTTTCATAAAATCATATGGAGTGCAACATCACAGAGATCCCATTTACCTTTTTACTCAATGAACTGGACATTGGAATGGAGTTAATCAGTTGCATTTCTCTATGTGTCTGAGAGCAGACTTTTACACATGGTCCTCCCACCCCACATCCCGACACATCAAAGTCGTTGTTTAGCATGCACAGCCCAGTCCTGACACCCTTACATAGGCAAAGGTCACAGACCCTGACAATCGCCTGTAGTGGTTGGAAGGGCCATCCACCCAAATTGGGAACATTTGCTATAACATCTTTCAGCATCCATCCGTTGTAAACGTCACTGCTCCTTCATTATTAAAAGAGACAGTGATTAGAGCCACTCACAGCAAACAAGGAATTTATTTTATTCAGACAGCTTTATGTACAGTGCCTTCCCACACGCACACACCAGATGGAGATAAGCATCAGGGTGGAAAATGTAGCCTTACAATGTGTTTCAGAGACATAATTCCATATCAACTCATTAAAAAAATATTTCTCCAGAGGAAAGTGGATTATGCTAATAAGAATTAATTTTGCTTAGATTGGTTTATTTTATGTATGTATTTACATAATATTTAAAAGCACTGATTCCTTCCCAAAAACATCCACATACATACACTGGTGTAGCACAGTGGAAGAACAAGCCTCTCATAAAAGACTAAAGAAAAGATAAAGCCATCAGTGTTACTAACCTCCCATCTCCATCCACATGTGAGCCCCTCTCTTCATCTATTCTTCCCTTCACTGCTGGGAGGAAGAAAGGTTTCTACCCTCTTCCTCCCTCCCTCTTTTCTCATCCATCATAAGGAGAGGAAGTATCTCTCTCTCTGTCCAGGGGCGGGAAAACCGTTGTTGCCAACTTTATACATTTAATTTCTCCCTTGCTGGTCTTGTACTCCATTTGGCTCCTTCACAAACCTCACAGCCCGCCTATTTCACCATGCGGCATCTTCCCTAGGAAAGGAGCCAGAGACTTTCACACGTCCAGGCCCATTTGTTCAGTGCTCCCTGTTCTCCCCACTCTTGTTCCAGCCACAATGTGGAGTGCCTAACACAATCACTCCACCATGACCTTGACCATGGACAACCCGCCATGGTACCTGTTCACCGTGCTTTGGTGTTTGTACGATCAGGTAACTGTTTGATCAGTCACACTACACAGGCAGTCTCATTAATGTGCATGTGTGCGCGCACACACACACACACACACGCACACACACACACACAGAGTCAATCAAGATCCAGCAGCAGCTATGACATTTTGCAGCATTGTGGTTGCTGACTGCAGTAGTCGCAGAGAAGAACCACTGTATCCACTGGTAACTGTCACTACAGCTGCTCATTCCTGCAGCAGTAAAGAAGCACCAGGCCTGATTCAGATCACTATAAACCAGCAAAAGTAAATGATTACATCAGCAATCAAGAATCAGACCCATCCTTTCCCAAGGCTCTACAAATAGAGCATGTTGAACAGCCCTAGAGCCATTCATAGAGACTAAAGTCCTCATGTTCCTCCTCATATCTCCCAGCTTTCTCCTATCTTCACCAAGATTAGTGAAGAGCCAATACCTGTGAAGCATCTACCACACTACTGACACTATTTAAGTGATCAGTAATAATAATATTAATCATTTTAGGAATATCCAGAGCCACTCTTCCGTAATGTATTCTTGTTGCAGCCAAAGCTTCCCATTTTACTTCATGCCTACTTATAAAGCACCCTGTAACACCTCTGAGAGCCTCTCAAGGTACTTCACAGACATGAATATGTTATTCTCATAATAGCCCTAAAATATAGGGATGACTTTGCTCCATGCTATGAATCTAAGATGCATCGAGGTTAAGTTACCTGCCCAAGGAGTCAGTGGTAGATTAAAATCCAGGAATTCCTACTCCCAGTCTCAACAACCAGGGAACACCATTTTCTCAAATGCTTAAAAAAGCTAGGCACTTCAGAGCGAGTCTCCATGTACCCACCCTGCTATCCTCTTCGAAAGAGTCACAGTGTCATGGGAATGCAGTGATAAACTGTGCACACAATGATATGCATGACATTCCACTTCTCTGGGGGGGTGCTTGACCCCCATGCCACCCCACGCCCTGCCCCACTCCACCCATTTCCCCAAGGCCCCATCCCCACTCTGCCTTTTCCCGCCCCCGTTCTGCCACCTCCCCATAGTGCCCCCTGCTCTCACTCTCTACCTTACCCACCCCCTCCAGTGCCTCCTGCATGCTGCTGAACAGCTGGTCGCAGTGGGTGGGAGGAAGGGGAGGTGCTGATCAGCTGGGTTGCCGGTAGGTGCTGAGCATCCACCATTTTTTGCCCATGGGTGCTCCAGCCCTGAAGCACACACCGAGTCAGTGCCTATGCACATGCAACAGAATTTCAACCATATGGCCTAATTATTTTGTATCTGATTTATATATATATATAAACTCCTCAGAGCAGCTGGTTAGAGACTCTTCATCGAAGAGGGAAAATTGACCTGTACCTTTGAAACAATGTTGAAACAGCTCTGAAATTATTATTTTTGTGAAGAGAAAACTTCCCTAGTCATCCTACTTCAAAAGGTTCAAAGAATCTCCCCTCCTCTCGTCTAGGTAGAAAAAGGCAGGTGTACCCAGTGAAGGGATGGTCTGCTCTGACTTATCACACTGTTCTCTGCTATATTTCTTGAAGATGTTACTGAACACTATAAAGAGAGAGAAGCTCCTTGTGCAGAGATATAAATGTACTGAGCAACATGGAATAAACATCAAATGCCTTTGCAAGAGTCAGTGATAATCTCAGCCCTGAGGTACAATTTAAAACAGTATGATAAAGACTTCAGTTAGATTAGAACCATCAAACGCAAACTAACATTCAAAACAAACAATGCAGTCTCAGTGTAGATTTATTACAATACTTTTTCTGAATTGGCAGATTTCCCTCCTGGCTGTTCAGCTGTCTCTTCCCCACAGGTAAAGTGAGTAAATCTGCTTGAGAGGACAATTTGCCATGCCGCTTACATAAAGCCGTACATTAAAAAACACCACTGAACCATTCTGCTGCCAGAATGTTCTTGTTTTTTGTTTTGTTTTGTTTCTTTAATCCATGAATAGGCATTAAACAAAAAACAAAAGAGAGAAATTTAGTTAGATGTAGCTGGCTCCACAATAATTTATTAGATTAAAATAAAATTACTGGCCAAATTTTTGCTCTCATATATGCACATATTTTCCATCAAAGTCCTCCCCTGAAATTCTTCCACTGCAGCCAATGGCAGTTGTGTGCATGTCTTTTAGAGAACACTTTGGCCTGGTCTACACTGTGGGGGAGAGAATCGATCTAAGTTACGCAACTTCAGCTGCGTGAATAACGCAGCTGAAGCCGACGTACTTAGATCTACTTACTGCAATGTCTTCACTATGGTGAGTCGACTGCTTCCGCTCCCCCATTGACTCTGCCTGGGTCTCTTGCCAAGCTGGAGTACAGGAGTCAACAGGAGAGCGCTTGGGGATCGATCGCTGCCTGTTGATCCAGCCAGTAGTGAAGACATACTCTTTGAGCCCACAGTCCAAATTTTGCTTGGTTATTCTACTGCAAATATAATATAACTTACCGGTAACTGACATCAAAGACATTATATTAGATGTACATCAGTGTAACAGAGACCAGAACAATATCCTGTGGCCCTGATTCTGCACTACCCTGCACTTACACGTGTGTAAAATGGATATAAACTGCTACCAAATCAGAATGATAATATTTTACACCCACTTAACATGGGTTTAATTGATTACTCAGAGTGCAAGGCATTGCTTGGAAAGAAAGGAAGGAAGAGAATGCTTTGTCTTCATATTGTAAGGGAAAACCAGAACAAGCTTGCAAAATCATATGGGTGAAAGCCTAATATAACTCACTCAATTCAAGCTAAACAAAATCCTTAACACACATTATGAATAAAAAGAAAGTTATATTACCCAGACTCCAGAAGACTGGAAATGGGCAAATAGAGTGCCCATCTAGAAAAAGGGAAATAAGGACAACCCAGGGAATTACAGACCAGTCATCTTAACTTCTGTAACCCAGAAAGATAATGGAGCAAATAATTAAGCAATCAATTTGCAAACATCTAGAAGATAATAAGGTGATAAGTAACAGCCACATGGATTTGTCAAAAGCAAATCATGTCAAACCAACCTGATAGCTTTCTCTGACAGGGTAACAAGCTTTGCGGATAGGGGGGGAAGCAGTAGAATCATAGAATATCAGGGTTGGAAGGTACCTCAGGAAGTCATCTAGTCCAACCCCCTGTTCAAAGCAGGAGCAATTCCCAACTAAATCATCCCAGCCAGGGCTTTGTCAAGCCTGACCTTAAAAACCTCCAAGGAAGAAGATTCCACCACCTCCCTAGGTAACCCATTCAGTGCTATAGATGAGGTGTATCTTGACTTTAATAATGCTTTTGATACTGTCTCACATGACCTTCTCATAAACAAACTAAGGAAATGCAACCTAGGCCTGGTCTACACTAGGCGTTTAAACCGGTTTTAGGAGCGTAAAACCGATTTAACGCCACACCCGTCCACACTGAGAGGCCCTTTATATCGGTATAAAGGGCTCTTTAAACCGGTTTCTGTACTCCTCCCTAACGAGAGGAGTAGCGCTAGTATCGGAATTACCATATCGGATTAGGGTTAGTGTGGCCGCAGATCGACGGTATTGGCCTCCGGCTGGTATCCCACAGTGCACCACTGACTGCTCTGGACAGCAATCTGAACTCGGATGCAGTGGCCAGGTAGACAGGAAAAGCCCCGCGAACTTTTGAATATTTCCTGTTTGCCTAGCGTGGAGCTCAGATCAGCACGTGTGGCGATGCAGTTAAAAATCAAAATAAAGAAAGAGCTCCCGCATGGACCATGCGGATGTGATCGCTGTAAGGGCAGGCAAATCTGTTCTATCAGCACTCCGTTACAGAAGACGAAATTCAAAATCATTTTTAAAAAATCTCCAGACAGACGCCATAGCAGGGGCTCAGCGCACTGCTGCGTGACAAACGTAACGGAAAGCCCAAGAATCAAATGGACGCTCATGGACTGGAGGACTCAAGCTATCCCACAGTTCCTGCAGTCTTGAAAAGTATTTGCATTCTTGGCTGAGCTCCAAATGCTTCTAGGGTCAAACACAGTGTCCGCGGTGGGTCAGGGCATAGCTCGGCAATTTACGCACCCCCCCACCCACCCCCAGAAGTGAAAGGGAAAACAATCCTCTCTTGACTCTTTAACATGTCACCCTATCTTTACTGAATGCTGCAGATAGACCCGATGCTGCAGCACTCAACACCAACATCCTTGCTCCCCCCCGCCATGGGTGGCTGATGGTGCAATACGACTGGTATCCGTCCTCGTCATCAGCCTATTGGCACATGGGGCAGTGCAAAAGGACTGGTAACCATGCAGACTAGCATCGGTGAGGTCTATCAAGGGTGCCTGGCCCTAATTTTTCCTGGTAGATGGTACAGTATGGCTGATAACCATCGTCGTCATAGCAACAGGGGGCTGAGCTCTGTCAGCCCCCACCCTTCATGTGTAAAAAAAAGATTCAATTGCCCCTGGACTAGCAGAGGGATGCTGGGCTCCTCTGCTCCACACTCCTTACTGTCCTGTCTGGACTATCATAGCAGCTGGAGGCTGCCTTCCACTCATTTCTCACTAACAAGTCAGTGTGTCTTATTCCTGCATTCTTTATTACTTCATCACACAAGTGGGGGGACAATGCTACAGTAGCCCAGGAAGGCTGGGGGAAGAACGGAATCAACAGGTGGGGTTGTTGCAGGAGCACCCCCTGTGAATAGCATACAGCTCATAATTTCTGCAGGATCTGACATAGAGCAGCTGTGCTCTCTGATACAGTGGTTCTCTAGTACACTTGCCCATATTCTAGGCAGGACTGATTCTATTTTTAGATACCAAAAAGGAGGGATTGACTCTGGGAGTCACTCCCAATTTTGGCTTTTGCGCCCCTGGCTAAGAGCAGCCAGGGGCACTTATGACAGCAGCAAATGGTGCAAAACGACTGGTAGCCATGCTCATCTTTTTACCAATTTATGGACTGGTAGATGGTGCAGTATGGCTGGTAACCATCTCTGCTGTCATGCAAAAACAAAAGCATGCTGCTGTGTAGCGCTGCTGAATCGCCTCTGTCAGCGGCATCTAGTACACATACGGTGACAGTCACAAAAGGCAAAACAGGCTCCATGATTGCCATGCTATGGCATCTGCCAGGGCAATCCAGGGAAAAAAGGCGCGAAATGCTTGTCTGCCGTTGCTTTCCCAGAGGAAGGAGTGACTGACGACATTTACCCAGAACCACCCGCGACAATGATTTTTGCCCCATCAGGCACTGGGATCTCAACCCGGAAATTCCAAGGGGCGGGGGAGGCTGCGGGAACTATGGGATAGCTACGGAATAGCTACCCACAGTGCAATGCTCCAGAAGTCGATGCTAGCCTCGGACCGTGGACGCACACCACCGATTTAATGTGTTTAGTGTGGCCGCGCGCACTCGATTTTATACAATCTGTTTTACAAAACTGGTTTATGCAAATTTGGAATAGTCCCGTAGTGTAGACGTACCCCTAGATAGAGCTACTATAAGGTGGGTGCAAAACTGATTGGAAAACCATTCCCAGAGAGTAGTTATCAGTGGTTCAGGAAGGGCATAATGAGTGGGGTCCCACAGGGATCAGTTCTGTCATCAATGATTTAGATAATGGCATACAGAATATAATTATAAAGTTTGCAGATGATACCAAGCTGGGAGGGGTTGCAAGTGCTTTGGAGGATAGGATTAAAATTCAAAATGATCTGGACAAACTGGAGAAATGATCTGAAGTAAACAGGATGAAATTCAATAAGGACAAATGCAAAGTAGAAGGAACAATCAGTTGCACACATACAAAATGGGAAATGACTGCCTAGGAAGGAGTACTGCAGAAAGGGATCTGGTGGTCATAGTGGACCACAAGTTAAATATGAGTCAACAGTATAATGCTGTTATGCTGTTGCAAAAAAAGTGAACATCATTCTGAGATGTATTAGCAGGAGTGTTGTAAGCAAGACACGAGAAGTAATTCTTCCGCTCTACTCCGCACTAATTAGGCCTCAACTGGAGTATTGTGTCCAGTTCTGGGTGCCACATTTCAGGAAGGATGTGGACAAATTGGAGAGAGTCCAGAGAAGAGGAACAAAAGATTATTAAAGGTCTAGAAAACATGACCTATGAGGGAAGATTGAAAAAAATTGGGTTTGTTTAGTCTGGAAAAGAGAAGACTGAGAGGGGACATGATATAGAAAACTGTTATGTAAAAGGTTTTTACAAGGAAGAGGAAGAAAA
This sequence comes from Mauremys reevesii, assembly GCF_016161935.1. Classification (NCBI taxonomy): domain Eukaryota; kingdom Metazoa; phylum Chordata; order Testudines; family Geoemydidae; genus Mauremys; species Mauremys reevesii. The sequence continues at coordinate 60,357,262 of NC_052633.1, read as the reverse complement.
ATTGTTTTTCTTAACCTCTGAGGATAGGACAAGAAGCAATGGGCTTAAATTGCAGCAAGAGAGGATTAGGTTGGACATTAGGAAAAACTTCCTAACTGTCAGGGTGGTTAAGCACCGGAATAAATTGCCTAGGGAGGTTATGGAATCTGCATCATTGAAGACTTTTAAGAGCAGGTTAGACAAATATCTGTCAGGGATGGTCTAGATAATTAGTCCTACCACGAGTGCAGGGTACTGGACTAGATGATCTCTCGAGGTCCCTTCCAGTTCTATGATTCTATGATCACTGAATGTGTTTGAAAAATATGTTATCATTGAATGTTTCAAACAACTGAAGATTTAAGTCTCAGGCTAGTTAACTGACTGTTGTTATATCTGCTAAATACCAAAAACCTTTAAGTACATACTGAGCAGTGCCACCCAGCCCTCCTTCCTTTGATCTTAAAAACTCACATGATTTCTCACTGTGCTACTTCCACCTTAGTTCAACCAATGGGATTTTTTCTTCTTCTTCGCACTCTTTAAACACACACACACACACACACACACACACACTCTCCTTTGTATTGTATGTAGATGCTCATGAAAGTAGGGATTGGATATCATTGGCTAGAACCAAGTATTATAACCCACTGGTCAGTGTTTTTTTACACATCCTGATCCACGGAGAATGTGAATCTATTACAGGCCCCAGATTCAGAGCGAGCTGGTTCTTTAATTCAAACTGTAGAGCTGATGCTTTTAGCTCTGGAACTCCCTGGGCTTAATCACTGGTTGACTAAGATAACCCAAGCATGCTGCAATCTTTCCAACATGCCTCTGCAAATGTCCCTTACCTCTGCACCTCACCTTTTCTGCTTTGCTAGCACTAGGATTCTTCAGAGAAGAGAATTTCCATCATGCTGAAATGTTTTGTATTGTGTATGATGTGAATTATTAATTCATGTTACATTTATATGGGCCATAGGTGTATGAATGCCCTCTAGGGATCTGAATGAGGGCAAACACATTTTGTTTGTTGCTTAGAGTAGTACTATATGAATCCATGTCTCTAGACGTGCAAGTCTCTACCACCTCTTCCAACCCTCTCAACAATTTGAAAGTAGTTTATTTCTCCAGTGTCCCTGATTTTGGCATGTGTAATAAAACAAATGCAATTTACTGTTTTACTGCCTTAGGGTATCTAAATACCCTAAGAGCTCTTGTTTCTTCTGCAAAGACATCCAATTAATAGCAGAGATTTTCTGCCACTGAAAGGGTTTCAAAATATCGGGACTGGAGCCAGAAACATGGTGCTGATTTGCTCATTTACAAACAACCTAATCTGAATATAACTGTATACTGAATGTAACGTAATCTATCCAAAAATACATTATGAGCCATTCTGGTGTACTGAATAAGGTTCTCTGTTTTGTGTAGTGTATTACAATCTCATGTATTCCTATAACGTGTCTCACCTTACACCTTACACAGTGACAACACCAAGACCCCCATGTTTTTCAAACCAGAATAATATTCCTGCACTAGGTGTCTGTGGCTTTAGCAGCATCATTTTTTGAAGATGGCTTTTATTTTAGAGTAACATTTATTTATTTTTTATGAAGCAGTCAAGCTCAACCTACTCAGAGACCCATTAATTCAATATGGCTACTCATGTGAATATGGAAGATAGATAACATCTCAAACACTGAAAGTAGGTCCACTCCATTAAGTACTTTAAGTGTTTGTGATAATTCTTGGGCTGTGACTTGTTCATGAATTGTTTGTAGAGAATATTTGATATTTTAAATCCAAGTGATTTTGAGTGGGCAGGTGGTGACCTGAGACTTCCTCCAAAAGAGCCCCACCATGTTTATCTGTTTAGTCCCTCTATTGCAACCTATCTGACTGTTGCACTCTCTGGAGCAGGGATGATCCTCTGAGATTTTTCTGTACAGTGCCAGCATAGTGGGACCCAATCCTTGATTTTATTATGGGAGCACCTACGAACCACAAACAGTAATTTACAAGAGAAAATCAGATCTTAAGGGCAGGCTTAAGAAATACATTTTAATTTACTTGAAAATATATTCATGTTAAGGCTACAGAAGTATTCAGTTAAGGATTTATTGACACTGGCAATATGGGGAAGGTTATACATGGTTCTTTAACACTTGTTTTTTTAAATCTTTAAAGAAGTAAAAGATACAAGATTTGTGCATGGAACAATGGCAATTAGGGACCAGGACCTGAATACTCTGCCTATAGCAGTAAAGACTACAACATTTAACATCACAATTAAATATTTGATTCTTCCCTGGTGTAACTGAGTTCAGAATCAGGCCCCAAATTTCATTTGTGGTCGTTCTTATAAGCATCTGTCCAAACACAGATAACAGAACAGAAATATTTTCCAAACAGGAATAAGCTGAGTCAGTAGCTATTAAAGTATGGTAAAGACAACACCGGTGAACTGTAAGCAAGCAAGCTCCTTATTTGCTTTCTTTAAAAAGATTCAATGGTTCACAGTAGCTGGCAAGATAAACTGTAATTATGACGTGGATTATCTACACAGAAAGCAGAAGTGGTCCATATCGTGCCAGATGTTAGTTTACGTTAAATATTATAACTTTTTTTTTTAAGATAACGCAATTTCTGACAGTAATTAAATAAAAGAGAGAGTGGGAAGTTGGATTTCTTTTTCTGAATGACAGCTAACTCCAAGAATGTATTCACTAGAAACTGTTTGCATTAGGGTCTGCACTTCCTTTAACACATAAAGAACTTGCATTAATGGGAGTTGTACAAACGTAGCAAGGGCAAAATAGACACCAAAGACTGTAAATGCTAGAAAATCAAAATTAAATGCAATTGCATGCAAGTACACCTAGCAGGGGCACCATTTCAGATTTTGTTTGGGGGGGCAGGCAACTTTAACCGTGATTCCAGGGGCTACTTAGGCACCTGAAAACTCTAGGGTTTTGTGCAGATAACTCAGAAATTAGCTGATAGGAGCACTGTATCTAATTCCTATATTAGAAAAGAGAATTAAATAAATGTTAGACCCACTCAGCTCTAATACTAGCATGTTCTCACATCTTGTGTCAAGTCACTTAAGGGATACTGATTAGATACTATGTCAAGTATCAGAGGGGTAGCCTCTGATATGCATCTGATGAAGTGGGTATTCACCCACGAAAGCTCATTCTCCAATATATCTGTTAGTCTATAAGGTGCCACAGCACTCTTTGCTGCTTGGTTAGATACTGGGTTAGATTTAAGATTTTAATATAAATGTTCTGTTCTTACTTTGTTACTAACTCTTGAATACAACAATTAAAATACCTGTAGAAAAATCTAGATTACTTTCTATCACTTTTTTGCAGTTCACCAATCTTGGACTAGATCATTTGGAAACATCCTACTTGGGCAAGGCCCTGTAAGTTTATACTGCACCTGCCTGAACTTAAACAGGAGTGAAAGTGACACTTTCAAGTCACTTTCACAGTATTGCGAATCCCAAATGTTCAAAAACCATGAATCAAGCTCACCAAAAACCACGAGATTGGCTTTAAACTCATGAGATTATGTAAAAATAATTGATTTGGTGATCTTTTTATTTGCATTCTGCTTTTTGAGCCTTTAGGGCAGGGATCGGCAACCTTTGGCCCACGGCCCGGAAGGGTAAGCACCCTGGTGGGCCAGGCTGGTTTGTTTACCTTCCGCGTGTGCAAGTTTGGCCTATCGTGGCTCCCACTGGCCGCGGTTCGCCGTTGCAGGCCAATGGGGGCTGCGGGAAGCGGTGTGGGCTGAGGGATGTGCTCGCTGCGTCTCAGAGAACTGGCCACTTTGGTTAGTCTGTCTGTGCCTCAGTGCCCCATCTGTACAATGGGGATAACAACACTGCTGTACCTCACCAATGGGCTGTGAGGAGAAATAGTTTAGACCTTGTGAGGTGCACAGATACTACGGTGATGGGGCCACATAAGTACCACAGGTAGAGTGGGAATTTCTCTGTACCCCTGCTAGCCCTTCTCTTGGTTTTGGCCCCTTATTTTCACCTACATCCACAAACCTTCCCCTTTTTCTGAATGTAACCTTGGATCAGAGGGCTTGGCTGTATTTTTTGAGTCCCTGGTGTGCTCTCTAAAATAACTCCCCACCCTGGGGGAAGTCTGGAAGTCTAGCCTCCCTGCACCCCCCTCAAATGGCACCCCCGACTAGGTGTTATAGGCAAACTGCTCTTTCTTCCTGCCAAAAAGGCCTCTCTAATCTACACTTGGTGAAAATATTCTCATTCCTGCAATATTTCCTCTGCAGCAACAGCAACCTTATACCCACAGGCCCTTCCCTACAGTCCTGACTCAGACTAAACTCTCACTAAAGTCAGAAAAGTAGGATTAGACCTTACAAAAAGACAGGCAAACTTTTAAAATTACCACTCCAAAGACCTGGGACAAGTTGCCTGTTCCACTGAAGCAGGCACCTACCTTCTTGGTTTAGTTTTAAGAAATGCTCAAAAAATGAACTGAATATGACTAGTCATTATTCTTGTCTGCTGAGTTATAGTCAACGCCCAACTCGCATTACGTTATTTATATTGTACATAGGTATACTGGGATAGATTGTATGATTGCCATCCACATGCGACCATCATATAAGGGAGATGTGTGTGTCCTAAAGCTATTCCAGTCAGTACAGTTTTAAAAATACACAAAATAAAGGTCATGGATCATGCGCATACATTAGTGTATTTCCAGTGGCACTCTAGTGTTCCTCAAAGGTTTCTTCTCCTTTAGGAAAACCCAGATCAACCCAGCCGCAGTTGTGAAGCTGACTCACTTTTCATCAGCAATAGCGCAAATAGGCCGTCAGCTCAATTCGTTCAAGTCACTCTGTATCTGTTCTATATGGGCAAAAATTGGGGAATCTTTGTCTTGTAGGGAACTGACTGGGAAGTCTTTGTGTGGGCAGAGCAAAGCCAGTTTAAGGAATAGGAGAAGGTCAGAGAGGCTACCAGGGAATAAATGTGAGTCTAACATGGATTTTCTACCCTATTGAAATGATAGCATAAGCCACAGAGAAGCCTAATGGGCCATTCACATGCACATTAGTTTGATGGTCACTTCATAAATGGGGCTTCTGATACTCTGGAATTGCACAACCATTGAATGTCCACCCCTTGCCAAAAAGCTGTGCTCCACAATTTAAGTTTACAGTAAAAAACAAGAACAAAAAAATACATTTCTAGCTGTTATGCTTAAGAAAATTTGCCTAACATGAACAGAGAGTATAAGCCAATGAAATGTTTTCTTCTTGAATCTGCACAAAACCTGAGAAAATAGCTCTGAGAGAAAGCTCTGTGGGATTCTTCTCAATGGGATTTTAACACTGAAATTTAATAATTATATTGTGGAATGACAACATTCCTACTATTACTGCTGGCCAGCAACTCTGAAAATGAATGTATGTATTCTCAATACAAAATTCTGAGACATTTTGAAAATTTAAGATGTAGTGACAGCATAAAATAAATGCAATTTAATATCAATTTATAGGATGAGTTTTGCAGAAATCATGGAAACGGGAGAGAGGAGCACAGGTTGCAGGAGTGGGGAGTTTGGAGGAAGCATCAGGAAGTCAATCTGTGCTCAAATGGCTAGAATGCTGGCTGCAGTTGCAGCATCTCTGTAAATTGTTCTCTTAATAAAGAGCCAGTTTAAATTTACAAGCCTGGAGTTGTTTTTTTAATATTATTATTACCTAGTACATGGTACATGAAAAAGCTTTCTTACTTTATCATAAAAATAAATGCCATTAAGAATATCTAAATAAATAAATAAATAAATAAATAATTTAGCTTTTCAATAATCTGAAGTTGCCACAGAATAGCCAAACTGCTGCATTGGAGCACCACAAAATGCAAGAGCCTTGCTACAGAACTGAAATCAAGCTTCAGAGACTTGTTTATCAATGTGTGACATTATAATTATTCAGAAACTAGCATTTGCCCATATATTCCGGGTCCAGATTCAGGGCCTAATCCAAAGATCATTAACATCAATGAGAATCTTTCTAGTGACTTCAGTAGACTTTGGATAAGGCCAGAAGTGGGATCCATTGTGCTGAAAGTTTCCAAGAGAAAGTTCCTATATCAAGTATCCAAAACCAAGACCAAAAATCACAGGGACCAGTTCTTCCCTGCTTGTGGCTGATCCATTGCACACAGCTGTGTCTCAGACAGCAAGCCTCTCAGCCTCCGCGGAAAAGCAGACAAACATTTTAGTCATGGCACATTGCAGAACATACACAAAACCCATTTTGTCTCAGGACAAAACCACAAAAAACAATTAACTATGGCAGTGCTTATTCAAATCCTCAGTCACTCACGGAGCTGACTGAGTTTCAGCTAAGGGATGCCAACTGTTGCCCATAAAATTATGCAAAATGACGTCCCAGTCTACATCATCCTTTTAGAAGGGACAGTGATACATAGGAAGTATCAAGTTTTAATTCCTCTTCCACACTGTAAGCTAAAAGAAAAATATAATTATCTTCTTTTTGCCTCCAAAATAATTTTGTGCACTTATATTTTATACATTGAATCAAATTCATCCCTGGTTTAACTCCACTGAAGTCAAGAGAGTTACATTAGGCATGTATTTTTCACATTCTGGCTTATAACCTTGGACACTTCTTACATCTACGGTCACAAATCCACCCAGCCTCCCTTTACAACTCTCCATTTCTAGCTGTTATGATTGAGAAGAAAATTTGCCTAACATGAACATGAACATGCCTAACAACTCTCCAGTGTTCTTAAATCACTCAAAAGACCCCTGAGTGCATTCATTGATTTACAGAAACAACTGTAGATACATGCAGGAAACACTGTATTTAATCCCATCTATGCTTCTCCCAGATCAACCAAATTCTGATGATTAACCCCTTATTTTTCAAGGCAAACATCCCTCCAACAGAGGAAGGTTGGAGGGGACTTCTAGCAGACAGCAAGATAGCTCCTTTAACAGAGGGGCTGCTAGATAATTATATGAAACACACCCAGCTCACCAGGGCTAAGGATGAGCTGTCAGCACTCCCAGCTTCTAATGGCACTGGAACATGGAACCAAGCTTGACTCTCAGACTATGCATGAAGGTGCACAACACTGATGGGACGCCTAAAAATCTACAAATCACATCAATTTTGAGGTAAATAAATCTTCAAAAACACCGTTAAAATGGGTACGTGTTGTACGGATGTGTGGGTGAGCATGCGTGCATATGTCATACATACAGAAGCGCTGTCATAGATACCAGACAAGGAGTTAAAATAAACCTACGGTATGTTTAACAAAGAATGGCTGTCACCTGAATTTGCAAAACATGAGGGCAAATCACAGCTGCAGCTGTGGGATTTGATATGTTTACTCTAGGTTTACTATCCCACAGAGAGTTGAGAAAGATTTTACATTATCCCCTTCTGTAACACAACTGGCTGCATGCTGCCAGAGGCACGCCTTTCTGAGAAAAAACAGGCCCAATACACAGTGAGTGTCAAGATACACATTATAGAGCCACATAAACACCCCTTTCCAAGATGTCCTGCTGTGAGCACCAAACATCCAGGGGACTAAGGAGTTATTAAAGATCTTAAAAAAAAAAAAAGCACAATAATATAAAATATAACCTGTCAATCAGGTATTGGAAATGGACTATGAAGATGCCAGTCTAAGTGCATTTACTTATACCCTGAGACCACTAGAGGCCACTTAGAAAAGACAAGCATGATTTATACTGCACTGTGTCAGTCACACACACCATTTCTGATGTTCAAGAGCCTATCCAGGCTGTCACTTGAAGAAATTTCTAGTTATTTGCTATTTTGTAGCTCTGTAAATCACATAAATGCTCATATTAGTACCATGTGCTCCAATGGTTTGCATCAACAGATCATCTCAGAAGAATTAGGATGATGAATTATTGATAATGCCTCATGTATCTGGCAAACATTTATTTGAAATTCAGGCTCTTGTGATACAGAACATGCTTCTTTACAATCTCCAAATCGAACCTAATGTAACTACAGCAAGCACCAAATTAAAAAATATATAGATCCTAGCCCTCAATTCATTTTCTCATTTCATGATTTCCACAAAGATTGTTTATTATTGATGTGAAATGCTGGAACTGAAATATCCTGTAGCTGCAAGTTGGAAGTCTTTATAACTGAGTCAATGTCTCTCTGTTGGCGTCTTCTCAATGTGTTTTATTCCTTCTATCGAATAAATAAACAGACCCATTCTCTAATAACAAACCAAGCCCAAGGATTTTCCTGCATTGTTTTGACAGATGCTGTCAAGGACTGATTACAAAAACGTGTATACCTAGCTTTAGCAGATATGTATTTCTATGATTTTCCATAATGCAATAGAACAATACACAGATTAAATTAATGTTATGGGAAGCTGTGCTAATGAGAAGCCTCTAGATATGAAAATTAAGCTGCCATTTAACTTTCCCAGCTGCTGTGACATCCAGTTACAAAGGGACCAAAGAACATTCATGTTACCATGACTTAGGGCACACAAAAGACTAGATGGGACATGAAGGGCCAGATTTTTCAAAAAAATCTCAATCATTCAGCATCTTCTATTGATACCAGCCTGACAAACCTTTTGGTTAGCTGGAACTCAGCAAACTGAATCCCCTGTCTCCAGTATTCATTAGAGATTCTTGTGTATTAACACTTATTGAATAGTCAACCAGTTCTATAGCTAGTCAGATGCTAGCGGACCAGGGGCCAGCTCATGCCAAGGCCTGTACACCTCAACTGAACACTGACAAATACATAGCGGAAACCAGTCTGGCTCACCTGTGTGTTGGTATTGTTAAAATAGATATTAGGTTTATGAAAATGTGTTTAGATTTTATGAAATGCTTTTAAGTTGCTACATGCAGTAATTTTACTCTGTGTCCCATGTTATAAAGGTAATATTTAAGTTTTTGCACTATAAAAGTGTTTGCTTTGAAACTGTAACCCTCCCCCGCCCAGTCAGGAGAGAAGTATTAAGCAAGTGTTAAATACTAGTTTACCACAGGAGGTGTTCTCTTCTGCCCAGCAAAAGAAGGCCCGTAGACATCAGACAAACCATTGTGGAACATCAGAGGACAAAAAAATTTGTTGATTCCACCCCCACACCCATGAAGAGGTGACCTTCATGGAGACTTGTCTCATCAGTTTGAACTTTGGAGGAAGGGAATAAAATTCCCTAACAGGAAGAAATGGCATCTTTATGCTGCTTGGACTCTGAGGGGCAAGGATTATTAAGCATAAGCAGGAGATCCCCTTGCTTGGCCTGGGTTAACCCTAAAGGACATTTGGAGCTTGCTTATTATAGAAACTTCTATTAACTTTTGGAACCTAAACTGTGACTCATTTGTGTGTGTGTGTTTACCTGCTTTACCCTTCTAAATAATTTTTATTTCTTTTTCTTAGTTAATAAATCGTTAGTTCACTTATTACAGGGAGTGGCTATAAGCATTGTCTTTGGTGTAGGATCTAAGGTGCAGTGGTACTGGTCTTTTGGGACTGGAAGTAATTGTGATTTTTGGTGTAAGGGATGATCTATCACAAAGCCAAACTTGCCTGGGTTGCAAAATAGATCACATTACCCAAGGGGACACACTCTGTGATTCCATGTTACAGCTGTTTTAGTGCCTGAGGTGTTCAGACTTGATACTTGGTTGGTGAAATCTAACTATAGAACTCACAACCAATTTAGGGTGTATGCCCTGAAGTTGGTACTCACACTCCTGAACCAGTCAAGAGAACATAGCATATTAACAGTTATTTTATAGTCTCCCAGTTCCACAGCCAGTCAGATATTATTCAGCACATATATTATTAAATTACTACTGGTGGAATTCATCAATTACATTAAATTCTGCTATTTTACTGGCCCTAGTAGTAAATTACCTTATAAGAAACAAATTGACAATACATTACAATTATATACAGCATGCAACTATCATTCTTTCAGACACAGGGGCCATGGCCTCAGAGGAAACAGGGTCCAGCCTTTGTGGGGAACAATAGGCCAAAGGTATTTCCCTGGCTAGAAGCTTGGATCCTCAGGAGGTGGCAGATTTTTTTTTCCAAGTCCTAGTGACCAATCTCCCTAAAAATAAAAAATATATATGTATTTTATATAACCTGTAATACAAAAAAAAGATTCATAGCATCATTTTAGCCGTGCAGTACAAAGTAATGTACAACACATATAGATGTGTGTATTTAAATGTAGAATAGCACTTCTCCAGGGCTCTCAATGCTGCAAGACTATTATAAATCACTAAAGAGAGATTCTGGATTGAAAAGATAAAGCTCAGAGATGAAAGGAGCACAGGTAAGTTGACAACTACACAGCTGGCCCCGTGGTTCATTGGATGCAATAAGAACATCAGAATGGGATGCACACCAAAACAATCCCCAAAGTTCAGTTTCAATGGTTAAAATCATACACCTCCCTCTGAAAGGCAAGGAACTATGGTGAATGAGAGGTTAACGTTTTTTCATGTCCTTAAATACAAATTGATTAGAGGAAGAAATGAGCTATGGCTTAGGATCCCTAAAGATTTCAATGGGAGTTAGGTTTCTAAATACCTTTGAAGATTTGGGCCTACGTATTTTTAACTCAGGTAGTAAGGACCCGATCCAAAGCCAAATGAAATCAATGGAGATCCTTCCATTGCTTTCAATTGGCTTGTGATCAGTGCCCTAACTGAATCTAAAGCCTCAAATATGCTGACTAATTTCTTAGCCGTTTTTATTCTGGTGCCTCTTTTCTCTGAAGACGGTTGCCTCTTTTAATCTGAAAAGTCACATCTCTCATTACATACAATACCACCGAATGAAAACAATGCACTTTCCTGTTTTTCTAAGCTCTTCCACCACTGGGTGCTAATAAGCTACATTGATTTTAGCAGGACAAACTCATGCCTGTTCCCATGCTGTGAGAAGTATTGTAGGTCATTCTTCTCCCCGTCAATGTCACGAGAAGTTACAGTATGTGATGTTTTCCATTCAGGATATTAGAGCGGGCTCCTAGCTGGTACAGTTGTGATTTCCTCTGTGGACAATAACCTTTCTTGTTGATTTCCTAATAGTCTGAGAGTGGTAAAGTGAGAAGAATTAGATGTTCATAGGAGTATTATAGAACATCATCTACTTCTAGCAAGGGCTCAATCTGACATTCTGACATTTACTGGAATTACCTACCCTCTGTTTTGCTTCCACTAGATTCTAAAAGGGGTTATGTACTGAAATGGGAATTCATTGGGATCTGGACATTTTACTCCCTTAGGCACGTTTGAAAATCCCAGCCTAATGTAATGTACTTTCAGGGCACAGGGAGAGAATTTTGCTTGGAGGGCATTACTGATGTCAGTGGAAAGACTCCCATGGATTTCAATGGGCTTTGGATCAGACTCTAAGGACTACGTGTCCTGTTGAAGTAAATGGAAAACTTCAATTCAATTAAATCAAGCTTTGAGCCTAAAAGAGAAAAGGCACGTTCTTTGAGGGACCATATTACAGAGCTATGGAACTAGCACATAAAGCAAAAGCAAAGGCAGCTATAAATTGCATTTGATGATAAACCAAGAGTTTCATTCAGAACACTTGAAATAATGCTTTCATCCTCCGGTAATATCAAAATCAGTCATGCTTCCAGCCAAAAGTGCTGTAGGTGTAAGAGATAGGTGATAATACTCAGGGTACTTCTAGCTAAAGATTGTATGAGGAATTTGGAAAAATAAGAATTAAACTAACTGGTTTACTCTTGTCTATTTGAACTTTAATTACACAGCAGTTGTTGGATGGCAATGAAATTACAAGTCTTGAGATCCTTGAATCAATATTTTAAATCATACTTGAAGCCTCACATGGTTCTTATCAGTAAAAGAGGCTTTAAAAATGTTTTCTTTACTCTTAACTTCTTCCCCTGCTCTTACACTGGATGTCCTTGGCAAGTATGCAATACCTTTTAAAATCATCACCTTAATATGCGCAACTCTCTGTGCTCTTGGTGCTTGCTGATCACTTAATGTCATAAACTTTAAGGCCAAAAGGAACCACTGGATCATTTAGGTCTTGTCTACACTACAGACCTATAACAGTTTAACTACATCTCTCAGAGGTGTGAAAAATGCACTAACCTAACCCCCTGTGTAGACAGCACTTCTCCCGCCAACATAGCTACCACCTCTCGAGGAGCTGGATTTACTACACCAAACGGGAGAGCTCTCTCCTGTTGGCATAGAGTGTATTTATTAAAGTGCTGCTGTAGCGCTGATGCAGTATTTTAAATGTAGACTTGAACTTAGTCTAATCTCCTAAATAGCACAGGCCAACAACCCCTCCCAGCACCCACACACTAAACCCAACAACCAAAATGAAAACAATGTATTACAGCCCACTGGACATTAGACTATTATGTACCACAGACAGAGAATAGAAACGGCCAAGATACACCAGTGCTTGAGGCTCCCTCAATGGCTGTGAAATAATTAAGTGAGATATACCCAGATGATCCTGGCAAGTCACTCGCACCCACATGCTGCACAAGAAGGCAAGTCCCACCCACCCACTACCACCCACCAAGGTCACTGCTAATCTTACCTGGGGGAAAATTTCTTCCTGACCCCTGGCAATCAATTAGACCCTGAGCATGTGAGCAAGAACCAGCCAGCCAAGCACCTGAGAGAGAGAGAATGCTCTCTGTCACCAAAGAGCACTGGCCAACCCTCACAATGTACCATCCCCAGCCATGTGGCCAGCTGAAACCTTGAAGCATGCACTTTAGGAACATAGGATATAAACCTGAAGTGAGCCCCAGGGCTGTTGAGGCCTGCCGCCTAGCATCACAAACAATCCTATCGTACAATTCCACTCATAACATTTGTCCAGCTCTCTTAAAACCAATTAAGTTATTTGCCCCCTATCACTCCTAGTGTGAGGCTTTTCCAGAACGTCACCCTTCCAGTTGTTAGAAACCTTCTTCTAATTTCCAGCCCGAATTTGTTCATGGCCAGTTTATATCCATTTGTTCTTGTGCCAACATTGTCCTTTAGGTTAAATAGCTCTTCGCTGTCCCAGGCGTTTAACCCCTGGATATATTTATAGAGACCAATCATATCCCTTCTCCGCCTCCTTTTTGCTAGACTAAGGAAGCCAAGCTCTTCCAGTCTCTTCCCATAAGAAAGGCCCTCTTTTCCCCTCATCATCCTAACAGCTCTTCTCTGCACCTGTTCCAGTTTAAATTCATCTTTCCTGAACATGGGTGACCAGAATTGTTCAAAACACTCCAAATAAGGTTTTACCAGTGCCTTATACAATAGTATTAATACAGCTCTATCTCTACTAGAAATACCTCACCTAAAACATCTTAGGTTCACATTTGCCTTCTTCACAGTCGCATCACATTGGTGGTTCATAGTCATCCTGTGAGTGACCCACACACTCAGGTCTCTCTCCTCTTCTGTCACTTGCAACTGATGAGCCCCCAGCATGTAGCAGGCATTCTTATTACTAAACCCTAACAACATAACTTTCCACTTTGTACTATTGATGTTTCATCCCAGTTTCTGTCACTCCAGTCTTCAAGGTTATCCAGATCTTCTTGTATAATGTACTGATCTTCCTCTATATTGACAATGCCTCCCAACCTAGTATCATCAGCAAATTTCATTAGCACGCTCCTACTTTTTGTGTCAAGGTCATTCATGAAAATATTGACTATGACTGGACTTAGGACTGATTCCCAAGGAACTTCACTAATAAGCTCCCTCCATTCTGATAATTCACCTATCAGCACAACCTGTTGCCTTCTCCCCTTTAGCCAATTCCTTATCCACCTCACAATGCTTGTATTGATCCCCATCTTCCCTAATTTACCTAATAATTTCTCATTTGGCACTATGTCAAATGTTTTACTGAAATCCAAGAATATTAGATCTACTGCACTTCTCTTGTCTAAAAAAATCTGTTCTCAAAGAAGGAAATCTGGTTAGTCTGGCATGATATACCTTTTGTAAACCAATATTGCATTGCATCCTCCTTTACTATTTACCTCTCTGAATTTAATTGTTCTTTCCTTCACAATTTGTTCTAAAACCTTGCATACTAGTGAGATCAGACTTATGGGTCTATAATTTTCCCCATTCTTAAATATAGGTACGGCATTAGCTATTCTCCATTCATATGGTACTACCCCCAAATAGATAGATTTATTAAAAATCCTTGCTACTAGACTAGAAGTCTCCTGGGCCAGGTCTTTCAGTATTCTGAGGTGGAAGTGATCAGATCCCCCTGATTTGAGCGCATTAAGCCTTTTATGTTTTTCTTCCACCTCAAATGTGGTCATTTCCATTTCTAGATACACATTACCATCAACCATACTGTACCTACATAGATTATTTCTGCTGTCCTTCTCTAATATCGAAGGCCAAGATTTCCAAAGCTGGATACCTAAAGTTGAGCCGAGTGGCCAGATTCAGAGATGCTGAACACTCCCACCCTGCCATTGGCTTTAATGGGAGTTGTATGTGCACCGCACCGCTGGGAAAAAAAAAAAGGTCAGGCTACTAAATCCATATTTAGGCAACTAAACAGAAGTGGTTTGATTTTCAGCGCAACTGAACATTGTCTCTTCTTTCTCTTCCTCCTCCACCCCCCACATTGATTTTAACACAATGCCATACATCTACATTATATGGTAGAGAAGATAATTAAAAATAAACCATGCAGCTTGAACTGCATTGATCACCTTCAGCATTTATTACTTGCTGTCAGTAACAAGAAGAGTACAATCCGCAGCCATGGAGTAAAGGCAAGACACCAGGGGAACAAAATAAATCAAAAAAAGGAAAGAAAAAATATCCAGCTGAGCAAAGACACATCCATGCACTTTTTCTTGAGAGAGAGAGAGAGAGAGAGAGAGAGATGACCAGCTTAGGAGATGCACTGCATTGTGATCAATCTGCCTGTGGTGCCTCTGATTGCATGTAGGTATGGTTGAAGACAAGAGAGTAGGGCATTACTCACCAAGCCAGTCATTGGGTTAAACAAACAAGGACTGGCACAGCTGACTGCAAACAGGTCTATCAATGGCAATTAGCAGAGCAGACACACAAACCAAAAATGAGTGTGTTTAGCCAGAAAGTTGAATGGCTGTGCAAGAGTAGAGTCCATCTGACTCAGAGCTGTCATTCACACGCCAACATTTCTAATCTTTTTATTTTCTCAGGTAAGCTTAACACTCACAGTGTGCACCACTGTTCATTCACAGCCATCTCAGTGAGTTATGGCTTTTCGCTTGGAGATTTCCATAATCTTGGATGTAAGCTCCACAGAAGCAAACACTCCCTGGATACCACAGCAGTAAAGCTGATCTCATTAGCAAGGAAGAGCTTATGGTCCAAACCACTGCAATCAAGTCAGTCTGAATAATACACACCTGTAAAGGTTGGGTTGCCATCTGAACCTAGAAAAGGTTCTTCTTGTTCAGTCCATTAAAAGTCTCCCTCACTTTATAGACAGAGCCCTTAGAATTCATAGATATGAAGCTTTATGCTACTCATGTAAAGCTGTCATGCAAGACTATTTTCAGCATAATATTTACAAAATAAATAATGGGAAGTTTACTGCTGGGGGATTCCACTTTGGATTGCCAAAAGAACTCAGTTTAATTGTTTATAGTAGAAAATAAATGTTATCAAAGTTCATGGAGAAAGTGTTATCTACATTTCTAAACAAAAAACAAAACAAAAAGGCCTCCATTATATTCCAGGAATGCATTTCTGGCACAGAAAATAGAAGTTTGTACACAATGTCTTTTTATAGATTGGTCAGGGAGAAAAGGATTGCATTGACTGGCGGCAAAATGTAGCGATTTTTGCAGAAGAATTAGAAGTGACATCAATTTTCATGACATCTGAGAACAGAATTTATTTTATTGAAAGAATTCCATCTTTTTCCACTCTGGTTAGTTTGGTTATGGAGACAAACTTTCCCATTGTTTATTGTCTGGCAAGTTGTATGACTGGTAGCTATATTTAAAAATATATATGAAAGAGTGTCTCAAAAATCTCAAATATTTTTTCTAAATAATTATTTAACTGTTGTCTCTCTAAAGCAGGGCACGCAAACTATCCAACTGAGCATTGTTGTTAGCATTTGAAAGGATTTGAAGGCTGCACCTAAACAACACATAAAGCAGCTTGTGGAGACAAGTCAAAATATGTAATATTCTGTCTCAGCAGTTCCCAGACTGTAGTCCAACAACTATCCAAAGAGCCCTTCTTGGTGGCCATCCAACAGTGGCCCAAAGAGCCCTTCTTGGTGGCCAACAGAACTGTCTTTTTTAAATAAGAAGTATTGGGGCATTGGAGGATGAGAATCATCTATGAGAATCTATCTAATGAAGTGGTTTGCAAATACAAAATGTATAGAAGCCCTGATCCAAAAAGCCAATATGCTTGGACAAAGATGGAATATTCTATATTGGATCCTGTAGGAGACTCCATTGGTTCTCATCTTCCATGTTATTAAATAAGGTCAGCTTTGGACTGCACTGGTAGAAGTTCTGGGGAATATACCTGCTCAGTGGGACACTGAAGCTATGCTAAATATTTAGAAAAATACTCTTCACTCAGTAACAAGAATTTATATTCAACTCTTACTAATACCAATGGAATTTATGCAGCTAAAACCTCATGCCACAATCTGGATTTTGTGTATCGTGGTTTGTCAATACAGCATTTTCCTCATTAATCTAACTGAATCAAAAGTGGAGTTCCAGGAAGTTTTGCCATTAACTTCAGGGGGAACAGGAGAAAAACCACATTATGAAGGTGGTGAGCTAATACAAACTGACGTCACATTGTCAGTTAGATACCATATAGTGACATGGGTCAGAAAAGTGATGATTTGGGCCCACTCCCAAAAACCCTTCCTCATGTGAGTAGATCCATTCACTTCACTGGGACTACTTGTATGCGTAAGGACCCAATCCTGCAAGATCTCTGTTTGTATCATTCCAAACAAATAGTTGCTTCAAAAGCATTATATTTTACAGGTCAAGCGGTTCTAATATACGCCGTATATAGTTCTCTGACAGGACATCCAAGCTAAAAGAAATTACATTTTAAAATCAGTCAGAAATATTATCACAAAAGATTCCGCCAATGTTTTTCAGTGAAAAGACTTGCTTAAAAAAGTCACATAAAATGACACATCTAATCCAGAAGAGTGGCTCATTTCTTTGCAATATAGGTTTACTTTTTATAATAAAGAATGTTATGAAAAATCAGCATTGCTCCATATGCACTTCGATGGAGTGATGGCAAGTTACACCAACCGAGGATGTAGCCCTTATTTTTAAACCTTATCCAAATATTCAGTTGTAATATTATTAATAATTTTCTGTCAATTTTTCTATACTGGAAGCAGTACAACAGTAGGTTCTGTGTTTATACAACTCTATATTTACAGAAGAGTTTGGGCTTTATACACTTTTCTTCATAATAAAGGATACCAAAATGGCACTGTCTATTGATCTATGCAGGTAATTTTCTGGCCTCTTCACCATAATATCTTAGCACCTTTGCTTTGCAAAAAGATATTAGGTGATAGTAGTACAGGGAGTGTCCGACAACCATGTGTTCTCAGCAATAGATCTCACAGAGTTTGGTTCTCAAAACTCATTTTGTTGACAGAGTGATCTTCAGCCAAGTGCTATAGGGTATTTTGTTTCTTCAGTAAGTATCCACTCAGATTAGCGTTACTTTTGAATCTGTGGTGAAATCCTGGCCTCACTGAAGTCAATGGGATTAACACACCCGGTCCTGAAAGTTCTGATAATTTTCCTCCAAAACTGAAAGCATAAATCTCTTCTCAATGGTGAAATTAATCCCAATAAAGAGGGAGGGCCTTTTGCATTACTTAATCACTTACCGGGTGGTGTAAATAGGAATTTCATGATGCAAAATAAGTTATAAATAAGATGCAAATGCCAGACAGAATGAACATTTTTTCTTTAAAGAAGTGCTTGACAGCGCATATTAACGGCCCTGATTATTTAAACTTCTGTAAGGGTTTCATGGTCCACCACTTTTGGCTTGACTGGTTTAATCAGAGGCATACAACTATACCCAGCATGCAACTAGCATTCCCTTCTTGAAATTCTTATTTTGGAAAGCAAAGGTCTTTACAGAGCAATTTCCATGAATCTTATCTAAAAGAAAAAAATCTGCCCAACTGTCAAAAGACAAGATCACACTCATCCTTTTAAAAAGATCCAGGACAACATCTGTCACCTTGATAGAAAAGATTAGTTAAGAGCCTTCGCAACCAGAGGAAGGATTGTTCTGTGGTTATTAAGACATTGGACTAGAGCTCAGAAGATCTGGGTTTGGTATCTGACGCTGCCACTGCTTCCCTGTGACACCTTGGGCAAATCAGTTGTCTGCATTTCCATTCATCATCTGGTAATTGCAAAAATGCTCCTTTTCTGAGCACCTTTTGCCCATTTTGTCTATTTCAACTGTAAGTTCTTTAGGACAGGGACTATCTATAACTATGGATCAGATTCTAATTCCCTTCCACCAGGTGTAGTGGTGCTCCTGGAATGAACAGGACTATTTAAGGAGTGAGTTACTAATTAAGGGAGAATATCAGAATGTGGTCCTATGTGTCTGTACAGGGCCTACTCAATGCCCCCCCCCCCCCAAAAAAAAGGAACAACAATCTCTGTGGCTTGAGTCAGACACTCTAATATTAACTGAGTAGTACCTTATTTCTCAGATAGTACCATTAAAACCAGTGGGGCAGATCCTCAGATTATGAAAATTGTCATTGTTCCACTGAAGTTCAATAATTGATTTTAATAGAGTGATGACAATTTACATCCCCTGAGGATCTGCCCCAGTGAGTCTATTTGAAGACAAAAGCACTACCCAAACTGAGTAAGGTGAGCTCTAAATTAAAAGTATAAAAATGGCAAATATTGTGGGAGGCTCACATTTGTTCTGTGATTTTTTTTTAATTTGGTGCATAAGGAAGCTGATTTGTACAATCACTAGTGGAATGTCATGTTAAACAGACTGTTGTGTGGCTGAAGGATAGGGCCAGCATCACTCTCAGTAGGCCCCAGTTTTACCAATAAAGAAACTGTTTCTTTAATCAGGGTACAACTATGTAAAACTCTCAGGAGGCAGAGGAAAGGGTTGCCTCTCGTTCACAATTTCCTATAGGTGGATGGAAATGGTATGTTGAAGAATGAGGCTGCAAGGAAATTATAGCCCCGCAGATTGGTGTGTTCTTGAAGAACTTCTAGTGCAGACCTGTAATGGTGGGTACTTCTACCAAGATCCTTTTCTAGTACATGAGACCCATGCACAGTCCTTGTGTTACACAAAGCCATGACATGTCAGATCTAGCCTACAGATTTTTCCCCTCTGTCTCCTTTTAATAAACAAAGAACTCATTTACAGACATTTAGTTTCAAAATTACTCACCTATGGCTCTTGCTCATGCTTTCCTGAGCGGCCAAGTAGGGTGCAGGGCGATTTGCTGCTTTCTGCTCTCTTATAGTTCTAGGGTTCAGAGCTTCAGCCAATAAAATATCCACTCAATTGTTACTATTAATCGTGATACCTTATGTCTGCACTGCACATTTCTTGCCAGAGACTCACAAAGCACATACTTTATATACCGCTGTATATACATGACCCCATATACCACACTGAGTTGGAGGGAAGTGTGTCTCACCCTGAATCACAAACACTATTACTCTTGGCATCCTAAGTAATCCTTGGAACCTCCCATTACAGGCCACGCCGACCCCAATTTAGCTTGTGGGATCAGGTATGATTACAACACAAAACAATATTGCTACAAGCTTTTTTAAACCATGAAATCACATGCACTGGACTTAAAAATACCTGTGATGTAGACACACATTCAAAAACTAGAACCTAGCCCTTAGTTAAAAGCCATTGTACATTGTTTTCTATATACAAATGATAAAATTAGCAGAATACAGAAGAGACTAAACGGTGCTGGCACATTTCACCATAGCAGTAACATGTGAGTAACTCTTAAAAGCTAGTCTGTATAAACCAAGGCTACATCTATTCCTGGAGCTAGCAATGTGATTCCCAGCTTGGGTAGACATAACATTAGCTCTCTTTGAGCTGAAAGGCTAATAAAATAGTAGCATAGCCACAGTAGCACAGGCAGTGGCAAGCAGTGTTATGGCCTAAACACTTGCCCAGGCCCTATGAGTATGTTCTCAGAGCAATTAGCCTATGCCGCCGCTTACCGCTACCTATGCTACTGTGGCTACACTACTATTTTAGCACGCTAGCTCAAGCATACCTCAGCAAGCTGGGAATCACACCCTCAGCTCCAAGTGCAGATGCAGCCCAAGGCTAACAGCTGCTGCTTCTGATACTTTGCTATCATATAAAGTGGTCACACAGGTTAAGAGCATTGTTACTGGAAGAGCACACAATGTTGACAACACATTTTGTTCCTTGTTCCAACAACCAAGTATTGCTATTTGCAATGGGTCAACTTGTGGCCTGACCTTATGCAGCCTTACAAGAGTGGTAAGACTCCATGTACACACATTTCCCTGTATTGTGTTCCTATATCTCAGCTATGGCTATGTGGGGGGCAAAGTGGGGGTGGCATAGCTGGTATTCCCTCCCATGGAGGTGGGAAGGTAATGAGCAACAAACAGGTGGCTCTTTGCCTCTTCCCCATTAACAAACTGGCTAGCATAGCTGGCCTGGCATGGGTGAGAGGATGGAAAGAAAATAATCTGGTAAGGGCCAGTAGCAGGTTACTTCCCCACTGAGAACATGGGGCAGGGGGTACCGGTTCTTTGCTCCTTCTGGGGCAGTGCAGCTACAGCCATGACTTAGATCAGAGGTGGCCAAACTTACTGACCCTCTGAGCAAGACACGCACAACCTGCCCTGTAGGGTGGTGCCTACTGGGGCTAGGGGCTAAAGCCTGAGGGAAGCAAAGCTCACAGTAGTAATGTGGCCAGTTGCAAGATGTAGTGTGGGATAAAGTGACAAACACAACGTTCATGTGGGTTACCGCGGAAGTAGCAATTTTAAAACGATTCTGTATCCCTATTTCATGGTTCCCACCACAGAGAAAGGAAAAGCTTTTTGGCTTTGGGTAGGAAAATAACAATGGTAGTGTGGGCAGGGCACACATAGTAAAAACAGCAATTCCATTAAAGCATGAGTATCATTTAGCAAACCACAGTAATGTGCACTGATTGCCAAAGCGTTTCACATTCCTTTCATTGATAGGCCCTCTCGTATATCAGTGTCTGTTACTGCTACTGGAAAATACTGAAATTCCAGTACACCTGTATTGTTTAAACCACAATATTTTCTTGTGTAGACAAGCCCTTTGTATCTCATTGTGATTCCATACACAATTTGCTCCATTTAAAAGTAAAAATATATTTTTCCGAACTTCTGGAAAAAACATCCTGGATATGAAAAGCAAGCTGGGTTCTTTCCTTGTTCCTCAGATCTACCAGTAGTAAAGGTTCTATAGGTCAAATTATGCTGCCATTCACACCTAGGCTCTGCTACCCCTGTCCTCAGTAGGATTGCACAGGAGTAAATGAGGGCACATTTTGGCATGCAGGGAAATATAATTGATTATGTGAGAACAGGAACATAGTTTTATCTCACAGTTACTTTGGTTCCTTAGTGATAATACATGTTACTAGAGTCTGAATTTCTGACTCAATACCACATGGGGAACAGGCCTAGACAAAGGAGACAACATTTCTTCTAGCCATTTTTCGGAGTAGAACTGCATTTCGAATTGTTTGTATTTCCATAGCAGGCCATGCGCTCATTGGTTCCCTGAATTTGAAATGGAGAGTGCCTTGCCTTTATAACTTCTACCACAACCTCTGTGTTAAGCTTTGGAGTTCTTGGTTCATCTCTTTGTTCTATTGGGTAGTGTTTAAAAACTGTCTGTTTTTAATTATTATACATAAGGCTGAAGTAAGCTTAGAAGGGACATGATTGAGTGAAGTTATGGTTTGGCCAATCAGCACTGTCCACCACAGTGAGGTCATTCTTAGAAGAAATATCATAGGATAGGTAGTCATCCAATCTGCTGTCCAATGGGCTTATAGCTGACCCACCTCAACTCCCTGACTTTTAGAGGAAACACTGAGTGAGTTCCTAAGTTTCAGTGGTTCAGTAACATCTACAAGGTGCTACTAGCCACAGTGTCCTAATAGAACAATTGGAAAAATATGGGAGGATCTGAAGCAGCTACCAAAAATTCAGTAAATTCAGCAGGATTGTCAGGGGTCTCTTCTCCATGAAACCAAGAGGTACTCAAGTCTAAAATGCTCAGCTTACAAGAAAAATGTTGGATACATCAATGTGTCTATTATATGTTAGTACTGGTGTATAACTAAGGTGATCTATGCACATAATCTATCTTTATGAGATGATATATCTTAGCCATGCTGTAAGTGAAATTCACATCCAAAAGTTTTTCTAGTGATCTGTCACTCTAGATGTACAATTCAGCAGTTGTACTTTGTTTCAATTCTGAGTTTCCAGAAGTATCGAATTCTCACGGATTAAGCTTTTGTTACAAAGTAGAATTTTGCCATCTTTCACCAAACATCACAGATTTTCACACCTTTGCTTTAGAAAAAAAAATATAGCAAAACCTGGAAAATTATGGTGAGAAATTTTACTCTAATAGTTTTTCTTGCTCTGAAATTTCCCGGTAAATAACAGAATCCTAAGCAACTAAAGAAAGTAAACAAAAGTCCATTAAAAAAATCTCAAAATTTATTCCAAGTTAATATACCATCTTCTGGGTCTCCCATTTCATCTCAGTTTATTTGTTTCTGGCTTTGAGCCTATAAGTGTATGGACCTTCTGCATGAGTCATCTGCAGGGTTTTGAACCTGGGACATTCAACACTAAAAGTATATGCCTTGCTCACTAGTGCTAAAGAAGCAACTCTATTAACTGCTAGCAGTTAAGGTAAAATCCTCCCTCACCAAAGTTAATGGGTGTTTTGCCATTGACTTCAGATGGGTCATGCTTTCACCCTTATCCTCTAACATGGACCAGCCATTAGAAGGGGATATGACACCCATAGTGCATTGTTTTACATAAGGTCTTTGGTGCAGGGTCTGTTTATCTGTGTGCTGTACAGCACCAAGAATATTGTCAGCACTGAAATACTAAACAGATGATAAAATAAAATAATCACTCTTGATTCTGAATAATGTTTTCCTTTTCATTATTATGAAAAGCAGTGCATCTGTCCTGCTACAGCGTGACCGTTTTTTCATAGCTCTAGTCTTTTGATAAAGGAAAGGAGGATATGTTCACACATGACGGCTTTCATGTTTTGTCTGTCAAAGACATGAAGAAGTAGTGGCTGCAGCAGCAGCAGAGTAATACATACACTACTGCACAGGGGAGGGAGCATAAGCTCCAGAAAAGAGTAAGATCATATCTGCCTGCAGTTATAAACATAAGACCTGATTCCACCATCCAAACTCCTATTGGAGTCGGACCAAGTTTGAGGTGCAGGATCAATATTAGCATCTACCAGTCTCTGCTTCTCCTCCTGCTCTGTGTCTGTCTTGTGTATTAACGTGGTGCCAGTCATGACTCCATAGTTACAGATGAGCTGTGTTTTTCATGCAAAGCAGGGATTCAGCTCTTAGTTGTGCACAAAGATACAACTGCATCCCCCTCAAACTTACAACTCTGAGTTCAGAATGAGTTTAGACTGTAAGCTCTTCAGGGCAGGGGCTGGCTCGCACTTTGTATTTGTATAGTACATAGTACAATTGGGCTCTGATCTCTGATACTAATACCAGGGCCAATGGCTAATATGATATGAAGTAGAAAAGAGAATGTAAAAGTAGCAATAGATCTCTCTTGCCTGTTTGTCTCAACACTGTCTAACCAACTTTTTCTTTTTTCCCCTTGAAGGAACAGATATAGTGTACAGAATGAAAGCCAGAGACGCCAATCACTCCATGTGTGTAAGGGAAGTTTACAGAAAAGTCCAGAAAAACATTTGTATAGAAAGGGCTAAATTCAGTTCTTGGTTTACATTAACTGGATCAAGCCTCTTTGTTTGGGACAAATTCTCAGTTTGAAACAAGTCTTTTCTGAGACTCCTGGTAAAGAGAAAAATGACAATCCAAGTGTCAGAGAAATTAACCCATTTTTCAGACATCCATGTACTAGCTTCTTGGCATCTTTTCCTACTATCCTTCATAACCTCCTAAAAAGTAGCTTTTTCAATTTGTCCTTTAACAATAATCATAATCATATTTAGAATCTCAGTGGACTCTAGGAAGGTGGGTAAATATGGAAGATGGCAACATGAAAGTAGCTTTTGCTGTGGTATTAGAGATCTGGGTATGTTGGTACTATCAGAGATGGTGGGTTGTTGTTTTTTAAAACGAGTTGCTGACCCATTTCCCCACCTATCCTTCCATCTTTCTCAAGGCTTTTCAATTGCATTTTATCTTCAAAAAGACTTTCACTCAATCCTGCAAAGATTTGTCTAAAGATAAAAGTGTGCACTAGTCTTTGCAGGATTTGGGGCCTTCTGGGTTTTTTTATATGTATATATTTCTGTATCTCACCATAGCAAATATTATTTACACCTAGTCTTTGAACCCCAATTCTGTAGTAGTTATTAATGATGTGCTGTACCTAGCCAAATAAATAGTTCCATCCACTCCAAAGGGACTAGTTTAATGAGTAAAGCTTGCAAAATCAAGGCCCTTAATGTAGAGAATTTTAATATATATTTCTTGAATTTGCTAGTTTTTTACTTCACCAGACTTATTTTCATATGATAGCTTAACTCATACATTGAAGTTTGTTGCAAAATACATTTAAACTATTATTCTATAGACTAACCAGCATTTATTTTGTCAGTAGGCACATGAAGCTTTTCTTAAAGTCTCAGCTTGGCATATGCTCAGTGCTACTTGCACATTAACAAGGCACATTTAACAAATCCCTATTGCTGAAATATGATCCCATACCATGAAATGTGCAAGATTCTTTGCTCACAATTAGCAAAAGTGAAGCCAAAGAGTACGGACCATAATGTGTTGAAATAGCAATCATCAGTCTGGAATTTCAGATGATTTAAAGTGCTGAGATGAAATGATGAGTATAAACCAGTGGTTCTCAAACTATTGTACTGGTGACCCCTTTCATATAACAAGTCTCTGAGTGCAACCCCCCTTATAAATTAAAAACACTTGTTTATATATTTAACACCATTATAAATGCTGGAGGCAAAGCAAGGTTTGGGGTGGAGGCTGACAGCTCATGACCCCCCATGTAATAACCTCACGACCCTCTGAGGGGTCCTGACCCCCAGTTCCAATACTGTCTTCAAGTCCTTGCAGTACACCAGAATGTAATAAATGAAATCAGATATGATTTATAATGATTTACACATTTTAAATAGTGTAATATACACTTCATTAATGCAACTTCAGCTGTTTCTTTTAAAATACCAGAAAAGATGAAGACAATAGTCTCAGATAAAACAACTACTTAAAGTTGAAAGAAAGAGCAGGCAACACATTTTTAGAAGTCCTTGGTTTGCATTTGAATACTAGAATGACAACGATCAATTAGATAGCAGAGAGAATAACTTTTCAAAAGTACCATACATGCAGCAAATTCTGAAATCCCCCTATTGACACAACTAGACAAAATACAGCTGGGAACTTGTCAGGAAAGTACCAGACATTAAACTATAAATGTATATTAAAGATGTCTGTAAAGATTCAAGCACCTATCGGACACTGGAACAGTACTGAGAAAAAGGTACAGTATGTAACACTAATGCTGATGGTACATAGTTACTGGGTAACATCTTCTGTCTATTTACACATACTGTCACACAGCTTCCTCCCAAATCAGAGGATTAAATCAAAAGTGCTAATAGCACCTTTCAGTGTGCTAACTGTAAGCTCTTTTTTTTATAATAAGATTTAAAACAAACAAAAATCTGTCCTTACCTACAAGGCAAAGCAGAAATGGAAGGTCAATGTTTTCATTTTACCAAACTCAGTATTTTCTCTTTCATTCTGTAAATGTTATAACATTATTGAGGACAAAAAATGTCTGAGGTTCTCAGATCTTCCTTCAGAGTTTTAATCACTGGCTTCTCAAGAATGGGTTTAACAAATACCACTGTGTTCTGTCAATATTTGTATGCAGCACCACATAGGGCAAGCTGCCAAACTTACATGGTTTAAAGAGCCAGGAGTAGAAAACTGACACCCTAACAAACACACTCCCTTCTTTGTCTCTTTTAAGGTAGTGCTAAAAGTGTCATCTTTGCTTCTGACTGGAGCTTAGGAGAGCTCTTTCTTTGGTTTCTCCACTTCTACAAAAATGCATTATTTAATAATCGTGTTAGCCAAACTTGGGGATTTTATCTCATTGCCCTAAAGTTTCTTGCACAATTGTAGTTCTTTTGCTTTCCACCAGCTGCACTTTAAATGTATTTTAATTGGCTGGAATTTAGAAAGAATCCATTTGGCAGTAATTTGCATTTGAAGCACGCCCATAGCAGCTGAAACAGGCCCCAGAAGCAGCCCAATTACTTCATCAAAAGATGTCGTTTGAATACCATTGACTCCTACATAACTACAGTGAACTCTATTATATAGATGGGATGATGTAATTAATAATTTTCTGTTAAAGGTCTTAATTAATCTGGAAGCAAAAAAAAGAGTCTGGTCTGGAAACAAATTTATTTAAAATTTCAAGAGGTGCTATGATTAGATGTTTAGAAACTGACTGTCTCCTAATTTTTAAGTTCTTTTGTGAGTCGCTTGTGCAATTCTGTGCATATTTATGGTCAAACAAGACTTATCAATTTGAATTTTGGTATGAAATACTCCAGTACCTAGTGTGTGAGATATTATAGAATATAGTCTATAGTAAAAAACAAAAGTTTGAGGCTACATTAGTGTTAACATTTGCTCATTTTTCTCCTTTTCTTTTGTTTTGTTATCTAAGAGGTTAAGTGTGTATAATAAATGGACTTTGCAGTTTTATTTAAATTAGTAAGTTCATCCCATATCTAATTGTGCAGCGTGTATTTTCTAATTCTGTAATATAGAGATTTACAGGCTCACAGCAGCATTGAAAAATGGGAAGACATTAAAAACCTACAAGAATTCACACAGTAAAATACAATATTTAGAATTAATGTAGAAACATTAACAAGTCAAGTTTAAAAGCACTGAGACACTTCCAAGCTGTGTCTGACTGAACGCATGGCATCTGAGAAACCCAGTGTTCTGCAATCTAGGAAAGCTCCTATGAAATTGTAGCCACTAAAGAGTTAGCTTATTATTGATGTATCAGTAAGGATGAAGGAGCAAAAGAAAAGGGGATTATTCTCGGGCAGGAATATAATGAAGGCTGTTTAAAGGTAAACAGTTCTCAGAGGAATGATGACAATACTTGCCACTTGCAGAGAAAAAACAGCATTTCAAGAGCACCATCTGAAAAGGAGAAGGACTAATTATCCTAACCATGAGTCACATGGTTTCATAATTTGACTCCATGCAACATTTTTGTGCACCTTGTACTCTAAATCTGAAAGGACAGAGGGCCTTGGCCTGCCAGCCGTCAATGCCCTGAACTTTTATGCAATTCAATGGAAGTACCACATTCAGAGGGCATGTTGAATTGAGCCCTTAATGATACTACAAATATTGTGGCCAAGTTTTTGTTGCACCTCAGCCTCTTATGTCCTCCAGTGGCGTAAATGGATCCAAAAGGGATAGAAACTGTCCCTGAGGATTACTGCTGACAAGGGACCTTCCCTGAACAGCACAGAGCTGCCAACACAGCTCTACCCTGGCCCCCTCCTAGTCCCCACAAAAAGTAGTATACATTAGGGAGGCTTAGCCAAATAAGCTGCAGCCCATCAATCCTGGGCTGGTTGACAACCCCTATCTAGGTGACTATACAGCGCTCATCATCATAGTATCTGAGTGCATCACAATCGCTGACGTATTTTACCCTCGCAGCCTGTCTGTGAAGAGGGAAATAGTTTTTTGTTTGTTTTGTTTTCATAAAACCAAAAGGCAGCTGAGCCACAAGGCAGATTAAGTGACTTGCTTAAGGTTAAAGAGTGTGTGTGACCAAGCTGGGACTTGAAACCAGATCTTCCTAAGTCCCAGTGTAACCCACAGACCTCCTGGGTGTGGTGTTCTCTCCCAGCGAGTGGCACTGAGACCACTTAGAGAGAGATTAATGAGTCTGCTCTACAGCCTTAACTAAGGGTACATCTATACTTACCATCCGGGTTGGCGGCTAGCATTCGACTTCTCGGAGTTCGATATATCGCGCTAGACGCGCTAGACGCGAAATATCGAACTCCGAACGCGCTCCCGTCGACTCCGGAGCGCGCTCCGAACGCGCTCCTGTTGACTCCGGAACTCCACCACCGCGAACGGCGGTGGCGGAGTCGACGGGGGAGCCGCGGATTTCGATCCCGCGGCGTCTGGACGGGTGAGTACTTCGAACTAAGGTAGTTCAAGTTCAGCTACGCTATTCACGTAGCTGAACTTGCGTACCTTAGTTTGACACCCCCCCCCTTAGTGTAGACCAGGCCTAAGAGCCAGTTGGCTCATGCACTTAGTTCCAGCGGTCCCAGGTTCTATCCCACCCACTGACAACTGGGGTCTGTCAGCATTACAAGTGGGGGCTCATTGAGGATTTCCACTAGGAAGTCTCTGAAGCTTGGGATGTGCTTCCTCAGCTAGGAGAAGTATGTAACCTCTCCAGCCTTTGCTAACAGCCACTTGGTTTTTGGCTCATGCACAAAGCTCCAGAGACCCCAGGTTCAATCTTGCCCAACGACAACCGGAGTCTCTCAGCGTTAAACCAGCACATTACTTTATCCATCACACTAAGCCACTGTTGCTACTAGAACATGACTTAGAGCAGCGCTAAGCCTTGTCTCACTTATGACTGGGAAGGGCTAGGCAAGATCATTCAACATCCGGAAAACACAGGTATCAGAAAAGATGACTTAAAGCAATATTCGTCCTGCCTGCTGTCCCTACACCACATCCTAATGAAATGCATGACAAAATTCCTGAGGCCTTCAATGTCATCCAGTCTCCTACTGAAATACATGACAAAACTCCCAAGGTCTTTAATAGGTCATCCCATGAGTGGTATAGGTAAGAGAGAGCAGCATAGCTTTTTATGGCATCCATCCTGTAAGTGAGAGGATATTCCTAGACTATCACAAGTACCCTAGATGCTTTGTGAATATCATTATTCACACCAAGCTTTGTAGTTTTGTTTGTGGGATCTTTTTTTTAAATGGGAAAACTCCTTGGTGGAACTGTTGCACTGTAACCTTCTACTGGGGGAAAAGTAATCTTATCAGCCATATAGCTCAGTGGTTTGAGCATTGGCCTGCTTAAATCCAGGCTTATGAGTTCAAACCTTGAGGGGGGCCATTATCGGCATCTAAGGCAATAGTTCTGTCTGAGGATTGGTCCTACTCTGAGCAGCAGGGTAGACTAGATGACCTCCTGAGGTCCCTTCCAACCTGGATATTCTATGAACTTGGTGGCTGGGTGAGGGAGCTTGGGCGGGGGGCTGTGAAGATAGCTAGAGGCAGGTTGCACAGCACCCCAGTTCAGCCTTGCCTTTATCTCAAGTGGTCAA
The DNA here is from genome assembly GCF_016161935.1 of Mauremys reevesii. Lineage (NCBI taxonomy): Eukaryota > Metazoa > Chordata > Testudines > Geoemydidae > Mauremys > Mauremys reevesii. Next base: position 60,327,450 of record NC_052633.1, on the reverse strand, counting down.
GATCTGTGCTTTAGCAGAAGGAAGACCAGAGTTCTAATTCCTGCTGCTGCTGGGATCACAGTGTGCAGTGTCATGAATGATAGCCTGAAGTCCTGCGTAACCTCTGATTTGTTACAGGACATTGAGGACAATCAGCCTTTATTTACATTCAATATCTGCCTTTAAAATGAATTAAATTTAAGGCACTGGCTGAGGGTCTGGTTTATCCACAGGCCTTATGGGAGATTCAAGTCACAGCTACAATAAGCCTAAAAAAAGCTCTATGCTAACTGATTTTCTGGTAGCTGTTACACAAGAAGAACCTTTGCACTGACAAAATGTAAGCATTTGAAACACTTCCTATTAAGCCAGTTAATAGCCCTGAGCACAGTGAGAAGGAAAAGCATTACTTCAAAAACAGAGAGAAAGGAATATGGGGATTATCAAAGAAAAGATAATCAATCTTTCAGAAGCAACATCCTAATGGGAATTCTTCACTGCCTTCCTGCTGTTGGTAGGAGACAGATAGACAGACTCAGATGCACAAAATAGACGATAGCCCAGTAACTAAAGCACTCATGTGACACATAGGAAGGTTGGGTTCAAGTCCGCACTCTACTAGTCTGGGGTGGATGAGTTGGTCTCTCTCAAACTTCCTAACAAAATAATCATCAAAACAGATGATTCTGCAAAACATTTTTTATTTCAACCCCCCCAAAAAGTTTTGTTAAAAGATTTCAGCTAGTCCCAGTGCCAATAGCATGCTAGGTACTATAAAGGCAGGTCATTCAATAGCCAGGAAGTCCCTGACCACAGTTCAGGTGTGCAGGGGCAGGGAGGATACAAGGAGATTTCCCTTCATTATGCTCCCACAGACGAGAGAGGAGTGCTCAGGGGAGTATAGGGCCTACTTCCCCCAAAGCAAGAACCCTCCATAGGTAGGTAGAGGAAAGTAGGATGCAGCAGAGCCAAGGTCCCCCTTCCATAGTGGCTCAAGGAGCTGGCTGAGTGCACTGGGGAAGCATCCTAAGGGATGAGATAGCACATACATTATCCCTGCATACTGGGGAGTCTGGGGTAGGGTTGTGCTTTATGGAGATGCAATCCCTCCTCCAGATTCCTTATAGATAAGGTCCTACCAAAGTCACGATCCATTTTGGTCAATTTCATGGTCGTAGGATTTTTAAAATAGTAAATTTCATTATTTCAGTTATTTAAATCTGAAATTTCACAGTGTTGTAATTGTAGGGGACCTGACACAAAAAGGAGTTGTGGGGTGGGGTCGCAAGGTTATTGTAGGGGGGGCTTGTGGTACTGTTACACTTACTTCTGTGCTGCTTGTGGTGGCAGGGCTGCCTTCAGCTCTGAAGGCAGAGCCACCGCCAGCAGCAGTGTAGAAGTAAGGATGGCATCGTATGGTATTGCCACCCTTACTTCTGCGCTGCTGCCTGCAGAGCTGGGTGCTCAGTGAGCAGTCGCCACTCTCTGGCTGCCCAGCACTGAAGACAGCAGTACAAAAGTAAGGGTGGCATGGTATGGTATTGCCACTCTTGCCTCTGCACAGCTGCTAACGGGGCGCTGCCTTCAGAGCTGGGCACTTGGCCAACAGCCGCTGCTCTCCGGCCACCAGGTCTGAAGACAGCACAGAAATAAGGATGGCAATACCACAACCCCCCTAAAATAACCTTGGAACCCCCCTCTCCCCGCAACTCCTTTTTGGGTCAGAGCCCCCAGTTTGAGAAACCCTAGTAATCCCTGTGAAATCTGCCAGATTTCAGGGTCCGTGAATTTGGTAGGGCCCTACTTACAGCAATCTAGCCCTAAGCAAGGTTGCCAAGCATGAGAGCTATCATTTGATAAACAGTCATTGGTGGGAAGCACAAGGGCTTGTAGGCAATAATATGCAGAGATAAGATGTCTGAATCTAACATAATTTACAGTTACACTGAACAATGGTGGGATTGCCAAGGAAGACACTAGCCTTCCTTAGACACTGGAGCTGGGCCTGAGAAGTATTTCCCAAATACTCCATTTTATCTAGTATCTCATGTTGCTCCCTTCTAGAAGCACCAAAACCTCTGACAAGAAACAGTACCCTAAGAAATATGTCTCCATGTTAGTCAATTCCATTGAAAGTTCAAATATCACCCGCTGAAGTGTCACTTTCCTGGACCTACTTTCCTGGAGCAATGTCTCTGAATACAGGGCTGCCACATGGGACACGTTACTGTAATACCAAAGCTGATAGACGTTCTTTGACATGTTGTACCATTATCTATCACATACCTAACTGTTCTTCTGGTATTTGCAGTGACATATGATTCTTTATGAGTAGGCCGCACAACACTAACATCTTTATGGAGGAGAAACCTTTTCAAAAAATGAATGACTATAGTCTGAGTTTAAGGCCAAATTCATGCCCTGAGCAGATGTAGCTCAGGCATGAAAGCACATTAATCTGCATTAACATCAATTTGCAAGTTCACCGGAGTATAATGCCCTCGGACTTATTAACATCAGTTTGCAATTTCTCTCATCAGATATCATGTCCATAAATTTGCACTGCCATTGCTTTTCCTTTTCCTCAAATCAGATCAAAAAGGGGAAAAGCAGTTTTAAATTTGGATCTGTATTCAGACTGGCTGCAACCCCAAATGATCTCTCCTATGCTGATTATTTCTGTCGGGTCAATAGTAATCTGCCTGAGAAGTGAAATGTCCAGGACATATGCCATATGTCCCTATTATCAGCAACATTATCTTTCCACAGCTGCATAACTCCTGGCCAAGCCTGAGGAATGGTCCTTAGAAGTATCTTCTGTGTGGCCACATAATGCCAATCAGGCTCCACACATCCATGAAGGCACTAGTACTACTCCTGGATTTTTAAACTACAGACCCTGATGCATACCATTCATGCTTTCCCACCCTGGTGGGTGTATAATTTGCACAGGGAGTCTCACTTCAGTCACGCTCTGCTGGAATAACTGCATGAGGCTGACAGTGTCCACCAAGATGGAAGAAAATAGCTTACCAATTGTTTTGCTTTGCTGAGCTAACAAATGAGGAGGGGCAGGAATTTACATAAATGAGAGATCAAGTTTTCAGGGCAGAAGATGAAGGATTAGTAAGCACGCAGAGGGCACTGAAGATTACAGGAGAATGAAATCCACTAGGGAACCCATCCAGACACCATAAAAACAAGAAATCAAGGGTGGAATCAAAATAGTCTAAAATCATCTACCTGCACAAGTTAAACATCACCTTTCATGTGACTCAGACCTTGCTACCCTGAGGTGATGTTTTCAGCTTCAAATGAGCACTTGGATGCACCGTGACAAATATGTCATTTTCAGTTGCTACATACTTATGGCCAGCCTGATGAGATGACATATAACTAGACAGAACATGATTTGTGTGTCATGTGGTAACAACTTTAAAGCATGCATTCTTTAAAAAAAAAAAGATAGATAAAAAGGCGATGTTGTGCCAGTCTTTTCCAGAACATGTAGTTAAGGTGTGGTATATTTATGTAATAATTTTAAAATATTTCATACCACTCATAAAGTCTTGCTCACCTGGGAGAGAATAGAAGTAAATAAATAATCTGTTAAGGGAACTCAATGTGAGCTCTGCAGATTCTATAGCTTCGTTTTCCTATCCTACTGTAGCTGCTCAGGTTTTGGCTGTGCATGCATCGGTAACAAGGATTGGACCAAGCAAGCAAACCAGGGATACCAATGGAGCCAGAGCCTTGGGGCCTGTGGTAAAGCTGAGTATTTTGTTTACTCAGATTCCATTCAATCTATGGGGCATCCACAGCCTGTAAGAAAGCCCTCCTGGGAACTCACTGCAAGGACAGCATTACCAATTATAATGTATAATCGTTGAATCTCAATTAGTTTAATATCAGAGGGGTAGCCGTGCTAGTCTGGATCTCCAAAAGCAGCAAAGAGTCTTGTGGCACCTTATAGACTAACAGAGGTTTTGGAGCATGAGCTTTCGTGGGTGAATACCCGCTTCGTCTGATGCATGTAGTGGAAATTTCCAGGGGCAGGTATATATAAGCAATCAAGAAGCAAGCTAGACATAACGAGGTTAGTTCAATCAGGGAGGATGAGGCCCTCTTCTAGCAGCTGAGGTGTGAAAACCAAGGGAGGAGAAACTGGTATCCACCAGAAGAGGGCCTCATCCTCTCTGATTGAACTAACCTCGTTATGTCTAGCCTGCTTCTTGCTTGCTTATATATACCTGCCCCTGGAAATTTCCACTACATGCATCCGACGAAGCGGGTATTCACCCACGAAAGCTCATGCTCCAAAACCTCTGTTAGTCTATAAGGTGCCACAAGACTCTTTGCTGCTTCATTAGTTTAATTAAACTCATGACAGCTCTCACACACTTGGTTTTCAGTAACCTATTAAATCTTCACTGTACTGTGACATATAACAACATTACCCATGAGACAATGCGGATTAAAATTTGATTTTTGCTAACAATGGTATAATGTGATACATGTGGCCAGATCCTGCCACAGAGCCCCACTCATGTCAGTGGAATTCTACATGGACATAGGGGTTCAATTTGCAGGATGGGGCTTACATTCTGCCTGTGTACACTATCCTTCTTTTAACTGTAATTGCTCAGCAATTATTATTACAAGGTATTTATTAAAAATTTTGTTTCACATATTCTTTTAATAATGGTACTCAAAATGCTATACAGACATTAGTGGATCCAGCCTCTAACTCCTCCCATAAAGCAGGTAAGCATGATAAGTAAGAAATATTATCTTCTCATCATGCATTTCGAGGTACAGTGTCCATGGGACATAATTAAATTGAGATGTAAATTAAAGCTTTTCTTCCACAGAGACAAACAGGTAAAATATAACTTACTGTACACGTAAGCCTGAGTACAAAGGAGTCTAAAATTGTCTTTACTTCAAGATTACACAACTTAATATCACTGTACAGCAGAAGGGAGAAAGGGAAATACTTTTAGTAAGGTCTTTCAAAAGATTAATGTCTATTATTACTCTAACTAGAAAGGGTATATTTCAATTAGCACATTTGGGGTCAAATTCTGCATTTACACCACTATCAATCCAGCTATCTGCATTCATTTAAGCTGAGTTAGTCAGGATTTACTCTGGTGTAACCAAGAGCAAATTTTGGCCTGTTGGTTAGATCCGAAGACTGGGAGTCAAGAATCCCGTTTTTCTCCAGAAACATCAGCCCTAATCCTACAATCAGATTAGCATGGACAGATCCATGAGCCATGTATGATTTAGAATGTAGGCTCTTTGAGTCAGAGACTGTGTCTGACTCCGTTTTGTACACTGATAAGCAAATTTACGGGGGCGGGGGAAACAATCCTGTACTTTGTTTTTTTCATGTCAATTAAAAATAAAGAATTCAGGGAGAGGAGCTACCAACTAGTGTTTTCAGCACTGGTAATAAGTCAATAATAGATACCTAATCAAACAGTCTAGAGAAAATGTACAACCTATGCTATTCAGAATCTCAAACTTACCTATGAGGAGCTGAACAGCTGCTGCAGTTAGAAAGGTCCCCCTGTTGGCCACAACATTCCCTGTCCCAGTTTTTTTACCACAGCAAAGAGCTCTGCTACCCCAGGCAGAGGCACAAGGACGGGTTCAGGCCACCAGAGGTAGATTGAAGAATGACCTGCTAGTCCAGGAAAGCTCTATTTTTAGGGATTAAATTTCCAAGAATCAGATCACAGCTAGTTCTAATGGTTCTCCAGGAGTAGGGAAAATCGCTTACTCCAATTTATGCATTAGTTTCACAGTCTGTAAAATGGGTATCATGCCACCTACCTTACAGGGTTACAATACATAGTAGTGACATTGAACTAATATTAATAATGAGCTTTGAGATGCCAGTGATGGATGACACTATAGAAGTGAAAGCTGCATTACTATATTAAAATGTCATTATGAAAACCTGTACTAAGGACACTAAATATACTAAATGTTTCAACAGTATTGTCTTTGTTTGTAATGTCTGAGGCGATACGAAAGGGACAAAGGGTTACACTGTTAATAGCAAAGCAAGTTAGAGTTGCTCTAAGGTCATGAAGATAAAGCAGGGCACAGCCAGACATAAGCCGCAGGATCCTCCAGTTGATCCGCGCTTTTACCAGAAGCCTGTAAAGCTCTTTCAGTACAGAAGACAGTGATATGGTCAATTATTCTGCATCAAGTGAGTAATTATGTAGCTGAATTTTGTACAAGCTGAGAGCATAGCTAGGATGCAGCAGAACAGAGGTAGTTACAGTTACTCAAGCGAGTGATAATGAACACGTGTATGGATTAGGGTTTGGGAAAAGTAGGGCAAGCCACTCAGAATAAGGGAATTTTGGTCACCTTAGAACTGAACAAGGGAGAGGGTTAGGAAGAAAAATATTACAAGTAAGAAGGAAAGTTTGAAACAATTGGGGTTTGAGGGGAGTGTTTCAGCATTACAGACTCAAGTGGAATGATTGAAGTCTGGTAATCTCCAGGTTCAGAGGAATTTTTTATTTCTTAGCAACTTTCTGTGTTTTCTTGGTCCCTTAACTGATATAACAGAGAATAAAACACAGCCCCAGAATTCTGTATTTCCACAATGGTAATAGGAGCTTGCCAGCTCGGGTGAATTTTTGCATCGATGTTTACTAATGGATCAGAAGGCAACGTCTTCTTGTGACGCTCAAGGGAACAGCCCACAGATAAAATCTTGCATGTGGGTTTCATCTAAATTCTAAACATCCCACTGGATTACTTAAAACACCTCTTGAGGACTAAGCAATTTTAAGCATACTCATGAATTAACAGTTATGGGCCAGTTACCTAGGGCTAGGATGCACAATGAGAAAGGCCAGCTGGGTTTCTGCAGGGAGGGGTAGGGCTTTAATTTATAGCATGGGTTTCCAAAGGAGTCCCACTAGCAGAGAATGGTGTGGGGATGCTCTGAACAAGTGAGTCCTCCACTTACCCTGGCCAGGACCCCTTCCCAGTCAGTACCAACCATTTTTGGACAGGGCCGGTCATTTAAATCACTTGCCCCATTACAACAGAGTTTGAGAGTGCTGTGTACTGCTGCAAACTATTGTTTCAGCAGACTTTCTAGTGCAGGTGCCTTATGCTGGCACAGACTTGCAGTGAATATCACCCAATATATTTTGATAGACTGTTGTACTATCACCATCATTTAGCATTTGAAATGTACTGTCATACTAAGTCTTATTAAAATGAAATGAGCTACATATTTGAGGCAAAGAATCTACCTGTGTAACATCCAGGGTGTTGTTTTTCTGATCTCTAAATAAACCTCTCCCACTCTTGTTTGGCCTAAAGTCTTGCTGTAAAACTTTAACAACAGGAATGATGATTCATCACAATTATGGTGATACGTGCACAGTAACTTTGCATGGATGCTTGAATGCTCAATAATGCCCTTGAAAAACAAACCATACGAATTTATATTTGGAAAGGGATCAACCACAATCTAACTAAGATAAAGGAATGCCTGGGAATTTAGTTGGTTAAGAACAAACATTTCCACACTGAGCAATTATAATCACAATGAAAATTCTCTCCCTACCATTCAGTACATGGTCCTCATAAAGAAATAGCAAACAATCATCCTGTTAGCTCTTAAAACACTGAGTAGTCTTAACAATCACTATCAGTCAAAGGAAAATGTCAAAAGAGCCCAGACTCAGGCTTTCCTTGAATCACTCATGACGATTGATTGTTCCACAGCAATTGCAATAACTAGCATTTCAATCATGCCCTAGGTCTCACTTGAAGGTAACTTTAAAAAAAGGAACAGTAGAGACACTGCTGCTGATACAGGAAAACTACAACGTGATCCCTCTGGGTCTCCCTGGTGCTAGACTGATTGTTCTTGATGGATTGACTCATCTAATGCCACAGAAGCACATGGGTGGGCATCATTGTTCTTTTGCTGCTGCCTCTTTTCTTTTGACCTGTAGACCATGCACACCTGCATGTAGAGTAGATGGTATTGAAGATGTTGCTGAAAGTTGGATGCTTATCTCCTAAGTTGGTGCTTAATTTCTGAAGTTCCAAACATTCGGTTAATGCTCTGATGCTATTTTTGCAAAGAATAGCAAAAAACAAAACAACAACAACAAAAACCTACCACATTTCATCATATAGAGAATGATTAAAAACAAAGCTCTTGGCTACCAGCCCGAAGACTCCTAGCAGGTTTGAAATATTTGGTGTCCTATGGTGACTTTAATGCCATGCTGTGACTTGTCAATGAAATAATAAGAAAGACTTTTCCCCAGTTAAAAATCTCCACATGGGCGCTGAGAGAAAATCCTGATACAACCCTCTGAACTCCACAGGGCAAACTATACTAAAATGTAGAGGGAATCCACCTTGGTAATGTCAGTAAATCAGACTGTAGAAGGCAAAGGAGGTTTCTCCTGCAGTGGGGAAGGGGCTACAGAAAGCCCTCAGTATAGCAGAGCTCTGAGCAGCTGCACAGTGTGAATGCAGAAGGATTCAGCAACCCTTGTGCATGGAGAAGCCATGCTCCATATCAGCTCTATATAGGACAGAACCGTTTTGGAAGTGGGATCTTGCCACTGGGTCCATGCTTATGGAGATCTAGGGGCTACAAACCGGAGTACGGATCTTGCAACTCTGTTCCAGTGCAGGAGCTGGAATACTGAACAGGGAAGGATCTATAGACTGCCTTCATGCTTCTCACATGTCGAGGGTGGGGTGAGGGGGGGAGATGGATTCCATTCACCATGTAATTTCCTACAGGATATCTGTTTATTCAGACTGTGCAGAATGGAAGAAAAGGAGGTGAATTTCACCCAAAGTGTTTATTCATGTTGTGAAACTCATTAAATTATGATTTTATAGAAGAATAAGATGCAGAAAAGCTGTTCAGGATTTAGAAATCAGAAATGAGAGTTTAAAAAAAAGCAAGATTCATATAATAAATATGGTGATAGTTGCAAAACTTCAGAGTCTACTGGCTCTCCATTCAGATGTACTACTAATATACTAGTAAAACACAGGTTATTCCCAAGAATCAGAAACTGTATTGACTCCAGCTTACCCATTTTATCACTATTAGCTTCAGTATCTTGATTTCCTGGACTCTGCATTTCAATGACCTTTTTCATTTGAGCAGTGTTCCACTGTGATGGGGGTATCATCCCCACACAAGGCTTCAAAGCGCTAAGGTGGCAGACGAACCAATTAACTCCCCAGGCTGCACCTGGAGGAGGAACCAGTGGTTGATTAAATGAGGCTCAGCTGGACAGAAACAGAAGGAGCCTGGATAAACCAGGTAGCTGGTCACAGAAGGGGCTGTAGGCTTCAGTTGCTCCCTGGAAGAAGGGAGCTGTTTATGGGACTATACAGGGTAGACCACAGTTACTCCCTGAGGGAGACTAGTGGACCCATAGATGTGGGGGAGTCAGGAATGTAGGAAAGGCTCAGGGGAAAGCAGCAAGGTAAGACACTGCAGGCCTTGGCTATTGAGTGGAGGGCACCTGAGCTGGAATCTGGAGTAGGGAGGAGACCTAGGTTCCCCTACCAGTCACTGAGGATGTGGCATAGACCAGGTAAAGGATAGTAGATTGCCTGGGACTTTTTCTTCCACAGGGATCTTGGTCTCCTCCTCCACCCCCAGAAGGGGGAACAATGCAGTGACCTCACCAGAGGGCTGAACCACAAAGAGGAGGCTGCAGTTCCTAGAGCAAAAGGGGTCTGCAGGCCAAGAGGACAATGGGAGAGAAACTGCCAGAGGGCAGCATGTCTGGCTAGAGCTTATCCCCAAAGTGACCAGGAGGAGGTGGTGCCATCAGAGGTGAATGGGACATGTGACACCCACCAACAAAATGGAGTAAGCTGTGGTCTGAGAAGAAACTAGCCAGTGATAGATGGGTTGGGAAGGAACACAAGCTCTTTAAAAATGGCTTCATGATGAAGTGACTGGCTCTATATTCTGGTCCATTCCCACTCACTTTCCAATGCAAGCTATGAAGTTTGTCTAGGTCACTGCAGATTTGTTGACAGATGTGGTTTAATAATTAAAACTGAAGTCTAAGTATGCAATTGCAACCAGTATGTTTACCATCTGTTAAGTTTCAGGTCAAGTTTACTCATCTTTCCTCAATGTAGCAGATCCTCCTATCCCACAGGCAAGAAAATGAAAGAAGTAAGAAATCAAGAATGAACTTGCACCATTGGAGGGGAAGGGCACATGCTGCATATTTAGGCTCAGGCACTGAAAAACAGCTTGAGGGGGGCCAAAACCGAAAGCTTTTATCTTCTCTCCTCCCTTCTAAACACCTGCAGTTTTCGTGTTTGGATAAAACGGGGCCCTGGTTTGCAAAACCCACAGAATCTCGCGTTGGGCTCATCTCCAAAACCTGTGTGAAATCTCACAAGTAAAGCCAGGATGTTTTTCAGGGTGGGTGTGGGTGGTGATGGTTGCCATGTTTCATAAAAGGGCAGAAACTTCACTTTTTAGGGGAAACCTTATTTTTGGGACTTTCAGCTTTCCCTGACTCATGTTGAATAGCAAGTTGTCACCTGAGACTCCACATGGCCAAAGCTGAACTAAAAATGTTACCTCCCAAACCTTCTCCTTAATCTCCAGGCTCTGTTATAGTCAGCTATAACCTCTTCATCCATGTCACCTAGGCCTATAACCTGGGGGTCCTCTTTGACTCCTCCCTCGTCTTCTACTCCCACATGCAACCTATGACCAAGGGTGGTCACTTCTACCTACAAAACACTTCTAAAATCTGTGTCCCAATGACTAAATCCTTCATCACAGGGTGATAGATTTTTTTAAGCCCAGAAAGACCTTTGTGATTGTCTTCTCTGACCTCTTGCATAACACAGGCCATAGGACTTCCCTGTATGAATCCCCTGTATCATCTTTCTTGACTACTGCAATATCCTCTTCTTTATACTACCTAACCCTCCTCCAGTCCCTCCAGAATAAGTGTTATTGCTGCAATAGTCAGATCTTCTCTGAGTCACTTCACTGACTCCCCATTGTGCTGTGGATCGAATTTAACCTTATTATCTTTGCCTTCAAGCCAATACATCATGCAGCCATTGTCTACTTTCATTAAGCTATTTTCCTTTCATATTCCCTCTCATCTTCTCCACTCTGTAAATGATGCAGCCTTGATTACTATGTAGGTTTCCTCTGACAGGTGTCTCCATGCCCTTTCTATGATCCTCCTAGGGTTGGAACGTTTTCCCCAGACACATTTATCAAGACACCTTCCTCACCTCATTCAAATCCCTTCCTGAAAACTCACTTTTGCCATGAAGTCTGTGAAAAGCAAAGAGGAAGAAAGCTGGCTTAAAAGAAAACAGAAACCTCAAGATGTCTGAGACTTACTAGGTGAGTTAATTATGCCACCCTTGTACCTTCTTTCCTCTTCCCCTCTACCTTCTGGTTGTCTTGTGTCAAAATTAGACTATCCTCTTCACAGCAAGGATTTTGTTGTCACTTGTTTTGGGAGACATGTACCACAGTTTGGGGAACCTGACATAATAAAAAAGTAAGGAAAAAAAGAATTTTCACTAGTGAACAATGGAGTTACTCTGGTGTGAATGAAATCAGAATCTGGTCCAAGACTCAAATATCTTGCTGCAGGTGTAGTGGGACTGAAAATTACCAAGAATGCTTCCATACCAGCTTGACACATGTAAAGGAAATCCAAATAAATGGAATGGTGCTATTGGAAACTTTTTCCACACCTTCTCCACTTTCAGGCACTTGAAAGAAAGAGAGACAGACACAGTGGTAGCTTAGAGGAAGGAGGAAGAAAGGAAAGGGAGAGGAGATAATTATTAAATAGCGCCACTGAGACAAAATAAGCATAGCATACAATGATATTGCATTGTAAATAGAGATGATCAAAAATCAGAATTTCCATCTTATGGGAAATTCCAATATTTAGACATTTGTTTGCATCCTGAACTGGGACAAAAAGTAAGAATATCAGCATTTTTTATCAAATGGAAATGTCCAAACAGTTCAGAAATGTGTAAATATTTATTTTTAGCTATTTTTATTTAAATGATATGGTTTTGACATTCCAAATGGAAATGTTTCATTTGTCATACCAAATCAAAATACTTAGTTTCAGCTCAGTTCAATATTAATCTCTTCTTCTGCTTGAGCCACCATATTGCCTCATGAGAGTTGTAGTTTGGTTGCCTCATATCCACCATTTTCCTATGATGCACTTGTGAGGCCAGCAAACCACGTGCCATCTTATGCAGAGACCCCTAGATCTCAACTGAACACTGAGAGGAACCAGTCAGGCTCACCTATGTGTTGGTATTGTTAAAATGGATATTAGAATTATAAGAATGTGTTTAGTGTTTATGAAATGCTTGAAAGTTGCTGCATGCATTTATCTCATTTGAAATATCTGTATCCCACACTATAGAGTAATATTTAAGTGTTTGTTCTGTAAATCACTACACAGGGAAGCATTAGCAAGTTTGAAATACTAATTTCCAACAGGTGTTATCTCATGCCTGACAAAGAAGGCCCTCAACACCAGACAAAATATTGTGGAACATCAGGGGACATAAGACTGTAGATTACTCTGCCCTCCCACCCCTGCACTGGTTATGAAGAGGAGACAAGTGAATTCCTCCACACAGCTGAATTTGCAACTGAAAGCTAAAGGAGGGAAGGAATAAAAAGCCGTAACAAGATGGAACTGTATCTTGTATGCTGCTTGAACTTTGAGGGGCAAGGATTACTAAGCATAAGCAAAAGATTCACAGTGCTTGGCTTGGGTTAGGCCTAAAGGACATAGATCTTGCTTATTACAGAAACGTATTACTTTCTGAAACTTTAAGAGTGGAACTTATTTGTGTGTGTATATATGTTTACCTGCCTTAACCTTGTAAATAATGCTCTTATTTTCTTTCCCTAGTTAATAAATCTTTAGATAGATTATTTTAGGATAGGCTACAAGCAATGTCTTTGGTGTGACGTCTTCTCTTATCTAGGTGTCAAGACAGATTGAAGTACCAATGAGGACTGTCTGTGACTCCGTGTTAAGGCTGTTATAGTGTTGGAGAAGCTGACACTCGGTTGGTGAAATCTAAGTATAGAACCCACAACCAATGTAAAGTCTGTGCCCTGCTTCTTAAGTCTGCCTTGAGGTTGATGTAGGACAGCTTGACAGTGCTGTAATTATAGAACTCCCATCATACACCACAGTGGATCAGCAACCAAAGAGACTATACATAGACTAAATCTTCTAAGTAGGGAGTCTAGCCATTGGGAAGAATGGGGGAATGAGGCATCCAGGGGCATGGAGAAGGGCATGCAAGTAGGGGCACCCCCAATAATCATCAGGGGCACAGAACTCCTCCAGCCGTGGTGGAAGTGGGGGCAGGAGGAGCGCAAGCTCCTCCCAGCCCTGGGGCCACAGAGGAGGGAGTGAGCTCCTGCTGGGTGGGGGCTGGGAGGAAGAGTGAGCTCCTGCTGAAGCCAGAGTTGGGGGGAGCAGGAGGGAAGAGAGAATTCCTACTGGGGGAGGGGGAGGAGGGAAGAGTGAGCTCCTCCTAGGGCCAGGGCAGACACAGAACATGCTCCCCCTCTCCCCCACCCCAAAGGGGTCAACATTAAATTTCTGCACACACCCCTGAAGGCATCTGAAATACAATTCCCCTGAGACACTGTGGCAGCTCAGGCAGACACTGATTAGTGTCAGAAGGACCTGAAACAAAAACACATTTAATACAATTCAGCAAACCAAAATGTTTCAATTCAAGTTGACCTGACCTAAAACAAAATATTTCCTTTTGATTTTCCCAACAGAAAAGCAAAAACTTTTTGCAAAAATTAGTTTTTCAATGGAAAATTTTAATTTTCTGGAAACCACATTTTCCATTAAATATATTTTGACTTAAATTCCCAACCAGCTTAAATAATAAAATTTGCACCAATACAGAAGATGTTGTCAAGGTCTCTCTTGGCTGTCATTTTGTGGGTGGTCTAATTACAAAGTGATTGTCCAGGTCTCCTAGAGTCCACTGAGGGACACTACATAACATGAATAATCTAATAATAGTATGAATACCATAGGACTGCAAAAAGTGGTCTCTGACATTTATTCCTTTGAAACCAGCATAGCTTGTCATACTTGACTTCTCATAATACTGCATCCATCAGGTAAAAAGAAAGCCTATGCAACTAAGAAATATATGTTGATACAAAATAAACAATCATGGATTTCATTTTAACCATTATTAAAAACTTTTAAACATTTTCCTTTTACATATGTGAGTTACAAAAAGGAAACACAATGATTTATGTGTCCAGTCAACAAACAGTACTTTTATATATATTACAGGCCAGAGTTCTTCACATTTCAGAAAACAAAACAAAGTATGATGTTAAGTGATTTAAACCATAATAAAGGCTATAGATCTTACTCTACAACCAGCTGTGAAAAGAGCCAGACTCTAGATGAAATGGACTGTAACATATTTACAAAAGACAGCAAAGAACACGACCTTTGACTTTCCCCAGGCCTTACAAAAAGATGCAATGGTGATTTAAGAGACCTGAAAGATGAAGCCATTACAGTGCATATCATATTTATTTGGTTATAGTAATATTGTAGTTTAAATCTCAGTATATAGCTTATTTACAATGATGGGAGCTGGGGGGGAAGTACCACAATCGCTTACCATAAATGGCACTTCTCATGAATACCAAGCCCATGCAAATAATTTTTAAAGAGGAATCAAAAATCAGCCTACATTTCATACATTTTTGTTTGTTTTTAAATCTTTACACTGAATATACTGAAAGTTATAGAAATTAATGGCAAGTCTTGCTCACCTTTAAGTCTTTCAGTGCCCCATTCCACTTTCATTCTCCTTCACTGGGAGTCTTTCCATTGACTTTCAATGGGAGCAGGATCAGATATCTATCTAGTTCTTCCACAGCCAAAATGTTTTTCAGACTGATTAAAAACTAGCATGCAGTCATGATGGCAATTTTTACAATTTTTGCCTATTTCCTTATTACAATGGAATTTATAGAAGCAGCAAAGAATCCTGTGGCACCTTATAGACTAACAGACGTTTTGCAGCATGAGCTTTCGTGGGTGAATACCCACTTCTTCGGATGCAAGCAGTGGAAATTTCCAGGGGCAGGTGTATATATAAGCAAGCAAGAAGCAAGCTAGAGAATTTATGGTATTCTCAATCCTAATAAAGAAATACTGAGGTAATATAAATTACTAACAATTGCTGGGGGCTAGAGTATGCGATTATTCTAGCCTTCAGGAATGGGAAGGGCCAGGCTCTGGTTATGCACAGGCCAGAGGAGGTAGGCCAGGGAAACTGGCAGGCTGCATTGTGTGTCTTCACTGCAGAGTTAACCTGAGTTATCTACATTCTAGTTAGTTCTCTGAGTTAGCCTAGCTTGAGTGAGAGTGGCCACACTGCAAATGAACTCTAATTACTACATCCACATTGGTGCTGCACTCATGTGGGTGGCACTAACACTTTTGGGGGCATAGCCATACCCTTTTCCTGTACTGAGTTCAGTCTATTGAGAAGTTTTCATTTAGCAGTGGTTTTCAAACATTTGTACTAGTGACCCCTCTCACACAGCAAGCCTCTGAGTGTGACCCCGCTTCTAAATTAAAAACACATTTTTTTAATATTTAACACTATTATAAATGCTGGAGGCAAAGTGAGGTTTGTAGATGGAGGCTGACAGCTTGCAACCTCCCACATAATAACCTCATGACCCCAGTTGGAGAACCCCTGAGTTAAGGAATAGGGACAGTGCATTGGAGTGTAGACATTCTACCCTGAAACAAGGGTTGAAGGTATTAATGATCTGCCCTGGCGATGGGCTGGAAGTGCATTCACCAGCAATAAGAGGCCTGGAGAGAAGGCCCTCATGCTGGAGAAAGTGAAAAAGGAGAAGCAGGCTTCTCAGCTATGCTGCCCTGATAGAAAGATCTTATGTCAGAAGTAGAGAAGACCTTGCATGGAGGGTTGAACTAGAAACCTGGGGAGCAGCCAAACTGAAGGAAAACCATATGTTGTCTTATTTGTTCATTAATAAATTCAAACCCCAAGGAAGGGGGTGAGTTTTCAGCCCTTCACAGGGTTTGCAGACAGAAGCATAGAGCAGGTAGGAAAGTCACCATCTCACATCAGGAAAAGACACAGCAGGATAGTGGAGATAAACAGGATAGACTTCCTAATAGCGGTGTTTGGTTCTACTGATTATTGTCTGTAGTTATCAGTGGACGATGTGTATCTAATCTTACTTTCTTACACCTGTTTTCATTTGTGCCCAAATGTTTGCTCGTAACTTATTCTGCAGCAATCAAATTGGAAATGAGTTTGTTGCTGCTTTTGTTTTTCAACAAGCAGGGGACAATTTTGCTCTGCATAATTTGAATACTACCCAGCTGCAGATAAGCAGTAACAGCTTACTGTAGTGTTAGGCCATGTCTACACTACAGACTTATGTCAACTCAAGTTCTGCCACCATACAGCCGCCGCAGTTAGTATATTGCTTGTGTGCTCGCATACTTGGCTCCTTGTGTCAGCAATGTGCATACGCACCGAGAGTGCTTGTATCGGTGCAGGGTGAGGTGCACCAATAATAGGTATCCCATTGTGCAGCTCACCACTGTCAGCTGCACTGTCTTTTGGGAAGTTTTGGGAATGTATGATGGGGCCAAAATAAGGCACACAGGGGTGACTGGGAGCATGGGGTCAGTTCGCAACTCTCCCCATCCATAATGTTAACTGTATCCCATAATCTTCATGCCCTTTTTCCCCCAAATCCCACAAACAACGCAGCCCTTCTCGCTGTCTGCCATCTTCACAGAAGCATGGAGTCTGCACAGCTCTGCACTATTGTTATGAGAATTGCAAGCACAGGGCACATAATCCTGGAGTATTTGCAGAGCCACAAGAAACACCTAATGAGTGGGAAGCATAATGATTCCTTGGAGGACAGATTGCTGTGGGAAATAATGAGAATTAATGCAAGGATGTTAGTGGCATTCACAGAGCAGTTCCAGATGATGGAGCGCTACTTCTGGGCCTCAGAAACAAGCCCTGACTGTTGGGTCACGTCATAATACTGGCTTGGATGACTCGCAGTGGCTGCAGAACTTTCAGATGTGCAAGGCCATGTTCCTGGATCTGTGCGCTCAGCTCACCCTAGGTCTTTGGCACAGGGACACCCAAATGAGACCTGCATTGACAGTGGAGAAGCAAGTGGCGATCGTACTGTGGAAACCTGCAACACCAGATTGATGCCCCTTCTCACTGGTAGCAATCTGGAGTCGGGAAATCAACTATGGAGGCCATTGTCATGCAAGTATGCAGGGACATTAATCACCGTGTGACTCTGAGCAATGTGCAGGACACAGTGGATCGATTTGCAGCAATGGGGTTCCCGAACAGCAGTGGAGTGACAGACAGCATGCATATCCCTATTTTGGCACCAGACCCCCTTGTCACTGCATACATGAACAGAAAGAGCTACTCTTCTATGGTTATGCAAGCACTGGCTGATTACCGGGGACACTTCACTGCCATCAACGTGGGCTAGGCAAGGAAGGGCATGACACTCACATCTTTAAGAACGCAGGACTGTTCCGAGAGCTACAAGGAGGGACTTTATTTCCCAACTGCTGATTACCGTTGGGAATTTTGAAATGCCAGTAGTTAGCCTGGGTCCCCCAGGATATCCTTTGCTCCCCTGGCTCATGAAGCTGTACATCAGCCAGCTCAACAGCACCAAGGAATGATTCAACTATCAGCTCATAGGTGCAGAATGACAGTTGAATGTGGTTTTGGTCATCGGAAGGGTTGCTTGCTTTGTTTACTCACAAGATTAGACCTCAGTGAGAAAAATATCCCAACGGCTATAGCTGCCTGCTGTGTCATGCATAATATCTGTGAAACAACTGGGGGAAAGTTTCCACTGGGGTGGAGGTGCAGAGGCTGCCTGCTGAATTTGACTAGCCGATACAAGGGCTAGCAGAAGAGCTCATTGTAGACCATTTTAACAGTGAGCAAGAGTATTGTGTATGTTGTTGCTCTACCTGGCCTTGCTCTTTAGTGGCCTGGCAGGAATCGTGTGGTGGTTGCGGTACAGGTAGGAATATAACATTGTCAATGCATCTGCTAATTTTGTTAGTGAATGATCCTATGAGTTATATGACATTGTGCAGTAATTGGTTGTTTTCAGAACTGCTGAGCACTCAGCAGCATATGTTGTGAACTAATAAAGATGAATTATGTTCCACCTAATAGAATTTTGTTCTGTAACAAAATCAGTGTACAAAAAAAATCCTTGCAATTTAAAAACAAATACATTAAAACCTTAATTCATTAAGAGAGCAGAACTTATGCGAAAGAAAATTCATGTCCATTTCTGATACACATACACCTACCGTGGCTTTCGCAGGTCAGTGTATGTGAAGCTGTGATTGTCTTTAATGTTCCCTGGGGTGGAGTGGCAGGGATACTGCAATGACTCCTGATGCCCTGTGGAATGTTGCAGGGGGAGGTATAGGGAGGTCCCCATATTGAGTTCTCAGTGGCTGCAGAGGGAAGGGAGCCTGGGATTGTTGAACATGCAGGTCCACCAGAATCTGCAGCGTCTGTATACGCTGCCTGAGAAGCCCCATTATGTCCTGGTGCATCTTCCTCTCCTGTGCCTGCTGGGACTTTTCTCTTCTCCACTCTTTCCTTCTCCAGGCTGTCTGCAATGTTCACCCTCCAGGCTCTGTGCTCACAGTCTGAAGCAGCACTGGCTTGCAGGGTCTCATTGAACATGCCGTTCCAAGCCCTCTTTCTCCTCCTTATCTGGCTCAAGCATTCCACAGGTGTGGAGGAGGAGACCCGAAAGGCTACAAAGGCAGCATCTGAAGATAAAATACACAGTGGTCCCACTGTCAGTGCATTCGCTACAGAAAGCAAAGCAAGATGCTATACTCACTTCCATTGCTCCCCTAAAGTTTTAAGCACTACATCCTCACTTCTGCTTGGGATTGCTTGTTCATGGCCTTCACAGCACTAGCCAAGGGGAGTATGACCCACAGGGGAAATGAGGAGAGAATTGCTTGGTTGCATGATTCTAGTAATATAGAGCAATGGGACTGAATACTGGCACCATTTTCCACAGGTGGTGGTGATTTCAGCTGCTCTCACTCCTGAGGGTAACAGAGGCAGAGAGCACAGCTGGGCCCATATGCTGCTAGCTTGTGTACTGCAATGGTGCCTGCTAAAGTTATCGCTGAGTGGCATGGGAAAGTGACCTACTGCAGAAGAAGAAATAAGACATCCCTGTGTACATAAACAAAGTGCTCCACGGGCCCCCTACCCCCGCCTAGCTCTAGAGGGGAATGAAATGCAGATAGAAACGCTCTCTCTTCTGGTTGTGCCATTACCTTTTCTAGTGTGAGTAAATTAATGAAAAGTCAAAAGATATGTCCTGCTACTTTGGGGGTGCCATCCCTGTAACTGAAAATCTATCCACACCCTCACCCGAGATTCTTCCCCTGCATCAGGCTCATCCATGCTCAGCTGACTGGACTGCGGTAGAGTCAAAAACAGGTGCTGGCTCATTGCACGGCTGGATCCCGCAATTGCCAGTCCCCCATACTCCTCCTCCTCACTGTTCATGCTGGTCCCTGTCAGGGCCCTTTTCCTGTATCTCCTGAGCAATCTGCTGACAGATGCCAATGTTTCTAAAGCTGTTGTGGAGCTGTGCCTGCACAGCATTTTCTCCCCATAGTCCCAGGAGATCCAGTATCTCTTGTCTATTCCTAGCAGGAGCACGTCTGGCATGGTCAGCTGGGAAGTTGCACTTAACAATGGAGAGCTGCTAGGTGAGCTTACCAAGCTTGGCAAAGGAAGAAGGAATTTCAAAAATTCAGAGGGCTTTAAAGGGGAGAGGGGCTTCCAGTCTCAGTGACCTGGGCAGTGGATTTCACAGTGATGACCAGAGTGATCAGTATGGGGCATTGCGGGAGGACAATTAGGGTTGACATAAGTAATGCAGTGTCTACACTCACATTGCGTTGCCCTAACTTTGTAACGCATACTAGGCCCAGACAATTAAAACTCAAGGCTTCAAATTCTACCAAGGATTCAAAAGCTGTCAAACACAACTCATTCTGTCCTGGTGAAAATGAGGCTGGTGCTTCCATGCAGGTGTCTGGACCAGATAAATTTGCTTTCTTATGGAGCTTAATTTAGTGGTCACTTGGATGCAGTGATGAAAAGAAGGTTTCCCCAAAACTGATCCTCATTAGAAAATTCCCCTGGTTCACTCAGAATGTCACTGTGCTAATAATATTTGCAAACCTCAACCAAAAGAGGGGATATAAAGCTGAAATGAATTCAACAGAATGTCATATGTTTTCCTTCACAGCTACATCCTGAACTGAAAGTCCTAAGAACTCTGCAGATGTCCCATTTGGATTCCTGACAGAAGATGAACATCTGTCGGGGGCCAATTATGAAGCAAGGAGATAAACATCTCAGGCTGAAAAAATCCAGAGGATTCCAGATGTCTTCAGTCCCTATCTGGACACGCAGAACCTTGAGAAGATTATACCAAGTGTACATTGTGAGGATAAGCTATTTAGTACACCTGCAATTTGAGACATTCTCTATTCTTTTAAATTGGTAGCTTCTCCAGAGAGCAGATCTTCTGCTTGTTTTTCAAGACTGGAGTAACATACCAAAACATGCCATGTTACTTTTCCTTTTGAGCTTGCCCTTGTAAAGATTTCCAACAGACTGTGCAGGAGGCAATCTAGAGACTAATGAAATCACTATACATAGCTTTTGAATGTTGCCGCAGTTGTAATCCCAACAAGCCATAGCGCATGCTGTATATCATTCTTTAATGGCATCTGTCTCTAAGAAGGCCAGTCTCGCTCAGCAGCACCTATACACTGGAGACCCGATCCTATCTGTGGTATGAAGGACAAAAAGCAGCCTATTCATACAGCTCAGTGACAGATTGCATGACACAGCATGCCACATCGTACTGTCTCATGCAGAGCTGATGTATCATAATTAGTGGACCAGCTCATAAGCAAAGTATTTTCCAGAAAGCTATTATCAACTATAAATAATAAATGGTTAAAACTGAGTAGGAGGTTTGCAAACCTTTCGAATGTCAGTGTTGTTACCCACAAGCTATCCTACATTTTCCAGATTGCTTTGCAGATACAACGCCAGCTGGCTCCTTTGCCAAGCATATACAATGTACTGTGTAATACTTGTTATCTGGCAAGCATATATTTGATGACTTATCCATGGTTACAAATCACACCATTATGCTGTGCTACTTTTATAAATGTTTCTAGGCCTGTTCTTAATAAGGGTGATGATCTCCAAAACTGAACAGTCGACAATCCTCCCATATGAACCTGAGATAACAAAAGTGCAACTTTGACTTCCTCCATGTGTGAAAGTTTTGTTGACAAGGTGGATGAATTCAAACTAGCTGGAAACCATCGATTCCAAGAAAGGTGACATAAGACAGATGTTAGTCCCATCTCCCTAGTATCTTTTCATAAGACATGCAAATATAAAGTCAAAGGTTACCTCAGCAGTGCAGTAATACAAGCATTCCCACTTCCCCTGCTGTGAAAAAATAACTATACAAAGAAGTTGCCATACAGTTGGCGTAGGTACCGGTAACAAAATTTTAAAAGACAGTTCAACTAACAACAGGCTTTCACCCACTTACCTCTGCACTGAGCTCAGTAACTTGTGTTTGACTAAAACATATCATCCAGAAAGGCATTCATTCTTGATTTGAAGACATCAAGAGATGGAGAATGTATTGCTTCCTTTAATAGTGTTCTACCACCCAGCCCTTCTCTTTTATCTGTCTAGAATGATTAGGCTGTAGAGCACAAGAAAGACTACTCTGAAAAGACCAGTCCATATCCTGGTGCTAATAAGTGTGTCTTTGTGTACTGTCACAACACCTCTTCCTAACTTGGGACTGTTTGCCATACGTAGGTTGTGTTTGCAATTTAGGTGCCAATGGTGGTGTTCATTATGCAGGGTATATTTTTAAACTTAGGGGGAAGATCCTCAGCTGGTATAAATTGTAATAGCTCCACAGTATACAGCTGAGAATCTGATCCCAGATGCCCATACTCAGTTGAATTTGTAATTAGGTACAGTGTCACCCTGTTATATTTTGGGATGCAATTCAGACTAGTGAGAGCTTGCATCACTGCTTATCCTGTAACACTGGGTACCTTAAAATGCTCTGCTGCTGTAGTTCCCTGTGTCAATGCTCCCAGATAGCATTCAAGCATATGCTGAGTGTTTTATGTGTTGAGCAGCCCTGTTTCAGCAACTCTGATACCAGCAGCCTGCTTGTTATACCACGGTCACACTCTGGTCTCCACCAGCCTTGGTTACTACTAGCCAAGTGACCCACAACAAACTCCCAGTCCTGAATTTCCCCAAAACTGTCTGCCCTGAAATGTCCAGTCCTCTCTGGGAACATTCAAAGCTGCAATAAAGTACATTGCTCCTTTAAAGAGACAACAGTGAGTTGCTTTAACTGGAGTTAATCACTTCAATTCAGCCTCAGCACTGAGTTGTTTTAGATTAAAAGTAAAACATTTTTAACAAAAATAAATCACTTTTAGTTGAGTTCAAGTACAAGGGATAAAGACCAAATGGCTACAACCAAATAAAAGTAAAATACACTTTCTAGTGGCTAAGACTTAACTCAACAAGCTATAGCCTTGGTTTAAGATGGATTTCTTACCAATCTTTTTCTTTCCAGCCATGGCCAACTTTCTCTTAGTCAGGACATAAAAACGGCCATACTGGGTCAGACCAAAGGTCCATCCAACCTAGTATCCAGTCTACCGACAGTGACCCATGTCAGGTGTCCCAGAGGGAGTGAAACTAACAGGTAATGATCAAGTGATCTCTGTCCTACTATCCATCTCCACCCTCTGACAAACAGAGGCTAGGGACACCATTCCTTACCCATCCCAGCTAATAACCATTAATGGACTTAACCTCCATGAATTTATCTAGTTCTCTTTTAAACCCTGTTATAGCCCTAGCCTTCATAACCTCCTCAGGCAAGGAGTTCCACAGATTGACAGTGCACTGTGTGAAGAATTACTTCCTTTTCTTTGTTTTAAACCCATAGTCCACTAATTTCATTTGGTGGCCCCTAGTTCTTATATTATGGGAACAAATAAATAACTTTTCCTTATTCACTTTCTCCACAGTCATGATTTTATATACCCCCTTAGTCTCCTCTTTTCCAAGCTGAAAAGTCCTAGCCTCTTTAATCTCTCCTCCCCTTCAAAGAACTCTAATAGATTAGTAAAGCATGATTTCCCTTTACAGAAACTATGTTGACTTTTGCCCAACAATTTATATTCTTCTACGTGTCTGACAATTTTATTCTTTACTATCGTTTCAACTAATTTACCTGGTACTGACGTTAGACTTACCGGTCTGTAACTGCCGTGATCACCTCTAGAGCCCTTTTTAAATATTGGTGTTACATTTGCTATCTTCCAGTCATTGGGTACAGAAGCTGATTTAAAGGACAGGTTACAAATCATAGCTAATAGTTTTGCAATTTCACATTTGAGTTCTTTCAGAACTCTTGGGTAAATGGCATCTCCTCCCAGTGACTTGTTACTGTTAAGTTTACCAAAACCTCCTCTAGTGATACTTCAATCTGTGACAATTCCTCAGATTTGTCACCTACAAAGGATGGCTCAGGTTTGGGAATCTCCCTAACATCCTCAGCTGTGACAACTAAAGCAAAGAATTAATTTAGTTTCTCTGCAATGACTTTTTCGTCTTTAAGTGCTCCTTTTGTATCTCGATTGTCCAGGGGCACCACTGGTGGTTTAGCAAGCTTCCTGCTTCTGATATACTTAAAAAACATTTTGTTATTACCTTTTGAGTTTTTGGCTAGCTGTTCTTCCAACTCCTTTTTGGCTTTTCTTATTACATTTTTACACTTAATTTGCCAGTGTTTATGCTCCTTTCTATTTACATCTCACTAGGATTTGACTTCCACTTTTTAAAAGATGTCTTTATCTCTCACTGCTTCTTTTACATGGTTGTTAAGCCACGGTGGCTCTTTTTTAGTTTTTTTTTACTGTGTTTTTTAATTTGGGGTATACTTTTAAGTTGGGCCTTTGAAAAGTGTCCATGAAGCTTGCAGAGATTTCACTCTAGTCGCTGTACCTTTAATTTCTGTTTAACTAACCTCCTCATTTTTGCATAGTTCCCCTTTCTGAAATTAAATGCTGGTTTCCCTTGTCTTCCTAGGTAAAAGATCTTTGCCTAAGCAGATTTTTCACTTATATTCACTTCTCAAAAAGACTTCAACCACTTTGCCTAAAGGGCCCATCTTTCTCAGCTTGCAAAATCTCTGGCGCCTTGTGTCTGTCCAGTGATAGATGGTAAGATGGCTTCTTCTCTACCGTTATATCTTCCCATACTCACTGTTTTGTCCCCAGTCTCAGAATGACCTCATGATGTTCTTCCTTTCTTTTGGACTTCCCATCCCCCTGCTCATTCGTATGTAAATGGAGCTTCTATTGTTTTTGTTCACACTTTACTTAAGATCATTGGAGAAAGGAAGATCACTCCCTTCCATCCTTGCTGGGGGAAAACCTGTCTAAGGCAGACTGGGCTTATGCATTGCCTGCCAAATACATTTTAACAACATAATTCTAGCACATATCCATAGCTCTATGTACTTGCCCTGTATATACATCATGCAGTAATATTAATGATCAGTGAGCTATTCGTTTTCCAGTGACATATTACATGCCACCTGTTGAGTACAGATCATGACAACTGTGTGTTAGGAGAATATCAGGCCCAACAAGAGTTGCTGGCACAGAGCAGTGAACCACAAAAGAATGTCCATATCACACACCCTAACATATGAATTCAGGGTCCAGATCCTCCTTCAATGAGCTATGTTGTTTCACATCAGATTATCAATTGACATGATTTCAGTTAAGTATTTGGATCTTGATTCCCATCCTAGGCTATTAATATGTCAGTCTGTGCAGAATTTATGCACTATGGATTTTGGTGTATACAACATACACAGCATCTTTCTTGACTGTGATCATTCTAAAGTACTAAGAAAAATGTTTTAAAATGCAAGGGAGAACAAGGTTAAGAAAACATATTTTGTCTGTATTTTATTCATCAAACTATAGAAAATTTTAAATGTAAAGTAAAATGATAATTGATAATATCTACTCTATAGCTGTGACAAAGGCATAATATTTTAAAAGAGCATTTATGTTAATGTCTTACATATTTTACATGATATCACATTACCAAAGGGTTTACCAGCAGTTCACGTATATATCTTATGACATGATTTTTGTCTATCCTCAGTTGCTGGAGCATTAAGAATCCCACTTTTGGGAAGAATTCCAGATTGGAGTTGTTTGTCCATGAGGTAGTTTAGATCTCTATACATCAGCACATGATTATTTTGGCTATGGGTTTGCATAACTATGTTGGTTTCCTGTAGTATAAATAAGAGGAAAATTTAGAATGCTCAAGCTTTTGCCTCTCTGAGGAAAAAGTTTAATAATGACAAGGAATTACACCCACTGCCATATTTAGTGAAAAATGGATTCAGCCAAAGCAAACAAGATAAGCAACAAGTTAATCAGAGATGGGATTAAGCCATGAAGCTTTGGATCCAAATCCAAACTCCTCCACTATTCAGGGACGTGGTGTTTATATTTGGTCCCATTTTCTAACTGCTGCCAATTAGTCTTTAAATTAAAGTCAGTGCTTAATTATGGCCTGATCCTGTTCCAGTGGCCTCAGTGAGAGTTTTGTCATTGATTTAAATGGAGCACAATCCAACCCTTTTAGGTTGTGTCCAACAGTACTGAGGGCCTGATCCTGCAAACACTTCCTATCAATTGGGGTTAGTATTCACAGAAGTCACACTATGCTTTGTAGTACATGTTTGCAGGATAGGGCCCTTAAGTACTCTCATATGTTGAAATTATGTACACATTATGTAATATATTGTATCTACTGTAGTTGTTCGTGCCAGAAAAAGTACAAGAACACTAGAATAAATCTTCCTGAAGTTGCATCGTTGCCTGAAGAATAGGGGTGACACATGGTGATATTACGTTGCCTGTGTACATAGTTAATTCTAATAATTCCATATTAAACAAAAAATATTAGTATTTTGACCTTCTATTGCACTGTTCAC